>NC_134419.1:67970574-68282293 GCF_030867145.1 Opisthocomus hoazin
CAGCCTAACAGCACGAGTGAGTGATACACCTTGAGCTGTACAGATTATAGACACATGCTAACTGCATATAGACAGTGGGGTGTACCCCATTATTGGAGTACAAATACAGATAGCCCGGGGCAGGAAAAATCTGTAATACCTTGTGCACATGGATGAGTTGATGACAAGACGGCTGCTCAATAGGTTTCAACCCCTGGCTACAGGGAATCAGGAATTTATGTGGCCCGAGAGATCTATCATTTCAGGAGTTTCTGGTCTGTTTGTTTTTATTAGGCCTCATGAACACTGAAATCTTTGCATGAATGTTTTATCAAGCCAACAGAAAAACTAGTCCAAAGTAAACAATGCTCATCAGAAAAGAAGCTTCTCATGATGTCCATCTTTTATGTCCCTGTTTTCCATGTGATGCCTAGTTTTCCATTTCACCTAGTTACGTCTCTTTCATACCACCCTACAGTAAGGTTTTCTTCTTGTGAGAGCTGTTCTTGGCTGGTTCATTGTCTTCAGCAGACTCTATCCCCAGACATACATATATGCTCTACAAAGAATGCTGCATTAAGGATGAGTATGCCACTACAAGAAAGACTCAGACTCAACTAGTCACAACTGTTATGGTAGGAAGGAAGATACATAGAAAAGGAGATGCAACCAGAGGAACAGTAATACCAGCCTGGCAACTGGAATAAGGATAAACGGACTGACTGGTAAAGAGATTGTGTAATTCTTAACCCTTAAAACAGAGGAAGAATAAATTATCTGCTGCTGTCTCTCAGCTTTCCACAATTTAGAACAATTGGGAGGGGTAGGAGACAGGAACATTATGTTCTAATACCACCACAAGAAGCAACAAGACCATGGTCTCACCTCAAACGTTTCGGCACAGACAGACCTCTTGCACTCCCAGTGTTCTGTCATGGCATGCAATGACAACTAGAGATCATAGAATCATAGAATGGTTTGAGTTGGAAGGGACCCCTAAAGATCATCTACACCAACCCCCCTGCCACGGGCAGGGACATCTTTCACTAGATCAGGCTGCTCAAAGATCTGTTTCAGATCTACCTAGTCTTCACCCTGCCTCTAACACAAGCAACTGCATTACAGCGTGAAATCCATTTCCTCGTGTCAGGGATATTTCAGAAAAGGGAGAGAAGAGATGGAACAATGATGAGCTGCAGTCACAAATTTTAAAAGATGTTAACATAGTAAACAATTTCAAATAGCAACGTTGATGGTCTGCTGATGGTCTCGCTATATCACAGTTATGCCAAGCACGGACAGATGGTCAATTCACTAAACGCTTTATTTCATAGCCAATTGTTTCAAGCCATGCCACTTGCCCCTGGCCATCCCTGGCACCTGTGTGGCACTACGCTGTTTAATATTTTAGAGGCTCTTACTCTTGCCTGTCTCACGGCATAGCCAAAGTGAAGAAACAGGGGGGAGGGGACATCACCAAGCTACCTGCACCCCAGACTAATGCTCTCATCTTAATTAACCTAAAATCCACCAGCTGAAACTGTTCAGAAAACATGGCTGATTTTATCCAAAGCACTTCTACCAGTTCACCAGTCCTCAGGTAGGGGTTGGTGCCTCCAGCAAGAAGTCTGTTAATGAACCACTGGAACCCAGTAATAACTTTGAATAGCAGCTGTTTGAACCAGGTAGGCTTGGTAAGAAACTGCTATTTTTCCTTCATCTGTTTTGCCATAACTGGCAAAATTCTTGGGACTGACTTCATTGCAGCTGGTGACACTATACCTCTCTGAGGCAAGTATCGGATCCTTTAGTGTCTGCTGCTTTTGTCTTCTGAAAGTAAGAAAGTATAACCTTAATAGAACGTATAACAAGACAGAATCCAGAGTATTCAGTTATTCCCCAAGATATACGTTCTGGGTGGTAGAAGAGGGGGGAAGAAGTAAAAGCACAATTTTTATTGAGAGTTATCAATATTTCGACAAAAAGTAATTCACATTTCAGACTTTCCTTTTTCCCTGAAATTGTAGAGAACCTACGTGGAAGAAAATGAAAACTTACATACGGTAAAAAAGCAGTAAGTTTACTAAATTGTTTGCAAAAATAAAAGCTATTTTTCAGGTAGGGCAAGAATTTTTTTCATTTATTTTGCTCATATATTTTACAAAGACTCAGACGGTATTTTCAGACTTAACTACCTGAAAAACAAGAATCTGGCTCCAAAGCATCACTAATAAAAATCCCATTTAATTTAGTATTTTTGTTTGCCTTTTGGCTCTTCTCAGGGTGAGGAAACAAGGTTCCATTAGGTAATATTTACATTACTTCTTACAGCTTTTCTGTGGAACTCTGAGGTCTAGAAGCTTTAACAAAAATTTAAATTCTTTCCAATTTTAAATTTATTCTACCAGCTGACAACTTTAGAAAAGACACATATCATAAGACTCCTGACAAAACCATGAGAGTTGGCACCACAATTCCTGCACTGAGAGTTACACCTCTTTTCTCTTGGGAGATGGCTATACAATCTAATGGTTCTTAGTGACATTTTCTGACTACTTTTAAATGGAATTGCTTTCAAGTAATTATCTTTCAACACACATCTATGCAACAGATGATGATAATAGCTGAGCATATATTTGCTGGATCAATATAAACTTTGGCATGGTATGCCTGGTTCTGCTACTTCTTGATTTTTAGGTGTGGAGATGGAAAAAAGGAGTGCCGGGACAGGAATTCAGCATGAATGGAGTCTCTTCCTTGAGGATGTTAATCGGGATAATTTTCCTATCCTGTGATGGTCATCAAAACAAGGTAGGGAGGAAAAACAGAAAGAAACTACTCTGCAGTGAGTTCTCTGGCAGTGGTGAGAGTGAGCAACGAAATCCCCTGTAATGTTAACAAACAGGTTCTCACTAAACCAGACCAAACATCTCAAGCAGCACATTCAGCCTGTCATCATGGGACAGAGGGTAGGCTCTCTCTTTGCTAACTACAGTAAAGGAGATAAGCATGCACTTAGATGAGAAAACACCAAAGACAGAACAGAATCTCCCAGCCTTGTCTGTTAATTTTCCAGTTCTCACCGTTCAGTATAAAGTCTCTTCAGATTCATGGCACACAGTTCTATTCTACCATCTACCTGCTTCCAGGCTTTGAGTATCCCGTGCTTTATACAGTCACCTTTACCGAGGATACGTGCTCATATAGCTGGAAATTCTTCCTTACTCACATAAGCAAGGGCTGGTTTTGCAAAGGTATGATATGACACTTTCTGTACCATTTAATTCCAATGCAGTCTCTACGCATTGGTTTTCCTGAAGCTCCAAGCTTTGTTCCATTTTGGTTTCTTACATGGCAATTCTGAAATGTTCTTTAAAATTTCTCCTTAGTTAAGTTTTAATTTTTCCCTCTGAGAATAAAGCACAGCTTCTCAAATTATGTCTACAGCTAGCTCTTTTTTTGCACATTTATCTGATTTGCTTCTCTCCAAAGCTTTTTTTGTATTAATGCATTTATTTTATAATCACTTTGAATTATGTTCCATGTTACATGAACAATTGGGGAATTAGCATCTGCTTGCAAGTTGTTAGCTTGGCTTTTTATTTTTGTTGCTGCAGTTGATAAACTCAAATTAGCCATACTGAATGTGTCTGAAAAGACTTCCATCTCCAACAATAAATTATTCTCTTTAATTTCTGTATTGGTTTTTGTTAAGGGAATTCAGTGCAGTCTGTTAAACAACAACATAAAACACTTTTTTTTCATTACCAGTTTTGGTATAATGGTTGAATTACTATGTAGAGTCACTCTAACACTCTTATATGGTCTTTCGCATATGCACTTCGGTAGCTAATGTGTTAAATTTTTCTGTTCTGCTGTTCCCCTCTGGTTACCATAATGATCGTTCTCAAACGGAACTACAGAGTCACAGACCACCTGTGGTATCTAAGCAACTTTAATATGAGTGTTAGGCTCCATGAAGCAAGGGGACTGTTGCTCAGCTGACAAAGACTCAGTATAGCTATTTTTCACAGAGGTGACTTCCTGAGCGTGTTCAGACACATGTACCTGAAAGGTATTCTGGGTCATATCAAGATGTTGAAAGAGCATGAGGAATAAAATATTCATGAGGAAATGATGCCCCATGCCTTATTTCCCTCCTTGCAAAGACTATATGACATCCGAGATGGATGACAATGTAGAAAGTAAGGTGCTCTTATCCTACAACTACTCTGTTACAGAGTTGCTGATGCTTTTCCTCCTTGACCCTCTTGTCTTTCCCTTTTCTTTGCATGCAATTTGTCCTCTTCTAAAACAAGTCATTGCCTGAAAGCTTTTAAATACAAGTGCCAAAATGTGTATCATACATAAATCTCCTGGGATTGTACTACTACCCCACTTTCTACATTTACAATGTCTGAAACAAAGGATCAGCATTCTTGGTTTGTCTTCATACACCACCACGGCAGGCATGATCAGTTAGTGCGATACAGACAGAGAACCATTTTTTAAAACAGAACTTCAGCTGGTGCAAAAGCCTACTGAGGCTAATAGAGAACGATTGGAAGTTAATAGCATTATTGGAGGTTGAACCAACTGGGCTATACCTTTCTATCTTCATCACCCAGTGCAAAGTTTCATCAATGAGAACAAAAGTAGGCTCCATTTTCTTTTTTAAGAGCACTGATTTTGCAGAAGTACTGCAGCAAATTATATGTTTTAATGTTATCTCCTCTAAATAGAGCCTTCTTTAAGACTGAATGTCACCTATGTCTCCAGAAACATCCTCAGCCATCCTGATGGAAAGTTCAGTCTATTCCCTTCCTTGGCTTTTTAATAGTGTGACTAAAGCTTTCAGCAGTCACACAGCTGTGGAGCTTGCAAGAAAGCTTTCTTGCACAATAGACATTACAGTTAACTGCCCTTCTATAACAGTTGCTAGAACCGAACCAGGACAAAGTATTTCTAGATTTTTGTACAAATATTTCTATAAAAGAACTTACCTTTCTACTTTAGATTATAGCATATGAAGAGGAGCATAAAAACCTACTCTTGCATCACATTTTTTTAAAAGGAATAAAAGATGGTGGGCGCTTCAAAGCAACCTTCCTAGCCATGTAGCTGATCTTGCTAAATCAGAATGCTACTCATTATTAGACCGATTGCTAACACTGTACAGAAGTAATCCTGCAATAATGAAGAAAGAGGCGAATCATACTTAGCAGCAGTTTTAAAATTGAATGTTTGAAGAGGACACTAGAATTTATGGTATTCTTGCTGTAGTGACTTAATGTCATTCTGGAGTCAAACTCAAAAATTGCCTGCCGCTTCTACTCTTAGGAAAGTTCTTTAAGAGCAGGAATTGTTCTTCTGTATCATACTTCACGTCAGGTATTTGGGTGTCTGCTCACCAAACTCCAATTAATGTTTGAAAGGCTGAGGCACTAATGACTTCAAGCAGTGCTATTACTCATGAAATGACAAAGGAAACTTAGACTCGGTCTGCAATGCTTTAATGGCTTCATACAGCTGGGGATGTTAAACTATGTGATAGCTCACTCCTAACTTTGGAGAGTATGGAACAAATTTAACTCAATCAGCTAGCTGGCTTCAAAGATAGAAATGCCTTTTTGTTATCAGAAGCCAATGATCAGTATCAGTTTCAGCAGCACAGATAACGCATGCAACAACGGCTGTTGAGTGTCAATGACTGCTAATGAGAACTTGATCGATAGTATTTCTAATGACACAATCCAGACTGTAATGGGGCTCCTTCTGGTGACAGGGAAAATACGTTTGGAATGATTGTATCATCATCCACAGCAAATTCCAGTGTTGTCCATTTCTCGTTATTCCACCTTCGGCTTAATATCAAATATGCATGTCTTCAGCTGTCTCTGCCCTTTCCAACCCCTGCATTAAAGACTGAGTATCACAATGCTTACAGCTACTATGCTGTAGAACTCTTGAGTTGCCTACTTATCCTTTGTTATTTCTATAACGCTGATGGATACTAGGCGAGAGCAAAGCTACCATTTCTTACTATTCAGGTAGCCTCAAACAGGATCATAGATTACCAGCATTTTCTTGCACTACTTCTTGGATGATACACTCGAGCTATAGACACGTATTAATGTCCAGGTCTGTCAGCTGCTCAGCGATGCAGATGTGGTTAGTTGATTGGATGCTCCTAGCAATAGCAATTGCACTCAAAATGAAAGGTACCCTTTTCTTAAGCTTTCCCTGGCCAAGTTCAACTCACAAACAAAAAACAAATGATAGCTCATTCTGGCCACTGGGAATACTATCCCTACTGCCATAGGGGACAATAGCATAATACAGTGCAACAGATTTCTTTGTAAGATCTTTTGTGCAGAAGTTAAAAAAATGCCCCAAACATGTAATTTCAGATGGCAGTACATTCCATAAATAAAGAAAACAAGATGTGATAAGCCAGTGATGGAAAGAACATGTTCCAGGCACATCGCAGAGAGATCACACAAGCACAGGAAAAATTGGAAAGCTAAGAGAATAGAATCTAATAGCTTTACTACAGAAAGTAAGTGGCCAAAGAGGAGGACTCCATTATAAAGTGACATTTCAGAAGAGACTTTGACTCAGTTAAGACAACGGTATCAGAATTACATGCAGTGAAAAGTCTTTCACAACAAATATAGTTGGTGGGAGAAACAAGGAGAACAGAGGTGAAGCCAAACAACACTGTGAAGTCCCTAGTATGCTGGCTCATTTCCTCTCATAGTCACCTCAAGTCGTAAAAGTGTCAAATATATTTTGTTCGTGCACTCAAAGACCCTCAAAACATAGGGATCACACCAATGAAACACATCAGTTTAATTTCACTCTACTTGTGTGAGTGAATCAAAAAAATTATACGTACTAAGAAGGCTAGAAAAGAAGTAAAAGCTATGGCTGTGTAACCCAGTTCCCATAAGGCAAGATAACGCTCCTTTATCTATTGTTCATTAGTTGCCCATGTGTACACATCTCCTCACTTTCACTAAGGAGAAAGCATCGAATTTATCACACTGTAAGAGCAAACATACAGTCAACTAAGCAGTAGTTAACATGCTAGAAATCGACAGTCCAGCATGCTTGACAGTAATTTGTTCGTGGAGACATAACCAGAAGTAGAAAACAATCGAGGACTGGCAGTCAGAAAAAAACAGAGGCAAAAAAGTCAAGAGTGTTAGTGGTCTTGGCAACCAACTCCAACCACAGCCCTTGGTCATAAATATGTTATTAAAGCCAGCCATTACAGATAAATGGAGCATTCAAAAAAAATGTAGCCTGCCCTAGGTGATGCACTAACCTGGCTAAAGAAATATTTTGGTTGTGAATAGAACCAAAGCACAAAGAGAGAGAGAGTTCATGCAGAATTTTCTGCTTCCCTTTGTCTACTAGTAGGAGAAACCTTCTCTTGAGGCTACGTTATGTTCTAGGGCAATAAAAGAACAGCCTAAAACAGCCACTAGCATACGCTGAACATCCAGGTCCCTGAAAATGAACATATGACAGATATATATTGTCACATAAATAAACTAAAAGATGTTCTTCCTGAATATAGTGGGTCATCAAATAGTGCTCAGGATTACAAGTGGTGTGATTTCATAATAATTATTGGATCTGGTGAAGACATTCTTTTCCAAATAATTGCTTAATCTTCCTGAGTCTCCAACAAGGTATTTGACACCCTCATTAGTTGAACTGTCACTATAAAAAACAGAATTCACTGAATTAGAGCTAGGAACATGACAAACAGTAGATTTTTCCGAGGCTTTTTGTTGAATAAATTATTTGAAAACTATTTTCTTGATCAGCTTTCATGATCTTACTCTCTTGTACCTGATCCATCAAAAACGTGTCAGAGATGTCTTTTTCCTAATTTCCCCAAATTCTAATAGATAATAGTGTGCCCAACTGTTAACTTTCAAAAGCAGAGAAATGATTAACATTTCTATAACTAATTTATGAAGTTTCAATTATTTTATCTTAGAAATAATTGGCATCAAATTTACATCAATCTCATAATGTTAATTACATCTAGCTACCATTGATTTCTATGGAGAAAACGATCTCCAGAAAATTTGATTACCTCACATGCATTTATTCAGTTATCCTTTGAATATCATAAGTACAGCAAGTGCTCTCACGTTCACTTTTAATCATGGAAAGATAAGGCACAAAGCAATTAAACAGCACACTCATTAAAAGACTTAAGAAAGCCTGTGCCAAAACTCAAATGCTTGAGTGCGTTATCTTTAACAGAAGACTATCCTTCTTCCTGTCACATATTTATAGGCCAAGTATCTTCTTTAAAAGACAATCAGTATACAGACATGCTGTCAACAAAGAAAAGAGAGTTGTTGGCAAACACAGACTCTGTGACATTTCAGTCCTAATCTCTGAATAGCTTTGAATACAGTGATTCTCTCCTTTGAAAAAGAAAGTTAAATTTCATCCAACTGAATTTCCTAATCTGAGAAAAAAATCCAAGGCGGAGATTACACATTACCAGAAGTTGGAGGTGGAATGATTCCTTCAAGTCGGTTATGTTTTAAAGAATATTTCTTTGATATACGTTTTGTCATTTTGTTAAGTTTCAAAGTTCCTGAATAACAGGGATGTTTACTGTCTCTTCTCACACGCTGTCATTACCAGATAGCGCTCTCAAACTGACCTGCACAATGCATTTCTGAACAGCTTTATGAAAAACTGTCAAAGAATCCGGCACCTTCTCTCACATTTAATCCAAAGCTCCCTGGAGTCAAGAAAAATCTATCCAGAGGATCCAAGTTCCTGGAGGCCTGAAGTTATTTATCAAATCACAGCACACAAAAAACAGGAAATGAGCATTCTGTCACCTCTGTTTAAGTGCCTTAAGTACAAATGCAGATAGAATCACAGTATCACAGAATGGTAGGGGTTGGAAGGGACCTCTGTGGGTCATCTAGTCCAACCCCCCTGCCAAAGCAGGGTGACCTACAGTAGGCTGTAGAGGACCTTGTCAAGGCAGGTCTTGAATATCTCCAGAGAAGGAAAATCCACAACCTCCCTGGGCAGCCTGTTCCAGTGCTCCGTCACCCTCAGAGGGAAGAAGTTCTTCCTCTTGTTCAGACGGAACTTCCTGTGCTTCAGTTTGTGCCCATTCCCCCTTGTCCTGTCACTGGGCACCACTGAAAAGAGCTTGGCCCCATCCTCCTGACACCCACCCTTCAGATATTTGTAAGTATATATTAGGTCCCCTTGCAGCCTTCTCTTCTTCAAGCTAAACAATCCCAGCTCCCTCAGCCTCTCCTCGTAGGGGAGATGCTCCAGTCACCTCACCATCCTTGTAGCCCTCCGCTGGACTCTCTCCAGTAGCTCTTCATCTTTCTTGAACTGGGGAGCCCAGAACTGGACACAGTACTCCAGATGAGGCCTCACTAGGGCAGTGTAGAGGGGAAGGAGAACCTCCCTCGTCCTACTGGCCACACACTTCTTAATGCACCCCAGGATCCCATTGGCTTTCTTGGCAGCCAGGGCACAATGCTGGCTCATGGTTAACTTGTCGTCCACCAAGACACCCAGGTCCCTCTCCACAGAGCTGCTCTCCAGCAGGTCCACCCCAAGAATGTACTGCTGCATGGGATTGCTCCTCCCCAGGTGCAGGACCCTGCAATTGCCTTTGTTGAACCTCATCAGGTTCCTCTCTGCCTAACTTTCCACAATGAATGGCAGCACAGCCTTCTGGTGTGTCTACCACACCTCCCAGTTTGGTGTCATCAGCAAACTTGCTGAGGGTACATTCCAACTCTTCATCCAGGTCGTTGATGAAGAAGTTAAACAAGGCTGGGCCCAGTACTGACCCCTGAGGGACACCACTAGTTACCAGCCTCCAACTAGACTCAGCGCCGCTGATGACAACCCTCTGAGTTCTGCCATTCAGCCAGTTCTCTATCCACTTCACTGACCACTCATCCAGCCCACACTTCCTGAGCTTCCCTAGGAGGATGTTATGGGAGACTGTTTCAAAAGCCTCGCTGAAGTCGAGGTAGACAACAGCCATGGCTCTCCCTTCATCTACTCAGCCAGTCATGCCATCGTAGAAAGCTATCAGATTGGTCAGGCATGATTTCCCCTTGGTGAATCCATGCTGACTACTCCTGATAACCTTCTTTTCCTCCACTTGCTTGATGATGGCCTCCAGGATAAGCTGCTCCATCACCTTTCCAGGGATGGAGGTGAGGCTGACTGGCCTGTAGTTCCCTGGATCCTCCTTCTTGCCCTTTTTGAAGATTGGAGTGACATTGGCCCTTCTCCAGTCCTCGGGCACCTCTCCTGTCCTCCAGGACCTCTCAAAGATAGACTATTAATTTCAATCATGCCTGTAGATTTTAGCCAGTGTAACTTGAGGAAGTTTTCTAAGACCACCGACTGATTCATGTACAATTGTATCAATAATGACATTTGTCACTCTAAAGCTGGCTGGCTTACTCTGCATAACCAAGATGTAATAGATAGTATGTCCTATTGTTGGTCCTCTGGACATCCATCTTCTTCAGAGAGATTCTGAAAAATACTCTAAATACCCGCTCCACAGCCTATACAAAATGCGGTGGAAGCCAATAAAGTCTCATTACTATATGACAACAATTAACTGCTTTTTAAAATAAGCCAACATTTAGTCCTCCACATATCCTGATTTCTTTATTTAGATTAAATAGAAATTGCATCTAGAAAACTTTATCAATTACTCAGATTGAGACAAAAAGTCACTAAAGAGAACAATATTGCCCAGAGCATCCTTTCAGCTTTAGTTTCTTCTTAGGTTTATGGGTCATCTGCAAATCTGTTCTGACAGGAATATTAGAATGCTATATAGCTATAGTAGAAAATGCACCACAGATTTAAACTCCAGTGAATGTTCAACATTTGCATAGGCCACAGATGAGATAGCTTTTATATCAGCACTTGGTTAGCTCTAAAATGTCAGCCAGCTTTTCTCATCCATTAAAATGAATTTTAAAAACCTTTAAAAAGAAAGTCCACTTTGTGTGCTAGCAAACTCTCTAGGAAGTTTGCTATCTGACTAAATGCACTCTCTCAAACAATTATTTAAGTTATAAGCGTTTGGTCAGCAGTTGTGAGCATATGGATTTTCCTCCTAGTTCCAGAGCACTGGCCCAGAAAAATGTAAACCTTATAGCTTCCCAGCTTTGTAATCCTACTGACACATTTATAGTTTTTTGTAGGCATGTATCTGAGCTAATTACATAATTTTTTTTAGCTGACAAGCGAAACAGATGTCAGATGACTAAATTCTTCTTTGATTCAGGTGCCAATTTGGCACAGCTTTCCCCCTTTTATTATACGCAGATCTGCCTCATGCATGCTCTCCTGCGTCATAAAGTCACGGGGACAATCTAGATAGTGAGTAAAATGGCAGAACTCCAGAAAACTCAATGATTTCAACCTTCTTATGTTACGGCTCTGAAAAGAGCTAGAGAAAAATACAAACATGAGAACAATGCCAGCTTCCACATTTAGCTGTGCTTTGCCTAAGAGGCACTGGAAAACTGCACTACCCTCTGTGAATGTAGTCAGTAGACACAGTCTTCGCTCCAGAGTCTTTCAGGGAGTTGGCAAGAGCCTAATTACGGAGACCAGCTCAGTATGTCCTGTCCATATTGACATTATTCTTCTCAAGCCCCCTCACAGCAGTGACTCATCAGCTAACAAGACAAAACAGGTATGGAAGAAGAATAAAGGAAGTTGAATCCCGAGTTTATGTTCGCTTCATCACCTGCTTCTCTGATGGGAGATGATGGGGAGAAGAGTATTCACACAGCTTCACATCAGACATCTCATATACACAGCTCCGGATCAGCAGAGAGAAATAGGTATTTTAGATACTGCCTCAGAAAATCTAATGCCACTGTAATATAGTCTGACACAAGTCACAGGTATTAGAATCCCCTTGTTTACCTCTAGCTGCAGACTTTCTTGCCCCTCCTCTTGCATTACTCAACCTGCCTGCTGGTTTATTAGGGGCACATAACTCTAATGCCACAACAAATGGGAAACATAACTTTTGAGTAAGGCATGAAGGGGTACACAGGGGACCTGCAGTAACCCTGACATAGACTGGCTTAGGCTGCAGCAGAACTTCACCTTTTGTTTGATTGCTGAACAGTTCTCCTGATGAGTCTGTGGTCTTGATTACAACAGGGAGTCAAGAATGATAACCTCATACCTTTGCAACCTTAGTAACGGGCCTACAGAATGCAAGACGGCCATGCTTTGTAGGACTGTTTCGTCCCTTACTTGAGGAGTTAATGGTTGGCTTGATTCGTACCAGACAAAGGTTTCATTTGGAAGGAAATCATTGTGTCAGGTTGCATCAATACTGCTTAATCTCCCCAAAATCTTTTTCAGACCCAGAATAATTAGCTCTTCTTCAGATCAGAATTAGGGGGTTTTTGATCTAACCCTGTTTCCTTTCCACTGTCTTATTCTATACACCAAGGATAAGAGTCTTCAATATCAGAAGGCCACAGACATTAAGCTCTAAAACAGTGCCAAAAAAGCAGAGCTAATCAAAGGGGTAGCAACAGATACGGGATTCAATACCTCAAAGGGCATCCAGCCTAGAAGTTTTATATCTATGAAAACATGGAATTCTCTGCTTTCCAATCAAAGCACTATTTATCCAGCCTCAGAGGTGCCTCAGTTACAAATAAAATGTGAGCTCCTTGTTCCAGAGAGCTTAAATTATTTCTGCAATGAGAGATTACAACAGAGAGATCAACGACGTTATGCAAGAGTCAGGATTACAGAAATAAGGAACTGTTAGATATTCTGTTAGATACTCTTAATATTATATACAGGTCTCTTATTTGCTGTTTCTCATCCGGCTTCAGTTCCCACCCCATTCCCTACAAATCGTGAGATATGAGATCTTAAAATTCTGCTTCCCTGAGGGGGAAAATTTTATACTCAGGCTTATTTCCGTGGTATATTCTCAAGGATCACTAGTTACACTAAAAATCAATACTTCATAAAATCTTGTTGCAATTTTAATGGTTTTTTTTAAAGAACGATCACCCGATTTTGATCTTGGTTACATAGGACAAGTGAGGAGTAAATCTTCAGACTTGCAGTCAATTCATCTGAGCTTAACAACTTACTGTATATTACCTGAGGCATTTACCTGTCTGTGCACACACCTTTATCCCTGGTACAAGCAGGATAATTAGACTTAAGCATTTTTTGCTTCTACCTAAACTAAGTTTTGCCTTTTTGCATTGCCAAGGTTAAGAGGACATGCATGGAGACTGATGCCAATCGATCCATTAGCAGTTCACTTATCAGCCTGGTAAGTTATTTTTATATAATTGTATGCCTGAGACTATAACTCTACATTGTCACTGAAGTAGAAAATCAGTGTAAAGAAGTTTAAAGTCAGAATGCAAGGGAGAGGTTCAGGCTACAGTCATTGGGAAAGTCAATTTCATAGTATCTGTGATCACATACTAGAAGTCATGTAGCTGATGTTCTGCCCCCCCATCTCTCTTTGCAGAATACGTTTCATCAGTTTCGGTTACTGAAAACATTGTTGGGAGGAAGCCACACTGACCTAATTTTTTAATTACCTTGCTTCATAAAAAGCAAAAAGCTAACAGAACAAGAAGTTAAAACAATTTTAGCCTATTTCATATAATAGATATTCCTATATTCAGTAGAATGTGTGTGTGCAAATACAGCATTTTAAGAAGAAAACGTTTGTTTTACAAATTGGTCAATGTTTTAACGTGTAAGACGTTCTAACTTGCTAGGCTTTAAATACATTTCTAAGCCAGTATAAGTAGCTTCAGGGTATGTTCACTGTTTCTCCTTTTTCTTTTTTTTTCCCCTTTTTATAAAGGGAAAAATGCATGACCTTTCAATGTTTATGAAAAGAACCCCTCCAAAAGCAGGCACTGTTTGCAGCACTACGACATTCCCCCTGAGTATTCAGCTAAGAAACAGTTATGTGTATAAGCAACATTCAAAGACATTAAATTTAATTCCTCTGAGAAATTCCTCCAACGCGACCTAAAAATGAGGCAGACCAGCACTACACAGATCTCAGAATGACCAAACTGCATTTCAGAAGTCTATTCTAATTTTTTTTTTCTCCTCCATTGCAACTTCATCAGATTTCATCTGTATCCTCAGTCAAACACTAAACACCCTGTACAGGTTTGGTAGCCTATGTCCAGGCATACTAACAAACCAGTAAAAAAAATGTACTGCCTATATCCCTCAATAGGGCAGAATTAGGAAGGACAGGTATAGGCTTAGCAGTGAATCCAGAGTAAAGCAAGGATTACACAGCTCTCTGTGACAGAAGCTCTCTGACAGGATTTAGAGCTGGTTTGACTTAGTAAGTAAGGTTTCACAGAGTTTTCACTGGAGTTGCTTTTAAGAACGCCTGAGGGAGCTGGAAGTTTTGTTTGTGTTTGCTTTTCTTGTCTTTTCCCTCTAAAAATATTTGGATGTGGATGAAACCAATATGGATATATGACAGAAGGGAAGCTAAGAGTGCATAATCCTCTTGAGAAGAGAACAATCCTGTGTCATACAACACGATGAACCACCTATGGTCCTTCCTTTAGAGAAGAGCCATGTCTTCTCCTACAGATAAACACAGGTATAGATGCAAGGACAAGAACAGCAGCTGGTAGACAAAAAAAAAAAATCACCAAAATACTATGGTGACAAGTGATTTCATTCAGACTGACCCCTTTAACTCACTAGCTATTTAGTTAATTCCCCAGTTTCGTTTCTGTAGAAGTTGCCCACAAAACAGGTATAACGCCACATATCTAAGTTAAAACCAGGAAAAAAAAGTGGGTGAAGTGACAGATTCTCACAAAGTCACATGCAGGACACTGTTTATTCAAGACATTCAAGGAAAAGCCTACATCTCACAACTGCTGGCTGATACGTGGTTCTGGTTTCTAACAAGCAGAAACAGATATTTTCGTAGCAAATATTTTGTGTGTTTCAAAAACCTGAAGTTTCAGGAGGACCACTGTAAAGTCACATAACCTGGCAATCGCAGAAACTAGTTTCACCTAAAGCATTCTCAGGGGGGAAAAAACATCAGGAAAGACTAAATATTCTAACCACATCAAAATGAAATGTTTGAAAAATGTGTCCCAAAACATCACTCTGTTTTGCAAAGTTCAGCAATTTAATAAAAATTAATCACAAAATGTTTAATTTTCCCCAGAACTGACAGCTAGGAGGAAATAAAACAATTTTTTTGACCCCAAATTATGTTTCTCCATCTCTTATTTCAGACAAATGAAATATCAACCTTGCGTAAATATAATAAAAAAGAATAAAGTCCTAACTCTATAGAAGGCTAAATATTTAAGTCCTAATTAGGTGTGCAACTCCCATCACAGTCAAAAGAAGAAAAGAGTTGATGCTAACCCACCTTGTAGACCTGTCCCTAAATTCTTCAAAGAATTTAATCCCCGTCAAACAAGGAATCTTTCAGAACTGTAAGCATTAAGCTGGAGGGCCTGGGAATGATTTAATGCATTGTGCACCCATCAAACAAAAAAATAACAACTTGATCAGCAAGAAACCTCTACCTGTGATTCTGTGAATCTCCTCCTGTTAATCCTCTCAATGCCTCCCCCACCTCAACTCAATACTTTTGTTTCTTCCTTCCTCTAGTTCCTTTGCTTTTACCAGCTTTTTTTCTCTCATTTTTGTTCCAGCAGACAGATGACTGTCTGCTCCCTGTCTGGTTCATTACTCCATATAACTCTTTCCAACTACTTCATTAATTTGTGTTAATTTAGCATTTCAGCAGCCCAATCATAGTCCAGGAGCCTGTTGCTCTAATTAACATGCAAATATCAACAAAACAGTGGTCTTTGCCGCAGAGAGCTACAAAGTACAGTACCTGCACATGTACAAACTAAAGGCAGCCAAAAGCGAGCTCAAGCCCAACTATGATCGAGGTTTTGTGTGAATGACAGGAAAGAAAATAAAAGAGGACACCCCCTCTTTTGTTTAAGGAAAGTACTGGCACAGGGGAGTGGATATTGCCTAGAAAGCATCTCCTCCCAAGCATGACGAGCACACTGAGAAATCGTATAAAGGCACTTCATTGAAAAGGCTGCAAGCAGCAGTGGAGACTAGCATCACAGGTTAATCAGGGGCAGCAGCTGATCTCCTAACATGCAGAGAGGTATGGCAAAGGTAGCGACATCTGGAAAGCGAAGGCCGGCAGCCCTATTTTTAGTGTAATAAGCTGGGGATCATTTCAAAAAAGATATGTCACATGGCTGAAGCAGAAAGCTAGGTGTCCAATTTCTGCAGCTGCATTCTGAATGAGTCAGAGATGGTCACGCCACATTTGTCAGGGCCAGAGGAAAGGACATTGCAATAATTGAGACATGAGATGCTGAAAGCTTGAATAAAAGCATTAGCCCTGTAGACAGCTAGGAAAGGCAGCGTGTCAGAAATAGGAATGCAAAAAGAATTGGACAGGCTTTGACACAACACGCATAGAAAACCTGCCCTGATATAAAGCAGCTTTATGGCTCCCTACAGCTGGAGTCATAGGACGGATGGAGCTGTTTCTCCTTTCTAATGACCACAACCTACACAGCCAGTCATCTGGATCAAAGAGGAGGTTGCCATTCTGCCCTTCAGCAGTCCTCTTAATCCACAGCAACATGTTAAAATAGTAAATGACTTTCATAAGGCAGTTGAGGAAGACATCTCCTCCTCCTCCTCTCTAGTACTAAGACTTCAAAAGCAAATAAATCCTGATTCACAGAAAAGGACTCGATGTCCCCACGGACTGGCACTTGCAGTGAGTTATTCAGAAATCAGCAAGGCAGACACTTGCTGATTCAGAACATCAGGCATGCAGCTCACTCCACAGCAACAAAGGGGAAGCCAGATGGCAGCAGGGTTGAGTGCATACCTAAGCGTGGGTGAATACAGGCAAACCACTACTAAATTAATAGTAAAGAACATAGCTATATATATCTATGAATATATCTACTTGTTACAGCAGTATCTGAGTACTATAGTTGGTAATATTTAGCTATACAATTCTCTGATGAGAAAAGCTACAGTTCCATAACCTTGAAGAGCAGTAAGAAACAAGGAGACCTTCAGAGCACTTTCCATCTGTGTCCTCTCCTTGTCAGAAAACTAGGCTAGCATCAGACTTTGGCCCAAACTGTAAAGGAAAGAAAGAATTCAGTGCCTATTTGACTCTTGTGAAGCCTGGGGAGCTAGGCATCTATAGACCTTCATAGATCCTGAATTCACTGACTTCACAAAAGACACAAATGAAGTCTATGGTAAAGTAAAACAGTAGCAAGCAGGATAATACATTGGTGTCTCTTCATCTGCAGGTTAGAATATCACCCAGTAGGCCAGTGATACCCGAACAGTGGCAAGAAATTCAACTGCAAGAAATTCAATGGCTTGCAGTAAGAAATGGTGTTACAGTGCTTCACGGTCCAGCGGGTAGTCTAAACCCTGACTAGGAGGAAATGAGCAAGAAGAGACTTCTTTAAAACCATATGCATGCTGTTGTAGCCTGTCGGCTCTATCTTGCAATGACTGGGAGCCATTACCAAACCTGCAATTGCAAAACCACCCCAGAGCTTCCCCCTGTGCTTTGACTCAGTGGTCATTAGGACCCAGAAGTCCACCCTTTCTCCTTTGGTACTTGTAGGTATGATCACATGTATATATGTATGCATGTGTATTCCAACAGTGACACACTTTACTTACATGTCTCTCTAGAATGCATTGGGCAAATTATTTACGTAAAGAACTTGTACCATTGTTGCAAGTCATGCCACTAACTATTCATATACATCATCTACAAATACTCCCTTCAGCTGAGTTTGAAAAAAATAATTTACTAATTTTAATTAATGAAAAACTAAGCACAAGGAATGTGATACAATCTAATGACAGCTGTGATGCTCTCCTTTGCTTGGCCTCCACTAGTCTCCTATATGCTGCTGCCTTCCATTGATTTAGCAAATGTATACGTTCTCAGTAGCATTTTAACTGAACTGGAAACCTTCTAAGGAAAAAAGCATCATCAAATTTATAGGACAAAAGGCTAGGATTTACACTGGGATTCACATTCCCATTTCACTATTTGTCTTACAGATGTAGACAAATTATTTAATGTTTTTAGACCTTTTCAGTCTTCCCCTAAGTTGTCTGGTCTTAACTATTCAGACCTGGATGTTAAGGGCAGAAGAGACCACAGTGGGTCTATTGTCTTATCTCATACATAACGCTGGGTGTAGAAGGCAATACCAACTTTGAACTTAATACAGAAAGAATAACTGCAACACATTTCTATGAGATGTAAAAGAAATTCTAAATAGACATATGCAAATTAAATACTTCAGTACACACAAGCCAGAAAAAAGGTACCTAAAAGTGTAAATGGGCACACGGATAAACAGGATAAAATATTGAATACTCGGGTCTAGTAGCTTGGCTGGCCAGCATTTTAAAAGCTCTCATTTCAGATGATGTTACTATTCTTTTCATTTGAGCATCAGCATAGAGATATTATTCTGCAGGATGTCATAAATCCTTTTCACAAATGGCTACCCTTGACTAAGTTTTATGGTGGATGTCAGGTGTACAAGAACAGCCTAGGAATGACATACAGGATATTAACTGTTGACTGCAGTAGTGGTTTCCTGATATGTGTACATTGTTGACTACAAAACTACCAGGAGGATTTTGTATATATTTCATTTTATTTATCTTTTTAATACATTAGATCATGCACCAACCTCTGGCAGGGAAACCACAATGGTATCTGAGTAGCGTATGAAAGTAATACACTAACCACATCCTAAATAGGTGGGCTTATATGTGGGGCTTAAGTACAAACCAGAGTGAGATATAAAAAATTACACTTGTTGGGTTAAGCTCTGAAACACCTCAAAGGTTTACAGGTTCCAACACCTAGTGAAATGACACATTAGAGGATCTGATGAAGCTCAGCTCAATCACAGGCTGATAAAGAAAATCTCACTTTCTTGCCAAATATTTTGCTGTGCCCTGGTTTTCCATGCTGCAATGGCAGGATACTGCAAGAGGAATATCTTCTGACATGCTAATAAGAATAATTTAATTTTGCATTCAAAGTGAGTCTTTTTATTGACTTCAGTAGATTTTGGATCAAGATCTGAGACTAGTGAAATGAATGTTAACCAAGCGAGAGCCTATGTGGCTGATTTTCAAACAGTGGAATAGCGATTAAAAATGAGATACATGGCTTACGAAAAGCTTTGATATATTTGCACTTAAAAGCTTGTAAACCATTCCCAGGACAGGCTTGGATTCTTTTTTTCCAAGTTTTCATTCCAATTCACTTAGTACTCTTCTCTTATTCTTATTTTTAATTTATAATGGACCTTGTTCTTATTTTCACCAAAGACCTTAATATTGTACTAAAATAGTAATTTAAGAAGGGTAAAAGGGTCTTGTTTAACATGATAATCAAATGTATATTTTCCAAACTATTCCAGCTATAATCACAATTAAAATCAGAGCAAAACATGTTAATTATCCTGTTTATTACTCAGATTAACAAGGCTACAGTCTAATAACCAGATCTTATTGCATACAGAACTTTCATTTTTCTCATTCTTTTTTGCTTGTCCTATCCTACCTTTTCTTGCAGCTACCTTAACTCATATTATTACATTTCATTGTTATATAGCATGGGGACAATTCAGGGACATAGAACACACAGTTTTTAAACAGGCATATTTTTAATACTGCATGAAGCAAGGTCACCTCACGGTGGTGGGGTAGCAGAGATGAAGCCTCTCTTTCCTTTATTGTGTTCCTGAATCTGGAATAACATTGGTGGGCATATTACAAGTAGTTTCTCACACATATGCAAAGTCCTATCTAAATGTAGCTTTTAAGACTCAGTAAATATTTTTACTAACTGAAGTATAAGCAAATTTCCATATGAATGACTGGAAAATATACTTAACCTCCCCAGACATCCAAGCTGTGGATTACATATTTATGACAAATAGTAAAATAAATAAGCAAACTCTCCTCCCCAAAAAGTACCTCTAATTTTCTTGTAGTTATTTGGTTGGTTTCTTTGTTTGTTTTATTTTTACTGCAGGCCTCTATACTATAAACTACCATGCTGACCACTAGCATTCATTAAAGTTGTCGAAACACTGTGCAGGAATGATACTGGCAATTTCTGTTCTCTCAGGCATGTTTTAGCTTACTAATTACATTCTCTCTGCCTAAATTTCCTCTGCAGCTTCAGAAAGAGATGCTTTCCTTCTTCCTTTACTCACAAACATTTCTGTAGTTTCACCACATGCTCTTAAATAGGCCCAAATACATTCTGACCTAGAACAAGATATATTTCAGGTGCAATGGAGAAAGGAAACGGAGATTTTTTTTGTGTGTGTATTTTTATTTCACTGATTCTTAGAGATGTTCATGATTAAAAAAGGATACTCTTATCTTCAACAGAAGGAACTTTCTGAAATCCTTCACTTTTTTTCCTAGCTTTTAGAAAAGCCAAGAAGTCTGGTTGTCATTGAACGCACTGAGCCAGCAGAGTGCCCTCGTTGACAAGAAGGCCAATGGGATCCTGGGGTGCATTAAGAAGAGTGTAGCCAGTAGGTTGAGGGAGGTTCTCCTCCCTCTCTACTCTGCCCTAGTGAGGCTCCATCTGGAGTACTGTGTCCAGTTCTGGGCTCCCCAGTTCAAGAAAGATGAGAAACTACTGGAGAGAGTCCAGCGGAGGACTACGAGGATGATGAGGGGACTGGAGCATACGTCCTATGAGGAAAGGCTGAGGGAGCTGGGCTTATTTAGCTTGAAGAAGAGAAGGCTGCTAGGGGACCTTCTAAATGCTTATAAATATGTCAAGGGTGGGTGTCAGAAGGATGGGGCCAGACTCATTTCAGTGGTGCCCAGTGACAGGACAAGGGGCAACAGGCACAAACTGAAGTACAGGAAGTTCCATCTGAACATGAGGAAGAACTTCTTCCCTCTGAGGGTGACGGAGCACTGGAACAGGTTGCCTAGGGAGGTTGTGGATTCTCCTTCTCTGGAGATATTCAAGACCTGCCTGGACATCTACACTGCATAAAATCCATAATGCAAGCACTTCAGAGACCTGAATTTGACACTCTGTCTTCCCTTAGGATTATCTTTCCTACCAGATCCTTCAGATTCCTTCTTTTTCTCTACTTTTAATTACTATTTATATTCTGCATTGAAGTTGTCTTCCCAAAAGACTGTGTCACCCTTGGAAAAGCAATATTTTTCATCTTCCATGCCTGCCTTCCTTCTAAAAAAAAAAAAAAGTCCTCTAAAAATACTCATCAAATCTAATTTCAGGAGCAGATGAAGTAAGCCTTTAACATACAGATTTAGATAATTAGTCCATAAAACACTTTGCATTGTTAGCTTACACCAGCTGAGACTGGCTACCAGGTGTTTTCAGATGCATTTGTGTGTGCTGGGGGGGGAGCAACACACAACACTGATCAAAAACGAATTAACAAGGAAAAGTTTTTCAGAAAAATCCAAGCTACAGATAGTTTAAACAACTCTTCAATCTAAAACCTCCCTGTCAGTAGGTTTAGATTCCTATTCTCAGTCCATATGTAAACAAATATGGAAACAAATCCACAACGCAGCCCATCAAACACATCAACCCTCACAAATGCATGTTCTCACCCCATAGAGCGTTTGCTCTCCCCAGCTTGCTTGTCTAAACATCAGCACAATTTGTTGTGTGCCAGCAGTGCTGCCTGCTGGGTGCCAAGCCCCTTTTAAATGCTTTTGTAACTAGGGGAGATGTTCAAAAATGACAGTCAAGTGATGTAGCAGTGATGAGCTATAGCTCAGTTCTTTACTTTTTTTTTTTCCTCTTGGCAAGTCTTTGGAGGAGCAATTAGCCATTAAGAGCAAAAGAAGTCAAATGCATAGAAAACTCTGGGCTTCTTTTCTTTTTTGCTTTCTGTTCCCTGAACGATGCCAAGATTCCTCCCTTGCTTTCAACGGAAAATATCCAAGACCACTGAGAAGGAAAACAGAACAGAGACACAACTGGGTAAGTGAGGTCTGGAGGGCAGTGATTATCTGTGTCTGGAAAATGAGGTTTGAAGCTCTATTTGCTCTTGCTAAAGGGACACAGAGGGTTGCAGAAAAAGGGGGAGTCGTGAAGAAAAGGATAATCTTATGCAGGTTATTAGTCTAGCTAATGATATATCTTTAACACTTCAGTTGATCAATTTAAATTAGGCTCATTATAATCTGTGATGCATTTGTAGAGCTTGGTGGGACGGGCACTTTCCAGGAAATATGGCTGAAAGAGAGGCTGGAAAAAGAAGAATACTTTGAAGAATATGAATAAAAGGTCTTTGGAGTTAATAACAGTGGGTAGGACTTAAGAACACCTCCAATGCCCAGAGTGATGAGAACAGTCATTCTCCAGTCATTGTTTGACGGTTCACATAGTATAATTTGGGAAGGGGTCTGAAACTCCACTGTGCATGTGCCAGTCACGGCACAGACTGCACCTGGTAGTGAATGAACCCCCTATGACGGACATGAAGCAAAGAGCTAAATGGACAATGAAGACTGTGGCACCTTTCCCTGCCAAACTATTCCCAGATGGATATCAGCAAGTGAAAAATGAAGTTCGAGATGGAGGCTGAGCTTGCCCTGCAGTCCTGCAGTCTTCCTGCCTGCCTGCCCTCACAGGGCTGAGAGGAGTGAGTCTGGATATCCCTCTCTGCATTGGATCCTCCAGTGGTCTGAGAGGAAAAGGCAGCTTCAGCCAGGGTGAGCTCACCGTATTCTCACTTACTGGGTGACTACTGGAAGCCTCTGACCCTTTCACTGCCCTGCAATGTGGTGGTGATCTGTTTAACCATCAGGTCCACTGATCTTCCTGGCCCAAGACACTACCAATGACCAGGTTGATGTACAAGAAGTACAGTCCAAAGACAGAAGCAAGACATGCTCCTGTGCAGACACGCATAACATTGTCAATCTAGTTCAGAGAGCTTCATTGTTCATTTCAGCTGCCAAAGCTCCAAAAACAGCCAAAAACACATGTCCACCAACTAGTGACTAAGATAATCACAAGTATTCACAGACTGACGGAGGAAAGTGGCTCTTCTATATGTTCAGGCAGGGGAAAAACTTACCTTTGCTGTTCTCCACAAATCAACGAGGTGGAACATTTTATCTGGATCAAAACACATTAAAAAGTAGACTTGTATATAAAGAATAATTACACATTCATCACCATTAGTCCTGTGTCTGATCCTGACCACCCTGTCCCTGGAGAACCCCTGGGAAAGAACCTGTGTGGGATAAAAGTCTGACCCAGGAGGAGGAAACGTGGGCTAAGTTCACTTTAGATTAAACTCAAGCTGGACCACAGCAGCCTTCAGTGTGAATGACTTGACGGATTACCGAGTAATATTTTATGACATTTAGGGATGGATTTTTCAAAAGGATGAGACATTTATTTTTTTTTTTTCTGAGGTTTTGCATTTTAAGAAGGGAACAGCCCTTCCGTTGATCAGAATTTGAAAACAGATAACCTAGAGAGATGCTGTTCAAGTGCTTTTTATTTTTAAACTATCCTCTACCCCAGCAAAAACAATGTTGTTTTCTCATTATCCTTCTGATGAATCTGCTTCACTTATTCACATTTTTATAAAACACTAGTGCATGTAGCCTAGGAAATGTCTTTCTACTGAAAGACATATTTTTCCCGTCTCGAGTGGTACAGACTGTATATCTCTCACAAAGCAATAATGTATAAGAGTATATAGTATAATATAGCACCTATTCATATAATTCCAAATAGAACCTATACATGCAGCTTTACTGTGGCTGTAATTTAGATATATTGAATAATATAACCTTCTTTATAGTGGGAACCTATATTTTTTATTATATACATGAATTGACTATTAATAAAAATTGTTTGCACTTATGCAGCACCTCACCCAAAGAAACTGAGAATTTCTTGGTGAAATACATTTCTGTTTGAAGAGGTCAAGAGCTAGTACTTCCAGGTGCAAAGCATCAATACAGCTTTTTCAAAGTTATGCGGCAAGTTGGAAGGCAGATAAAGAAATAAACCCAGGTTATTAAAAATTCTTATATTTCTTAAAGTCACCTCTCCACTGCTTTGGGGAGTTAAGATTCCTACAGATACGAATATAATTCAGTTAACTTGAATACTGACATCAGTCAAGATGTAGTGACACAGGTTTTAGCCACACAAGAAAAGCTACCTTGGGCTGTGCCAGCTTATTGCTACTAAGCTTTAGTAATGCTAGGATCCTCCTCATCAACCCATGGGTGGTTTTGCCATTGAGGTGCCCTAGCAAGTTACAACTATACACAGATTTGCCTATATCTACAGTACCTTCAGGGAACTAAAAGAAAGAATCTGAACCTTAAGTCCTCCTGACTTAGCTCCATGAGGCTACATTGCTGAATATACAAACTTGTCACTCTGCATCTGTTGTCCAAATGGTGGAAAAACCAGACAAACTCATACTGCTTGCAGATCCTGCCTGGCTGCAAGCACCATCAACATCCTCAAAGAGCCAATTAATGGTTGACTTTTTTGATTAACATCATCCATACGGTGATGATCAATCACAAGCTATTATCTTAGACGATCCTCACTGAAAGCAAGGGAATCCCAAGGCCCAGACAAAGAAGTTGTTTGTGTTCTCCCCGAGTTTCCTTTTAGCACACACTCAGTATGTTTGCAAATATCACCCTTCGAGCAGGCTTAGGCTCATTCCTGACAGACACTGGGGCTGCAGCCACGCTTAGGTAAGAACAGACATACACAGCGTGACTTTCGGGGCTCTAATATCCCAGAAATGACCTAGACACTTTAGACTTTTTTTACTCAGCTCTTTCCTCATGAC
The DNA here is from genome assembly GCF_030867145.1 of Opisthocomus hoazin. NCBI lineage: Eukaryota > Metazoa > Chordata > Aves > Opisthocomiformes > Opisthocomidae > Opisthocomus > Opisthocomus hoazin. Next base: position 67,995,582 of record NC_134419.1, read on the forward strand.
TGCTAGTGCTTTGGAGCATTTTCTTTTTCTTTTATTCCTAGCCCTCATTTACAACATCTGTAGCCACAGCCTCAATTTGAACAGCTAATGGCAGGATCCTAATTACAGGGTCAAGTAAACAGGAAGGTTGACACAGCTAAAAAGAAATAATACATACATCTTTTTTTATATTGCTGCCTCTGAGTTTGCGGATCTCTGCTGTGACAAGCATGGTACATGCTGTCAGCCAGTTAACACGCACTGCCTGATCATTACCAGCCACTAGGAAAGAAAGAAATGCTTTTATAAACCTTCTTTTGCTGTTTATTTAGAGGATGTGTGCGGGAGATCCTGTGGGAAGGAAAGTACACCTATCTAGTCTAACTACTGATCATAGCTACAGGCTTTACCTGTATGCCATATTCACCTCAGATGATTTTAATTTCCTGTCCAAATTCTGCCTGTAAGGATAACCCTTCCAACTTGGTTTTGTTGTAAGAGGGAAATGTTTATTGCAATACTTGACCTATATGCCAGAGAGCAAAAGGACTGGGGTTACCCATCAGCTTAGACGTGTGATGTCAGTGAGTTAATAGCATATACCTGCACTCATGGTAAGGTTAAAACTGAAGAGGGACTTCTGATTACCCAGAATTGGAATCAATAAATCATTGGGATATACAAAACAATTCACAGGTTTCAGAGCTGCTTTTCAGGCTGCCTGTAAAATCAGGAAAACAGCACATACACTCCTAAGACATTTACAAATGCTTTAACGGAAATATCTGTCTCAGTATGGCACGAACCCAGGTGCTGAGTCCAAACCTCCAGAATCTGCTCCCTCCCTCCTAACCCAGCCAATGATACCTCCTGTCAGAGTTTGCAGTGTGAAGGCAGGGTGGGAGATTTCTCAAAGTAAGGCAGTTGTTTCCAGAGAGCTGTTACACACTGGCTTTTCCGAGCTTTCAGAGCAGTAGCTTGGTATCAGAGAAAACAATGTGGAAGGTAATCAAAAACCCAAACTCAGACTGACCCAGCTACAAAGGCTTACAGAAGATAAAGACATTGCTTCTGCAACAAAAATGTGATTACAAGTTTCAGGCCAAAGTCAAACATTCTTTAGACACCAAAAAACTCAGGACAGGTGCCACTTGATCCCATGAAGCCTATGACGTATTTTGTTCTATTGCTGTTCATTAGAAAGAGGTTTTCGGGCCTTTTGTTTTTTCCTTCACCATCCTCTTCAATGGTTCTCTTCAACTATGAAGGAAACTTTTAGCAAGTGAAAAGGCTGGGGCGAGTTCTACCTCTCAGGATTCTCAGGAAAACCTGAATACAGAAAATCCTTAATATTTCAGTTTCTCTTTATGATGTCTATAAAGAATCAAGGTTGTTTTTATCCCCCATGTAAAAAGACTTAATTATCTGGTGTTGCTCTGAATTTGTAATATTAAAGCATATAATGGCACCGATGATAAACTGTCACTTTCTCATGCAAACCCAGTTGCCTCCTGCTGGCTTCAGATGACAGAAAGTTCGCATTCATCCCTGGGGGGTTGCCTCCTAAGTCACAATCTTTTACTTACCTCTTCCAATGGCCAGGGAAAAAAAAAAAAAGGAAATAGGTAGGGGTTTAAGTTTATCCCTAGAGAAATTTCAAACCCTTCTATAAAATACTTTTTATTTTTACTTTTCAGTAGTTTTCATTTTCCCCATAACATATGAAATAGTATCTAGCAGGGCTCGACAAATCTGTTCCTGCAGTGAATTCAGCTCCCAGTTCAGAAAGTTTTAGTTTTCCAGGTTTATTAAACATAAAAATCAATCTTGAGACTGATTCACATCTAAAACAACATTCTGGACCTAGCGAAAGCAAGCAAGCAAACAGAAAGAGCGTTGAAAGTCCAGAATGGTGTAAAGGACTGTCTGTATTTCCAGTTATTGGTAGCCTTGTTCTAGGGAAGATGGTGGGAAAATGGTTCTTTGACACTGCAGAGATGGAAATCTTAAGATAAAGGTACATGTGATACCAGAAAGCACAAGCAGCTCTCTCCTAGGACCTGGGACCCTCCTTGGACTAGAGAAGAAAGATTTCTCTCACATTCTTTCTCAACAGCAAGCTACTCAGTGGATGTTCACAGGCTTGGATCATTTAAATCCCTTCGGGGTGGGGGGGGGGGAGGACGAGGATGGGGGGAGGACAGTTTCATGTGACTGAGAAGGGAAGTGTAATGTTTCATCAAATTCCACTAAAGGAAGAATATGGGCACAGGAATAGAATTGCTCATATTTCCAGTTATTCAAGGTGCTACACTGATCTTTATAAGTGAAGCAAAAATTAACTTTTGGTTCTTACCCACATACATTCCTAGAACTACCTGAGACTTAGAAAAGACACAAAGAGTAAAGTGCCACGCGGTTACTGAAGGTCTTGATGATTATTTGATTTGGACATGATGGCACAGAAATGATTCTGCACAAAAATGTCAAAATATAGTCCACTAGCTTACTAGAATATTAAAAGACGTGACCAAAACAAGTGAATAAGCAAACAAAATGGACTGTCTTATGCCAAAAACAAAAAGCAAAAGGAACCAGAAGTTGCTCAATAGCTATCAGACAATTAATTATTGGCAGGTATTATACTGGCTTATACACAACATGGCCATTTCCTAAGCAAGTCAAATTTTCTTGTAATTAGACTTGTACAAACTCATAGACAGTAGATTTATCAGAATTCTTTGTCATCATAATGATTTAGAAACCTCTGGCCAACTTACCAATGTCTGTTTTATACCCATCTATACCATAAGCCTGTATACTATGCTGGTCTTAAAACTGCATTGCTTTCTGCAATACATATCAAGACAACATATCACTTTTTACCTTAAGAAGTGTTGAGGGTTTGGCAATAGGTTGGAGACACAAAGTTTTCATACTACCTCAAAGATCCCAAACAAGAAAAGACGACAAAAAGCAGACACCTGAATACTTTTTTCAAAATCCTGATTTTTCACAAAAAACTTATCCTGCCAAATGTCTGACTAGCTCTCCAGACAGACATCTTCAATAGAGACAAAACCCTACATACTCGATCAGCAGTTGCTTCCACCCTCACAAATTCCAACTGAAAGAGGAAAGGTGGAGGAGGAAGTTGGTGGAAAGACTTACTAAGCACAAAAGTGTAATTTTAGAGCAAGAATTTTAACCACAATATGCAGCTTTGCTACTAGTAATGCAGTATTTGCAGTCTTTGTTTCTAGTGATTTGTAATACAAGAAAGGATAGGCCCTGAGGCTCAAGAAATTTGACAGGTACACAGCTCTCCACCTTTCTCGTTTCAGCTTTCAGAGCACAGTAGTTAAGTACTAGCAAGGCCCACAGCATGTTTGTCCTTCAGGTACTAGCAAATCTCTGCTATAGAATAATTGGAGCACGTTAGCTAAAGGAAGAAAACAAAAAGAGAACGCAAGCCATGCCGTCACGTGAAACGTAGCTATTCTTTCACTTGGATTTTTCTTATATTCCTGATGACAAGTGAAAGAGCAGTTAATTTAAAAGCTTCATTAAAACTATGTTGTTTTCCCCAAAGTATATACATATGTTTTGGAACTTTCGCTCTTTAGCAAAGTTTCAGTAACAAAGAAAAGGAAATTAAAAACCAACAAGTTCTACCTGGCAAAGAGCCAGCACGCCAATTACAGCAAGCACTATGGGAATAAAAGTAATAGATTTTAATTGGTGCCCAAGGGGAAAGGTCAGTCTCCTTGGAACAATAGGAGTCTTTGGTGGTAATTGACTGAACGCTCCTGGGAGAGCTTGTAAATGTCAGTAACACATTTGAAATGTTAGCAAAAAGAAAGGTTTGGCATCCTAGAACACATGGAAGAGTTTTGCTGGTAGTGGTATTATAAAAACAGAATGGTGAAACACTTTAACAAAGGACGTGACTTGACGATAACTCTCAGCTCCAAGGTTCAAAATCCCATACACATTTCAAAAGGTGTTGGAGAAATTTATTTATTTTCAAGAGAAAAAAAAAGGATATTGCAGTGCACACTAGTGTTAGACACACAGGCCTGGGGCAGCAGATCGTTTGTGAACTTGGCCCACTGCTACACTGGATGACTGACTTCAGCTTCTTCTGTCCCTCTTCAATGGCCTAGTGCTACTCTTCTCCCAAGCAGGTTTTGAATAATGATTCCTTCTTTCCCTTCTGCTTTTTTTTGGTGGTGAAAAGATTTATTTTTTTTTAGCAACACAAATGCAGGGTACAAACTGGCATGGATTGGGATGCACTTTGGGATTCCCTGCCAGAAGGAATGGTATAAAAGGAGATCAGGTCTTCCAAATTTACATGAATTAGGAGAAAAGATTATTTTGTGGCGAGGATTTCAACAAAATCCTGTGCTCAATTCCTGTCTTTGCAGCTCATTATTTTCTGACCTTAGCAAAACACACATTTGATCTCATTCATAAGCTATAACTGACGATATTTCTTCTCAAGTACCTATTAACACAAAAACCGTAAATGACCAAGGGTCTCAAGACGTAGGCAGGGAAACTGTTACACTTTCTTCACAAGCTGATACTGTCTGGCTGCCTTTGGTTCTTACGCACTTGTTCTCTACTTTCTGGAAGCTGAACAACATTACACTAGGCAGGGCATATGGATGTGTTTGCATTTCTTCCCTAAGTGCCAAAAACTAAGGACAGATTGCTGTCCTTCAGGTTTGCTATGCTATCATGTTCATTATTTACCATTAGCAATAGTAATAAATGCACCAGAACCCAAAGGAACAGATGCTGTTCAAACACGGAGAAAAACTCTCTGCCTCCAAAGTTCTTAACTTACGAAATAGGACAGAAGAGACCCTGGTTTGATGCAGAAGGATGAGTCAAAATAATACAATATTAAGTTCCCAGTTCTGCATAATGTCCAGAAGCAGCTGCAAACCCATCATCATGCTTATGATTAAGGAACTACTTCTAGTGGATTGCTTTCATCAGAAAGCTACACCCAGAGTAGGCAACATGCTGAAGAGCAGAGTTCACAGAAAGTGCTGAACCTATGAGCAAAGAGAGCCCAGCGTCCACACCATGTGCTCAAGGCTAAATCCTCTAAAACATATTCTGGCTGAAAAAAAACAAACAGCCACCACACCAAAATAATGTTCAAACTTTGTGCAATTTGCTGTGCAAAGGAGCCCTAAAACAGGGAAAGGTGATTTTTTTTATAATCTTGTTTGCTGAAGATACACCTCCTGATTTTGGAGGAAGATTAGTCATCAGAAAATGAGGCAGGTTCTGTTGTTAACTGTGCAGTTTCACTCAGAATATATCCCATTTTTTTTCTACCTGTATCTTTGGCCTATCCATGTGCAAAAAAAATATTGATACAAGCATATAAGCATCTCATCATTCAGCAGGAGAGACAAAAACCCTGAGAAATGCTGCACGCAGGGAATTTGGGATGCAAGGACCAGATGACAGTTTACTCTCCTGTTTCTTTGTGCATATTCTGGAAGATTGTATTCCCAAGGGACTAATGTCTAAAAGCTCTTGCTACATCTAAACTGCTCAGCTATCATAAATTACTTAAACTTCATTCTCTCCTCTCTTTTCCATTACCATTTGTTGTCTACTAAATTCCCTTCTGATTCTCCTTATTTCCTCTGATGGAGGAATTTTGTTTATGGGACTGGAGACTGTGAGGTTCTATGTGTACACAGAGGTACAGAGACCTAAATATATATGTGCAGAAGAGAATTCAGTGTTTTACTGTATTGAAACTGTTAAGGGCAGACTTAACAATGAAAGAATCATCAAACAGGTTAAGAATGTCATTTAAGTTCCATTATTAAGTTCCATTCAGTAGGATTTATCTTCGTAAATCTCTTAAAAATTTTGAAGTGGAAACATTTTAAAACAAAATTATTTTAGTTTCTCACCCCAAAAACACTGTCATTTTACCACTAATCTGTTCAAGACAGAAAATCCTTGGATGAGCTCAGCAGAAAGAAAAAAAAAGTTTTGAATAGGAATAAGTGCTTTCAATCCATGTGAAATTTTTCTCTCTCTAAATAGCAAAATCCATTATTCATAATGTTCTATATGCAATAGAACACTTTGTAAATTTGATTCTTTCTTGTCAAATAACATGTTAATTTAAACATTTCTTATATTTTGAAAATATTCCAAAACCTCCAGTTTAACTGTACTAGCAGTTTAAGGAAAAGCAACAAAGCAACATATTGGCTCCCTAATTTATGGGAACAGTTGGCCATACTCAAAATTTACTGCCAAGTTTGTCTCTCAAATACTTACATGTCCTTCTTAGCAAACACATGCAAAACCACTGTGAAAGTACAAGCGTGCCCTGAATATTCTTCATGGTCTGATTACGTTCCCTTATTAATTAAAAAATGCTTGGGAAACAGCAGTCTAGGACTTGATCCATTGTATCAGAATACATAGCAAGAATTCATCCAATAGTTCTTTATGAACATAATTTGGTCTACTTAGTTAACGTCAGTCTCTCTACATCGCCCTCAGCACTGTCTCCAATTATTGACATTATTGCTGCTAGACCTCCTCAACAGCTTGATTTCTTTTGCTGTCACTTCCCTCTAAAAAAGTCCTACCTTTAAAGAACCATTGACTACAATTCCGTACTTCTGAACATGGTAGAAGAGACTCCTCCACAGGAAAACTGCGTTTGTGGAAATTTGTAAGAAAACTGTGTACATGTGAAAGCCAAGTCATAGTAAAGAGAAGGATAATTCTGCGTGTTCCTACCCCCAGCCTCTCTATGCCATTATTCGCCAAGCTGTAGTAGGCATTATATTTTCCTTGCTCCCCAAGTTATATGCCCTTCCTAAATGTTTTAATTCTTTTTTTTTTTTGCCACTAATGAGAAAGATGTGTAGTGATGGAAATAAAAAGACTGAAGAGACAAAAATATGGATTACAGTGCCCTATTTTCAGTAAGTTTTGAACCTTGAATTCTCTTGTTTCCGTTATCTTTGACTCAAGAGTTATTTTTCCTCTTCTGGCTCTGAGAAATCTCTCTCTATCCCTGCAACAAGAAACCTAAACCTTTCACTTATTAGCACCAAAAGGAAAAAGCTCATTTACACTTTTTGCAGTATCTTTTCCATACCAGACACTGAATTATTCCCATTTTCTCCAAGAAGCTTGGCTGCTTGCGCAATGACCTGTTACTCTCAAAATGATATATGACTCGTTGGTCTCTAATTCTCATGCCATCTGCATATAAGTCAAATTCCACATTTTCTTAGCAGTAGACAACTTTCTAATTACATCCATTAATCTTTGCCATCATGCCCCTCTCTCTGTATTTACCAGCATTTACCAATCAGAAGCTTCCTAATCAAGAATATTTTTCTTGTTTGTTTCTTTCACTTGTACTTCTTGTACTCCAAGTACAGCTAGACAGAAGGTATAAGACTGAAGTATCCTGTTATTTAGTCATTCATCTCTTTGTTAATAACATATCTAGGCTACAGAAGGAGTGAGCAATTGCAATCTGCTGGTAAAGACACCCTACAGATGACACTATCTGCTAATCAACATATACCACGTATGACTGTCACAGGACTGTCAGGGGAGGCTAGAGTTCAGGGCTCCTGTGGTCAATATTCATACATTTGGCCTTTTTTACATTATCAGCTCCAATCCCCAAGAAACCATATATCTTATGGTTATGCCACAGTATCATGCTATTTTTCCCTTTAAGGCCAGCTTCTGAAGTCATATAGTAACAAGACAATTTCCACATTTCATGACCAAAGAAGTATGTTCCTAGCACAACACAGCAGTAAAATGATATAAAAGTGAGATTTAGGTATGCATCTTTAATGGCTCAAAATCCAGAAGGTAAATGAAAACAACCCTGCTATGCATATTTTTAGACCAACTTTATGGGACTCTGAACAAGCCGATTTTCAACTGCTTGGGGCTAGCTCTTCATAGGGAAGAAAAAAAAAAATCAATATTATGGCAACTGGCTTTTTTCCCGGTTTAAACAGCCTGTCTTACTTATGGAAATAGATGGAGCTACAAGTTTGACAATAAGACAGGTCTGCTCTGTAGTTAGACACATTCTTGCACTACCATCAATCCCAGCTGCCTGTATTTGGGCTGCAACTAACAACATATCGTTCCTCTGCTCTCTAAACTGTTGGCATATATCCCTCCCTTGCCAAAAGGGATATCATCTGTGCCAGAATAGTTGGTATATTGCTAAGGAATTAAAAAGAGGATAAAAGAATTGAAGGACATTCAACAAGAGATTATCTTGCATAAATTTTAACTGTCCAGTTTGTAGAAAACAGGGGTCAGAGTCAGAATGGAAATAACACTTGAAACCCTCCTCAGCCTAGGTGAATCTTAGCTCTAAAGCTGAATGCTGTGGCTCATACTTCCCTATCATTAGTTTCGACACTCAGTGTGCCCTTGGAGACTTCTGTGAGATATAACAGCATACTGTAGTACTACTTTAAGTGGGAAAATGTCAAAACTGCCACTATTTTTGATAGGCTTACAAGAGCAGCAGTGGAATAAATGGGTTTTGATTTCACTTCATATCCAAGAAGAGATATGGCTGTAGAATAATGGCAAGGGCTTTCTGTGTAATGGCTATTGTGAGAGCTGTCATATACTACAGCCATGAATCAGAAAGTTTGGTAGTGAATGCTGCCAGACACTTCAAAAGTCAAAATATTCACTTTGAAAGATGAGACTCTGCCTTCACTTTGTTAACATGGATCAAATGCTTGTTAATTATTGGTTTCCCATGAATTCAATATTGAAGACTAACAATGCAGCACTTCAGTCACTGCCACTTTGCAGGTATTCATTTGCTCTGGTGAAACTAACAAACTGCAGCTGTGTTAGATCATATCAAAAAGATATGAGGAAAAATCTATCTTTGTAAGCAAATAAAAAAAAAATTGGCTTTATCCTTGTTTTCACTTGGGGTGGGGGGCAGAAACAAGTCTTCAGAAATGGAAATCAAGTCTACACTTGCTTATCTGGTGCACATGTAGAAGTATTAGTCTTGAATCTGAAGATATTTGAAGCAGAAGTGAAAATAGTAATATATGTATTATCATAAGCTTATAAGACTTTCCAGTCACAACCAATAGTGGCTTGTAATACCAGCAGACTTACTGCAACATTATTGCTGAACTGCAGAAAATGAAAAAATTTCTTAATTCAAAGGGCAAGACATCCCTCTTCCTGGGGGCAGTGAACTGTTTACATGTGCATAGTGTCATCAGAAGTCCACTGAACCACCTCTGCAGTCCAAGATAGTAATGCTGATACTTGTAGGTTCAGGACTTCAACTCTTCTGACCAGGAAGTGAAATCTTAAGCCAAAACTGCTAAATGAAACAGATTTAGACCAATGTATTCAGAGAAAAGATACAAGTGAGGAAGAACCACTGTGTTCTCCCACTGGAAGACCACTGGAGAAAAGGCACACGTAGTGCTATCTTCCCCAAACTGCCTATCAGATCCGCAAAACCAGCAGATGAATCCCACCCTATGCTCTTGACTCCCTCCCTCCAAAATATTCTCTCTGAAGTAAAAGATGAGGCTATGAAGAATCATTATCTGTGGTCATAGCATAGGAGACATATAAAACAAATCTGGGGTCTTTTTCATATACCTTCTATGCTATATGGAGTTTAAGCCAAATAGAAGTTTTCATTTGATTATGTTTTGATCTGCAAAAAGCTTCCTCCCTTTCTAAAGGTAAAAAACCACTGTCATTAAACATCTCCTTGAAATCTCCTGGCATTAGATCATTTAAAAAAACAAAACACCACCATTCACATCTGTGAGACAATGCCTTTTTGGTCTCTTATGACTGTGTCTTTGAAGGCTGCACTCATAGCCTGCAGCTAACAAGGACCTTTCCTTCCAAATGAAAAGAAGAGAGCAACAGAATGACTGATTTTTATCTCTGCAACAGTGGACTGCAATAGCACTTTGGGCTATTGGCATGACGGATCGACCGTAGACCCTAGGTCTCCCACTGTGCCTAATTTGCTAAGCATGCCATCCCTTGACAGCCACAGGATCTAGCTCAGTCTACAGTGAGGTGTGCTTAGAGCTCTGCTGAGCTCTAGCCTCTCCAATATAAACTGATAGTCTTCACACTAAGATTTAGAGAGGCCTGCAAGGAGGACCCCACTGGAAATAACTGTTTTCCCTTGAGTTAAAAAGAAAAAAAAAAAAAAGACCTGACATCACATCAGACTTCTGAAAGTGTCCATGGTGAGACAGGTCAGAAAGGATTTTCAGAAGTGTTCCCAATCTGATTTCAGCAACAGAGGGTGGCAGCTTCTAGAGAAACAGCAATGTCAGGTGGACCTGTTCATCTCTATGGACGTTTTCTCCAACTCTCAGGAGATCAGGCACAAAGGCAGTGTAAAGCACACAGTTCTGGGTCTTACCCTTTATACAACTGGGCAGCTTACATTCCAAAACCAGAACCTCCCTCAAGCAAATGAACTCCTCTAATACCACAGGATATAAAGTAGCACTCAATTATTCCCATTTTGGATCATAAGGGTAAACCTTCTCCCATCTTGACTGACAGAAGCATTTGCTAACTATTCTCACCACCACCACCCAACACTAGAAGAACAGAAGGCCGGACTACCATTCCTTTCATTTAAAACTCATTAATAGAAATTTATTTCAAGTAGTCAGGGATCTAGCCAGCATTGAAACCCATGCAATTATATTTACAATAAATAACCTTTATCTTGGAGCTACACATACAACAGGACAGTGCTTAACACGCTGTGATAAAGGTGCTAATCGCAACCACCAAATATAAAAGAAGAGGAAGGCATCTGTAATCCATTCATCTTCAGAAAGACAGAAAAGAGGACACTGTACATCACAGCAATTAAAATCTGAACAGTTTGAGGAATAAAGGGAAAATTCAAGGCAGGCCTGCAGAAAGGAAGGGGGAGAAAAAACAAAAAAGGCTAACACAAAAATTCAAACCCACAGGAAATATCTGATGCACTAGTCCTATTAATAGCATAAAAGTTTCTGGCAGATACTATCACCCAGCGTTTTATTACTTAACTGGAGACACACGGATACAAGGGGTTTGAAAGTACAAAGAACCAATGGGCTACACAAACTGGCTCTTTCCAAAGAACACAGTGTGCTTTGTACAAGGATACAGTGTCTAAATGAGCCAGCAGCACTTTCTGAGTCAAAGAAAACCTCTGGTTAAACCAGTTGTAGAGTCCCCACCACCACTCATTCACTTTTTCTTTGCATAGGTCTACGATTTTTCCTTGCAATGCTTAAAAACAACCTATCTGAAAGGCTTTTATAAAGCAAGGTCATAAAACTTCATGCATGTGAGTTTCTTGGAAAGTGAAGGACAAACTTTTGTGAAAATGGATTTTCAAGATATCAACTGGGATTTCTATTTTAGTTTAATTTTTAACCCGCCAGTGTGTTATTCCCAAACACTATCTCTTCATGGAGAAGAATTGAAATCATTTTATTTCCCCTCACAAAAAGCTCTATGCACCTAACACATAAACCAATGTTGACATACCTAAGCCTAAGGATTTACTGCAGTTTGGGGATTCTCTCCTCTGAGACTTGTTGACAAACACTCTAACAGGCTCTGTGTCTTTCACAAGATCCATGCGTCACAGCTTTTTTCCCCCCCATCTGTGTCAGCAGTCATACAACCAAGTAGTACAGCAATTCAGTGAAAGGAGAGAATACCAAAAAACAGGATTTACACCTCTCTTATTGCCAGGGCTTATACATTGCTATGTTACTCACCATTTCCTGCAATTTCCTTAAGAAAATACTGTAATTCAGCAAAATACCAAGCAATTACAATAGATCACCAGTTTAAATTGTAAATAATGGTTTACTTTGTTCTCATTTTTATTTTCAAAGCACCCCATTGAAACACATTGCCTGCAATGTCTGGTTAAAGGATTTAATTTTGTTCAAGAAAGAGAAAAGAATTGGAAGTCAGAAATTGGCATTCATAGACTGTGAGGAGCTCCTAGATGGAGAAGAGCAAATAAATTCTAACAAACAATTTATTCAACACGTTGCTGTTCTTTTCCTGAATGTGAAAATCATCAGAAATCCATGAAAAAAAAAAAATCTACTGATTATTTGAATAAATCCAATTACATGCATTCTACAGTTCATTGTTTCAACTGCTCTGCTTTGCACGGAACAGACAAGACTACGTACAGGACACACTTGATTATTTATTAGAAGCAACCAGTCTTGAGACAGCAAAGTTCAACATTTACCTCCTGTTTCAACGGGATCATTTCTAGAAGTTAAGCATGTGCTAAAAGGATTTTTTTTTTTTTTGTAAGGAGGCAGTTTCAGTAAGTTAAGTACATGCTGGGCCCACTAATGAATCACTGCTGTAGCAAGGTCTCTTGTCCAACAGCTTCAAGACAAAAAATACACCATTTCTTTTCCACTACTGAAGAACCCTTTTCTCTCAGCTAGGGAATGCCTTGAGGAACAAAGGACATCGAAGGCTACAGTTGCAGTCATAAAAATGACGACTTATAACAAATACTTAAGGAAAGCACATTGTTAGCTCTTGCCCAGTATTAACTGCAGCAGTGCATAAACCGTTCACGAACAGTGTGAGTGTTCTAAAATTCATGGATTTTAGAGTAGCTGAGTCCTACATTAAAAAAAAAAATGTCTGCAGCTACGGACCTGGCCCACATTAGTGAAACAAGATGCAACTTTCAGAACAACCAGAGTTTCTCACAGTGTTATCAAAATTTTGGGATGGGGCAGGCGGGAATCTGCTCTCAGGATCCGTAGGTTTTTACTGAAAATGTTCCTGGTGGCAAAATTTGTAAGTTTCCTTCTGCTTTCCATTCCATAGCAGGTATGATAAAGACCCTGAGCTTTAGTATTTTTGTTTTCATTGCAAAAGTATTTTTAGTGTGGAAGCAGAATATAACTCTAGACTCCCTTCCCCACGCCCTCTTCATCACGGGGAACTAGTCAGGTGCCTAAAGTTAAACATTTATTGGAGGAATGGCCTAATGTTCTACAGAAATTGACAGCGTAAGCAGGGCCTCCAAAAGATCTCTCTGCAAGCCTAATTCTGCTCCTGCTGCAATAAGTTTTGGAAAATTCAGTCTTAGACTTTTACATAGGTCCTTTCATCCCAGGTGTTGCAGCTTTCCTCTGGCACTGTCCCATATTGCTTATAGGCCAACTTTCGTGCAGTTTACTGCCAGAACAGGCAGTTCCACCCTTCTACCTGAAAGCTTTTTCCTTTCATGTGCTTGTTTTTTGAGCTGGAAAGGGATTAGTTTTCAGTCAGATTAGTCCTCGATCCAGCTCACCAGATGGCTAACACAAACAAGGGTGGCAGTGCAAGGGGGGGAGGAGGAAGGTGCAGCCAGTGGTGGTGAAGGATTTTCAGAGCCAGTCTGCACTTAAGTTGGCTTAACATGCTTGCAAAACCCTTAGTTTCTTCTTAGGTTTCTCTGCACCACAATAGCTAAGGGATCATGCAGATTTTGCCCAGCTAAAACTCTTCTTAGTTCTAAAGAACAGTATTATTACTCTTCAACAAACATTAGGCATGATCATACGTACATATATACACTCCACAACACAGTTTCTGTGCCAGGAGACCAGCCTTTCAAACCTCAAACTTGCAGGACATTTGAGTGATCTGATAATTATATTCTTTAGCTTCTAGTGAAAAGGTTCATATCTTCATTAGGGGTCAGCTGCAATGAGATTACATCTCTCCACTAATTTGGGACCATTTAATCCCAATCCTGATTTTCAGGAGATTTGAACCCATACCTTTTCTTGTTTGTTTTAATTAAGATCATTCATCTCTCCACCCCTATACCTTTTCTCTAGCTTGTGTGATCATAGCAATGTAGGTAGGTATGAGGAATCAAACTGGTAGCATTACAAAGATAAGTGGTAGCCAACTTCTGTCTACTGAGTGTCTTCCAGCAAAACCTAAATTCACCAGAATAGGTAAGGAATAGAATTCCACAGCTACAATCAATTAATCAGAATACAATTAAAAGAGCACTTGATAGCCGTCTTGTTAGGACTACATGAGGCAGCTGCCTGCAGCAAGGAAGTGGAATGCATGATCCCAGAAGTCCACACTAGTTTTATGTTCCAGTTTTTGCAAACACTGTTTTACCAGGGGAAAGAAGAAAGTCCTTGAACATCAATCAAAGATTCCTGGGTTATGAAAAAAATGTTATTCACTGGCTCAGGTCAGGGAGCAGAGGGCGGGATCAAGTGTACCCTGTCATGTGTCTACACCTCAGCTAGTGGTACATACTTCCACTTACAGTCAGTTGGAGAAAAGCATTAGGACACGATTTGTATCATCCTACAGTCAATTTCTTAACAGGTCAGATGACTCACACCCAGCAGTGCTTGTTTCTTTTGAACAAAGAATTAAACATAAACTACAAGAGAACAAAGCTAAGCATTTTCCTCTCTGGTTAGGACGACGCTCTCTTCCTTTCACAGTCTGCCTTATAGAATACATAGATGTTTCAGTATAATGAAAATGGCATCATGGTGTCCTCAGCTCCATAAATATAAACAGCCTCCTTTAGAGGTGAGTCTTCACGAGCATTTTCTACTGATGCAATTCAGTTTTTCCTGGAATAACTCGAACTATCCAGTGAGATAGCAAGGAGAGAAAACTCCTATAGCCAGGTTCATAGTCTCTGCAAGTAGAGGAAAGAGCTGGACCTTCCATCCACTGCGTGTGCACTGCAGCCTCACAGCTAATAAGTCAAGAGGCCAATGGTGTCCCCACTGCCATTTATTAAACCTAGTTTTGATTTTATTTTCATTCATTTTTTCCTGGACCAACATATGAGGAAATCTGAAATGAAATTGCCAGCAATTTCAGGATGACTTAAACTACTTCTTAGTTTGCACACTAAAACACCAGTAGTAATAAATGCCTATCACCAAATACGAGAGTTAAACCCTTTTTTAATTAGCATGTGAAAGAGAGTCTTTAAACATGATATTGTTTACTAGCATATCCATACACCAGTATGAATACCAGTCTTCATCATCATTATGAACTGTGCTTTGTCACTTCCTATTGCATACCTCCAAATTACAAAAAAATTGTCAAAAATGTATCTCAAAAAAGGCATCTGATTCCTTTTATGAATACGTCAGTGTTATAAATTCTTAGTAAATTGTTAGTAGGGTGCTTGAATGATTAAAACCTTTTGGGCTTTGGAAGGCATTTTCTCTGCAGGAATTTGTCAAATCCTGTTCAGTTCACTATTGGGAGCACTTAAAATACAAATAATGTTACACACAATCTGTCCACTGTAGATGCATTTCTGCCAATTTAATGAGTCTCCCTCACTTTCAGACAACAAAATCATCCCCATCCAGAAGGGAAGCAAACAATTAAATGCATGATACCTATTCTGTCTATCCATTTAATGGCCATCTTTTGGTAATGTATATTCCCTGATGTACACTGGTAGGTAGTATAGGTGGTACAGGTTGGCTTATTGTTGTGGTAAAGCTACATATTTTTTCAAAGGGAGACAGAAAGAGTTTCCAGACATTTAAATAGTAATAGATATTGAGGAAATTGGGAAAGACCACCAGGACAGAAATTGCATCATGAAGTCAAAATGAGCCAACCACATTATCACCTACCTTACGTTTGTTTGTTGGACAAACGTACAAGTAGCTCAAAATCGTCTTCAGGCCAACTTTTTCATTCAGTTTCTCATATGTTGTCCCATAATCTGTTGACCTACAATTCAAAGAGAGATTTCATAAGTATAAACACTTCATCACCAAACCACAAGTCACTTGGCAGCTTTTCAATATAAGTCATTCTTTACATAGCAGAAAGGGTCTCTAGAGCTTTTTGAAAGATTCATGTAGTATATAATGATACTTAATTATATACACACAGCACCATGTGAGTGCTTATAATTTGCATTTAAATTAGATTAGGAAAAATTAAACCAGCATCTTCCCAAAGCATTTTAAAATAAACATGTACAATAAGAAATGCTACATTCTGCATATAGAAAATACTAATGATTATCAGAAATGCCAAAGAGCAGCCAGCAAGAGACTAAAGTTATCAATTCAATTGTACTCCAAGCTTAGACTAATTTTGTTAAGACAAGAGTCTTTTCTCAGCATATTTCAAAGTAGCTGCTCCAGATGATTGTTCAGTGAAACTGGAGTTCAGTTTTCTGCAAAAAGCATTTATGTCCTTTTCAATATCTAACTACATGAGCATTACACCTACAATTTATATATTGTTTTTTTCACAGGGACTAGCAGAGAATATGGACACATGTGCTTTATACTTGCTTTAAGAGCCACCATTCAGTAGAGAAAACAATATATTTCTGATATAAGGGTTGCCCATAGAGACACTCACTACATGTTTTAGGGAAGAATAAAACAAGTGAACAACCAAGACTGTGCTGAGTTTCTGTAACATCTACTCTTAACACGTGACTGGAACCAAGACCAATTATTAGCAGAGGTTTTGTTTTTTATGCAGCTCATACTTGCCTGAATTATGTCCTAATATCCAGAGCATTTACATAATCAGCCCAAACCAGTACAGCTGGTATCCACAAATTGCAGAAAAGTGACATGTAGCTGGGTAACAGAGCCATTTAAAGGTATAACATATTCTTGCAGATAATAAACCTGTATCTTGTCTTTAAAACGTACAGATGGGTCCACATAGAACTTCACTTGCAAGCAGTAACATGAATTTTCCCTTCTGCTAATCACTCCAGAACCAGTCAAAGCAAACCCTAGGCATCAGTTATTTCCAGGTTCTCCCCTATCTGGGAAACGATGACTAAATTCACAAAGCTATTTAAGACACTTAATGTCTACAAATCTTTTTGGTTTTGTTTTGTGGAATGTGGTGGGTGTTAAATCTCTGGATCAGGTTCCACATCTACATTCACACCACAGCGTCTAGGATTTCAGATTTTTCAATCAGTACATGAATAAAACAAGAAGGCAGCAGCTTGGGTTTTTACCCATTGAGATGAATTGCACCAAAACGTGGAACTGCATTAAAGTTGAGTCTTTCTACTCCAGAACTTTATCGATGCATTTGCATGTATCTGTCCTGGTCATACAACAATTGACCTATGGTCTACGACCACAGTTTTTTTCTTCCCCTCCCTTCCCCCCTCCCCAGTAAACATAGGTGCCGCTGTGTGCATATATGACCTTTGTTGGTTGGAACATTAACGTCAAATTCTCATCTACTGATTGATCTTTCCCTTCATAAAGTCACCTCAGGAGCACATATAAACTAACTGAGCTATTTCCTCAGTGGACTGAGAAGGAAGATACTGTTATGGTTCTTTCTGTTACTATTTCAGACATTTTCCAGCACTCAGGTGAAGGGAGCCAGAGCAGGCTGCTGAACACAGCCCTGCCAAGGACTGCTGGTTCCCTTTGGTAACCCTGCCGACCTCACCACCCGACCTTCTCAGAAATTAATATTTCTGTTGCAGTCTGCCTAAAAACTGAAACCTACCCTTTGCAAAGTTTGGGCTGATAAAGACATGTAAAGAATGTAAGGACTAAATCTGACCTGCTGAGTTAGGGAAAAAATGTATTAATAAAGTAGTGCAGCTCTTTATGTCCAGTGACAGTGATTTCAAAATGGGACCCTTCAAAATGGGATAGGAACAAAGAAAATCTGACACATAAAGCTTGCTTTGAAATCGTTAAAGAAGAGCAGCCAGTTCCCCTGCCACAGCACAGGCAAACAGATGTCGAAGGCCTATTGCAAATGGTAATCTTAGTCAGAATTGCCAGCCATTTCTTACTTCAAATCTCTAGGCAATTACTTTGCATTCATAGCTTTATTTACAGGTAACATTATATACAGATGGAAGCGTGTGCTTCTGTCAACTTTTATACAAGCAACTGAAAGATTGCAAAGCTTAGAAAAACATCATTTTTTGCAGATGAACAAATACACAAGCAATCAAAGGAGCCGCTATTAGATCTTACTATCATGTTCAATACCAGCAATAGCCAGTCCTTCTACCTGCTCAGTTACAAGATGTTGTTTCTCTTACACCATTTTACAATCACCCTTAATTTTAACAAGGAGGTAAAAGTTATACAACAGCAGATAGGCACCTAGAAGTGCTTTAACACAAAGAAGCAGTGATAGATATACACACACAGAGCTGTGGAACAAAAGAATTGTATCGAATGAAACACTGTGTACACGTAAAGCCTCTGTTGGGATCTAACCCAGGGGTATCACCGACATGCATTCATCTTATTTCTATTATATTTATGTATACAAGAGGGCATTGATTAACAGTCTGGATAATGAGCTCTTCATTTGTCTTACTAAATGAGTGCATAAAGCAACATGAGCCTCCCAACCCCTGAAAACCTATCAGCCATTTGGTGATCGAGGCAGCCAGCTTAACCTGGAAGCATTGCAAAATACAGATGCACCTCAGCAGGGTATAGGCAGTAATGACAGTGTAGGATCAACAAATTTATTCCCAGTTATCTGAAGGGGAATGGGTATGTATCAACCAATGCCTCCCACACTTTGTGTGGCAGGCTGCTTCTCTGAAGCTCTGCAGAGAGAAGTCAGTTTTAGTGCATCTGTATGACACAAACAGAGCAAGCAAATACCTGGATAAATCATCTGAAAGGACTAAACCCAGGACCTGTAGAGCTGAAAACACAAAACCAAAACTCTATACTTGCTGAACCATCTGCTGAAAAGCCACAGCTACTGAAATAACTATAGGTAACCAAGTGAAAAGTAAGCCCTATTTTATGAGCTTTTGTGTAGGCATGCACGTTGCAATGGTTTCTCAAATTGGGGGGGGGGGGGGTATTTATACATCTTTCATCAAATTAACTTAAATCTCATATAAACTGTTTCCTTTTGGCTTGATTTGGCTTGGTACAGTTACAGGCTAAGTCAAAATAAATCCAGATGAGTTTGAAATCGGAAGGTCTGCAGAGAGATTTGATATATGTGCAGTCTAACTAAATATGGAAAAAAAAGAGATACATGTTGGGACATTGTGGATGTTACTGAAATGCATATAATACTTAGTAGAAGAATAATATTCAAAAACAGAATATTTAGACTGAATTCTGAACTTCACACCTGTCCCACCATGTTAGTTGTAATTGCTTCCATTAAATCCATCCCAAATTTTACCATTAGCTGTTTAGAATCAGACTCCCTATTTTTTCAGTAAAGCAGAATGATTTCTGCAAACACTCAAGAAGATAAACATTTTAATTATTACTAGTTCATTTGAGAGTATAAAAAATACCGAAACTGTGGGACTGAAGCTCTGACTTCCCTGAGTAACAAATTAAAAGAGTAGAAACATGTAGAATAATTTATATATTGCAAACTATTTGCAAGAAAGTTGACATTTAAATAACTTCATTATTATTCATTGACAGGGCTTTTCCCTCTCCTCCCGTCAGGGTAAATGACATTTCTATTACAGTATTATAATAAACTCCTGCACATTTTAAATAAAGTCACTGAATTCCATTAGTCCACCTACTATCATGAATATATCTCAATCCATTCCTACCAATATTTCACAATTATAACAGACATTCTGAATCAACCAGTAACATGAACCCTACGTAAATTTTCTTCTTTCTCAAGAAGCGCAGACTGAAATTCAGAGGATT
Source organism: Opisthocomus hoazin (assembly GCF_030867145.1). Lineage (NCBI taxonomy): Eukaryota > Metazoa > Chordata > Aves > Opisthocomiformes > Opisthocomidae > Opisthocomus > Opisthocomus hoazin. The sequence goes on from NC_134419.1 coordinate 68,015,357, forward strand.
ATCAGTTTGAATATATAGATTAAATAAATTCCCTAGCAAGTTGCTGTTTTTCTCTCCTTTGTTACAAATTTAAGGTTGTCTGTAAGTATTTTACAAAAGTTGCTGAAGACTTCAAGAATCAACCAAATGATTGTTTGGTCAAAGTTTCTTTTGCAACAAGATCTTTCTGGAACACTCCATGACAAAAAAAGAAAAACATTACACATGCAGACTTTAAGCTGTGTAACAGCATGTCTCTTGCCTATTAGAGTGCAGCTTTCCTCCCATAAAAGACATATGTTAACAGATGAAGTTCGTTGTTATAACACACATCGTTAAGAAGCAATCACTTTAATTGGCATCATTTACTATTTTTTTTCTTTTTCTACCAGTTACTCCTGATTTTCACATATTAATACAACTGCTTCCCCCACCACGACCATGAGAAGGTTGTCGATGTATCACGTCCTCACCCTCCTTCCTCCACAGTTTAATTTGCTGCTCTAACTGCTGTCCGAGTGGCAGCCAGCCACTGGCAGGACCAGAAGCATCTGTGACGTGGCTGGGGAGCAGCAGAGCAGGGCAACCTGTCATGACCAGAAGCAGTGTGAAGAGATGGACTCTAGCCTGTTTCTCCTTGTGCACGTGAATTCACCCCTGGCAGAAGTCAGGTAACCTTAGTAAGAAACAGCAATATCTATTAGATCATCTGTTCCAACCTCCTGCATAACTACATTTGCCACCTGGTTTGCCTCCAAAGGGACTGGCCGGTTGAACACAAGATTTGCCAATTGCTATCTTATTAATCTCTACACGAGCAGGTTTTTGGACAGAAGTCTTTCAGATCGCAGAATGCAGACCTGTGCAGTCACTGGCTGCACTTACAAAAGACTTTCACTGAACAAGTTTTGAAAAAAGGAATAGTTATGACATTAAAAATGATCTTTCATGTCTGAATGTGAAAAATATTGGAGCTGGTAATTCTGGAGCATATTTGTATTCCTGTGTGCAATGTTTTAAGCCCGCTTGTAAACTGCTGTAGAGTTGTTGACTTTCGCATTCTTTCTTGCTGGAGATCTTTCTAGGCTGAGGTGCTATTCCCTCATCACTTAAATTGAAACTCTTTCCTTTACGGTTTTACAGCCAAGTACTAAAGTTTCCCATTGATTTTTGCCATGTCACCATGCTTCACAAAAGCTAGTAATGTCAAAGTCTTCTTCAACAGCTAACCATTTAAGTTCACATGTGCTTCCTATTAAGCCCTTCCCAAGCCATTAACAGATGTCACTTTTGGCCTGGTGCATGTTTTGATTTAACTCGTTCATGTGAAACCCTTATATTTTTTGCAGCAAGTAATAATGTCTGATCTCACCTTCTCTCTCAGGGAGGAACTGGACTTTTTATACCATTCTTTGTTTTCATAGAAAGTTACTCTTTCTTTATAAATGACCTTGATTTACCTGGATGCTTCTCACCACTGGCTGTCTTTCTAAGTCATTGTATAAATAATTCCCCAAAGCCTTGCCCATTTCTAATGGGAACTGTTTGCCTAACTCACAGAGACTAACACATTTTGAGGGGAGTTTTACATCTCAACGCTGAAGTGCAACTGCAAGATGTAAACACAGTGAACGCTGTGTCCAAGGACACAGTTTCCATGCAGCAAAGAGGCAGACCTTGTCTCATCTATACGAGTTTCTCTCCTGAGGTCACACTCTGAATAGCCACAGGTACTCCTCAGCAGCACACAGGTTATGACATTAGAAAGTCTGGGGAATTTTTCCTGCTCAGTTTTTAAGGCAGGACATGAGATTTTTATTTAAAACTCTATCCTATTGAGCAGCCCAGGCCTTTCAACACTGAACGGATTTGTGTTCCTCACACACTGCCTCTGCTAAAGGCTTTTCTGCAGCTTGGGACAAGCCATACTGTGTCCTTCTGCCTTCCCTGGCCTCCTCTTCCTCACATTATTAATGAATCTTGGCTGATTTTTAGCTATAGTTCATTTGCTTTAAGCAGGGATTAAGCTAAAGTGAAGCTAGTTCAGAGGGGCTTTTTTTGCCTTTGTAAGAGTTTGGATCAAGAAGGCAGTGTTAACTGGCCTGACAGCAGTGACAAGCCAAAGAGTTGGTTAGCATTTCTTTAAATGTCTGTAATGGCACTGCACATGTCACAACACTAAAACACTTCAAATTTACCCTGGCAGGTTGAAATTAACTTTTAAAGACATCTCCAGGGTGAAGAAAAAGAAGATATTTCAAAACTCAAGGGACCCACATGTCTCACTCCCTAAGTCAACACATTTCTGATGAATTTTTTTTCTCATAAGCCCCTCAGCAGGCTGGCAAGTATTGCTCTTCCCACTTTCTAGTTGGAGGAAAAGGAGGGAAAGACTAGATAACTAATCCTGCATTTGAAGGAAGTCTGCGACAGAGCCAAATGCAAGTCTCCTCAGGCTCTACTGACTTCCCACTCCATCCTGACAGTGTAAGTTTACTGCAATTTTGTGTCTGTAAAGATGGATTGGAAAGAGCCTTAGTATCAATGTCAAAAGTGAGAAATACAAAATTAAATACAGTTTAAATGTGCATTTTAAAGCAGATTTAAGCCTCCATTTTGAAAACATCTTGCTTCCAGTTTGAGTTGTAACTGTAGATTTTACTAGAAATGAAGTTATGAATTTTTATATGAGTTTATTGAAACATGTGGGTTTTCCCTTACGGGAGAATTTTGTCACAAAAAGTCTCCCACCTACAGAAGTCATCAAAAAAACTTGGAGGATGAGAGGGAGTAAAAAAGTTATGAAGAAACAATAGGAAACGATGAAATTGACATTTCTCCACATAATCAGTTAAATTAATTCAATTTTCTTCTTCTCCTTTTTAATCAACTTTTCTTTGGAGTAATCTAAATGAACAGAAATATACACACTCAAATTTCTTGCAATTTTTGACTTAATATAGTTCAGCTGATTATTGCTATAAATAATTTAAAGATGTGACAAGCAGAAGTAGCAGCTCATATTTTATCATCCAATTCAGAGTTTACATATGCATTGCATAGTTATTCAAAATCTTACTCAAATCTGAAAGAAAGGAAATAGGGGAGTGGGAGGGCCAGGACACATTATCTGTAGGTGACCCAGGTGAGTCGTTTATTTCCCCTTAAAAAAATTCATTGAAGAAAAATACATTTGGATAACTTACCTTCACTGCTATTTCAGTTGCGAGTTAGTAACTTAAGTTAGCAAGCTACACAGAGGATACTTGTCCCTCTATCATATGCAAAGTAAGAACCATCCTTCACTTTGCATATATTTAATAAAAGGCCTGACAGAATCTGTAGCCACATGGCTAAACCTCCATCTGCTGATGCAAACTGTAGGTATACAGTGCCATTTCATAGCCGTCCACGCTCCTATTATCATCTGGGGCTGCGCTGAGCACACATCTGGGTTTTGGTAAAACACAATTATGGCTTCAGGAAGCTGCTCCTTTCACCATACAATACATCTTCTGTACCTTTCACAAGGCCAAGGAGAAGGAAAAACCTTCACAATCTAGAAAGATTAAGGAAAACAAGTAGTAGTTCACTATGTCTGAGGCTTTGAATCCTCTCTCAAGGTCACCCAGAATTTGGCAAAGAGCTGCAGAAGTCATGGGATGATGCTGATGCTGGGAATAATCTTCCAACAGGACAGAAGGCAGGTTGCATAGGACAAAACGAAGCTGTTTAATCAGGGTGAGGTTATTTCTTACTCTTACCTATGTCAGGGGACAGGTGAAGAGAAACAGTCAATTCCGATGAACACGCAAGTGTTCCCAGTTGAACAAGACAGAAGAGCAAATCTACTAATACCATACTGCACAGCATTAGGCAGCAGCAAGACTTACGGCTGCTGAATGGACGAGGAAAAGAATTCTCCTAAGAATCTGGGTAGCATGTGAATGCTGGCAAGACTGAAAGTTGACAAAAACTTAGAAGTCTCTCCAATTGCCCAAGCAGAGCGCGAGGCCCCTGTAAGTCCTGTAAATGCTTTTTATCACCTGAAAACTTAGATGAATTGTGCTGAATGAGCTTAGGCACTCTTGTCTTAAAATCAGAATGATTCCACCTGAACTGATCTACACTGTCATTGCTATGATGCAAATCTTGTCCCTCTGTGAACTGCTAAAGACTAGTTCATATCTATTCCGCTAAAGCATAGTATTCTTTGCAGAGATCAATCACATCTGTATTGTCTGTGGTGAACAGCCCTCAGAACACACTAGTTCATGGTGCTCACCCAGCTTCCTCTTGGAGACACCTAGTAAACTCACTGGAAATAAAAACCTAGGGAAGAGAGAGTCTGTAGCATAGATCACCAAAAGTAAAGTAAAGAATCAAAAGTAAAATGAAGTAAAGTCAAAACACCAATGTGGATATATCTAACTGCTTCAGTTCTTGTGACACGTGTATCCCATTGCATAATATCTCTTCAGACCCCCATCTTACTGAACTAGCCATAAGACAAAGAAACTCAGATCAAACTTCCATCATAACAATCCAGAGGCATCTTGTGCTTGCACGCTGACATTACAGGGCTTTTTTTTATACCAGTTTCTGATGCCACTGCCTTTTTCAGTAGAAGTAACATTCAACTATACTGTGGAGATGGGCTTTTCTACCTGCAGGCTTCAGAGAAATTGCTGCATAAAGGTTGGATACCCAAAGAAAAGAGCAAGATCGAATACTTTAGCAGGAAAAAAAAAATCAGATTAGATGGGAATGATGCACTTTTTTTTCTCCTTTAACTGCTTCTCTAATTTTAGATGCCTGTCCTGTCTTGTTTGACCAATGATCCTCCTTTTACTGCACAGTACAATGGTTTCTCCTGCCAGCAGGCTAAGAGCAGAAGACTCAGGCAGTTGATAAAATCCATATTCAGACTCCTCACTGCTCTGCATGCTGATCAGAAGTCAGATTCTGATCATACTCTCATGCAAATACGAAGTATTTATTATGGAGATGCACCACCGTAAACGTGGAACTGGACAGCATCAACACTCAACTCCCCCCGGCTTGGAAGCGGCGGCTTCCAGGAAATTGGAAGGATCTTTGCTGTCAGAATGCAAGAAATGAAGATTTTTCTTTTGAGTGTACAATTCCCAACTTTCGTGCAGAAAATAATGCACTGAGATTTGACTGGACTCTGCCCTGAAAGTGTTTTCTAGGCACCGTTTTGCAGAAACGGACTGTAAATCCATGGTTTTGCTGTGGACAAGCCCTTTTTAGGGCCCACAGCTTCACTCTGGAACTCTGGCACAGAACGGCTCATAGAAAGAACAGGAATGATTGCACTAGTGTTTCAGCTGTAGCACCACTAGTGCCTAGTTCACTCTGGAACTCCTTTAAAATACTGCTGTGCTAAATGACCACTTGCAGGATTAGTTCTGAGAAAGGAGATGGGATGTCTAGGGCAGAAGACTGCATTCGTGGCCAAAAACTGGACTTACCGCCTATTTTGCCCAGCTAACAGACCCCCAGAAAGCAAGATAGGCTGTTGACCCTGAGGGTAAGGTAAGGTGGCAGAAGAGGGAACAGGGCCTTTCACCTCCATCGTCTGAGCAGCAGAGAGGTTGAGTCTCCAGAGGTCTCCCCCCTCAAACATCCCTTCCAGCTTCTTGTCTTCCAGTGGCCTGAAAGACTCATCTCCAGTCCCTCACTGACAGAAGCAGCAAAAGTCAAGAAGAGAGTAGGGAGGCTAGCACTCATAACCACTTTATTCTAATCCAATACTAGGTGAAAGCCTGCAGCAAGAAACAAAAGGACAGCCATCAAAGCAAGACCTCCACTTGACCCTCTCTGTGAAAGACTCAAGAGGATGGCACTAGTGGTGCTACAGCTGAAACACTAGCGCAATCATTCCTGTTCTTTCTATGAGCCATTCTGTGCCAGAGTGCCTGGATGCACGCAGGAAGAATCAGTAACTCCAGTAGTACCACTAAATTTTGGGATATAAATAATATATACCAAAAGCTGATATGTTCTTTACACTTGTACATCTGTCTGTATGTACACTCTGAGCATTTTCTCCTTCCCTGTCTAAGTCTATAGTACTGGTTTTCAATATTTTTTTCCATTTGCCATCACAGCCTTATTTTCAATGAAGGAGCAGACCCTGAAGAAAGGAATGAAAGTTTACTGGCAATAGGCTTGTTCCTTACTATCTTAGAGAAATTCTGGGGGATCAGTCAACTACAAGTGCAAGAGCACCAGTCTGGAAGATCTCCTTGTCCACCTGACTTGTTTGTCAAAACAAACACATAGGCTAGGATGCAAATTTCCACCCTTCCTTCTTCAGAGTATTCTCCACCAGGTAACTGAGGCAACTCAGAATGAAGCCATTCCCACAGGCCCAGCCTGATTCAAGGCTTATGGTCATCAACAAAAAAAATCTCTGCTTAGCTGTGAAAGATATTTGAGTTGTTCTTCCTTATATTTAAATTAAAAGATGTCTATTAAAATAGAAGAATTGAGAATGACTAATGATTCTTCTTGCTGTATGTTTACATGGGGCATACTGACATCACTGTGCACTTAATGCTAAATTCTTGCTGATAATACTTTAAGTATTGCATCTTCCCATTTCCACCCCAGTCTGGTGTAAATCACACAAACAGCTAGGACTGTAGCCCAGTAATCATCACACTATTAACTTCCTAATTGATGGTAATGGCCAGAATAAATTTCAGGTACCCCAAGGGGTGGTTAATGGATTTTGCAGCTTGAGGGCAAAGCAACAGGAAGCTTTTCCATTAATCAGTGAGATGAGACGACCATACGTGTCCTACGCTCCCCACCCCATCATAACACTGAGGTCATTGCAGCTTTGTTGAAAAGGTAGGCGTTGCCAAACAAAAAACCCTCACAGCAGGCTGAACTCAGTTACAAGGGTCGATATACTAGCTCAGCAGAGCTATGTTAGCATCCATAGTCACGTTATACATCCAGAAAATGGCTTTAGCCATCTCTAATTAAGGGCAAGAAGTTTTATTGTATCATAAAAATGTTGCAGGTCTTCTCTGGCTTTTAGTACGTACCCTGCAGAAGAGGCTTTCCAGCTAGCACCTGCCAAGCATTTGCAACACAATATGCAAACTTTGTTCTATCCTGTCAGTGCAAATCAACAGCTAGAAAGCTTAAAAGATCCAGACAGCCCAAGATATCATTTTCAAAATCATAGTCCAAGCCCCTTAGTCGTTATAATGGAGTAACTCCAAAGGACCAGCAGCATTTTAAAATCAGCTAAAAACATGCCTCGTGCATTAGTTTATGTTAAAGTTAGTTGGATGGAATTTCCATCCCTTAGGCAACACTAACAAAGTTTTTTTTTGCCCTGTTTTAAACTGTCTTGATTCCCAAAATCTGGACAAAATAAGAATACAGGGGGGGAGGAATTCACAGTGTTTCATCCCACTGGTACCAGCATTATCATTATCCATTCAGTTGAATATTTTATAATTGAATATTTTATAATACAGTCTGGCTGTCACCCCATAGGAAAAAAGCTCAAATGAAATAAGGAGAAAATCAAAACGAAACACACTTTCAGTTTCAAATCACTGACATTTTCCATCAAGATTTCATTTTTAAAATACTGCAGAAGATTTTTCTGACTAATGCTGCATTTCCCAGCAGAAAATTGTTTCATTTAAAAGGTTTCAATCAGTTCTCTGAGTCCTAGTAGTGAACACGCTAAGCTGTTAGCTAGCCTGTTACTCTAGCCTAGCTGCTAGCTAGAGTATTACTCTACCACATCACCTAAGAAAGAATATATTGTTGCTGGATTTAAAAATCTGTGCTAGTGGATTACTTGTATTACTGTACCCAAGAATCACTAATTAATGCTTTAAAACAGGCAGATATGAGTGTCACTTTTTTTCTTCTTAAAACCATTTTAATGATGTAGCTGTACCATTTGTACCAGTTTCAAACAACATACATCACCCAGAGCCACACAGCTTTACATTTTCCTCTTGGTTGGTAGAAGCATATTTATCACCTTGTATTTCAAGAATCAGTGGGGTTATAAAGCTTGCTATTTATAGCTATTCTTAGGGTATCGAGCAAGTGACAGTAATTTGTTCCTTTGACATCTAACCTTAGGTCAACTCCAGTAGCAGAAGATGGATTTTTACAGGAAATGAAATGAAAGTACACAGCAAAAGATTAATACCATTTCCTAGGCCTGAGGAGAATGCATGCTCCCAATCACTCGGCAGAAAAAATGGTCAGGAGCACATGCTATGTATTAAGAATAGAGCAGGACATGGTCAAGGTGAGGTGTTCAAACACTCTATTCGCAAACTGATACACTGACATTTGTGCGTAGAGGAACTGCAGGCCGATAGCCTAGAAACGAGCTCAGGTCTTCTGGTTCTTTGATTCTGAAAGTCATCTTTAAGTCAGTGCCAGCTACAGATAAAATGGGATCTTGCTTTTATGTTACTAGTAAACGATAAAAGAAGTTAAAACTAGGCTATAAATTCCATATCAGAAACATCTTGCACAAAATTAAGTTACTATTTTGCCCTGCATTGGAAAAACATCTTGCATTAATTATATTTTCTGTTTGTGAGAAAGTAAAGACTGCAGATTGAAACATCTTGAAAAGATTCCTTGATACCAAAATCCTTACCAATGGGCCATATTCATCCATTACTCACAACTTATATTCAAGTGTCTTAAAAAAAAAAAAAAAAGGGAATTTCACCAGAAGCTTTCCCCCCCAGCCATCTGTTTTTAATTTATTTGGAATTAAAATTATAAGAAATGTCTTTCCAAAGCTGTGGGTGCATAAAGACATTAATTATGCAATCCAGTTATTAAAATAATGCTACCAACAGGAACTCGGCCAAGTACCTGAGAAGTCCTTCTACCTTCTTATAACAGATTTATCATCCTCGGCTACCACCAATTCCCTTAGCAAAGGTGTGTCTTCCAACGTACTCAGAAAGTCAGTAAGTTTCAGCTTCACTGACCCCCAAGTCTCACACATTACCACAAGAGCCGCGTAAAGACCCAGATTTGTGTAATGCAACAAGCTACCTCCAACAGAGTCCATTTTTTCCAGGCATACTGTAACTCCATGCTAACACAATCATGCAACTAGTAGTGCAATGGACTCACTCAGGCTGAAATATGTCCCCCGCACTGGACAGTGGGCAGGTGGTGGTACGTATTATACGTGCCCACGCATACTACTATCATAGGAAGTGGAGGTGGCATTAGTGGAAAAGAAAACAAAACATCACATGTTAGACAGAGAAGATCTTAGTGTTTACTTTCAGGCTGTGGGCAGTGCAGTCTACTTGGGTCCTAACCCGAAGAAGATCATATCTGGCTGTATTTATGGAGTATTCTTTAGTGCCACATGGAGGTGATCTATGTCCCAAAAGAGCTGGAAAAGTCATGCTAATTTCACCGGTGTGGAAGCCAAGTCTGGTAGAACAAGAGTTATTAATTACAAAAGGTTCAAATTTGTTCTTTGAATCACAGAAGTTGGACAACTACATGAAGATAACACCCTCAAAAAGAACCTTCATAAGTCCCTAGACATTCATCTGGAAGATGCTTACCAAGTCCTGTCCTTCTGCTTGATGAAAAGTCACTGATAAATGCCCGTAAGTGGAAGGTCTTCAATTTAGTTTTGATTTATTACGGCCCAATTAGAACAGTTGTTTTAAATAACAGTCATCACAGTAGCCAAGCACTGGAACTGTCATGCTGGATGGTGGGTAGGGGAAGCAGGCAAGAACAGATCCAAAATTTTAAATGGAGAGTATTTGAACTGGGGAGCAGGCATTTCTGTATCACAGGTATGCCCAGCAACCTACTTTCAGCACTATCTATGCACACACGTCTCCACCATCTATCAAACCAGCTGCCAGAAATCTGATAATTTGTTGCTTTAAGGTCCAGTAGCAGATAAAATAAGACCAGACAACTGTGACCAGTTCTTCTAAGTCTCCACAGATCAAACCCCTGCCAAAAATGCACTGAAGCCCCCTTCTTCAGTGGATTAGAAATGGAGCACTGTAAATAGACAAAAAAGTAGTCAGTAATTTTTCACCGCTTCAGAATAAAGTTCCCCGTTCAGCCCATCTAATCTTCGGGTGAGTAAGGCACCTTAACCTTCACATCACATGTGGTTTTTTATATCTCCTGTTTTAAAATTTATAGTTACCATTTAGGCTGATTTCAATTTCCATTAATAATATGTGCAACTGATGTACATTTAAGCGAGTTTAATCATGTTGTAGTGACAGGTTTAGCTTAAAGCGGGGCTTCACTTAAAACTATCAAGTAAATTTCTCTTGAAAAGGTCAGTTTAACATTTAACTGGAGGGCCCATTTCAGACAAATTAGAATTTGCTCCACTTGTTTCGACTGCAAACACTTTTCAAGCTGGCTTCAATGGAGGCATGTCAATCAAAAGAGAAAAGTGTCAGATGCCCAAGGGAAAAGGTTCACTGATGCCTCCATACACAGCCAGTTCAAAAGCTGCTCAGACACTTGGGCAAAACTGAAATACCCCTGCCTCACTGCTCACCATTCAAAGACTGTGGCTGGACTGGAGCCAGATCACACCACAGAAATTAAGGGAGGCAGAGCTGGGAGAGTTCAGGAAAGCCCTTGACAAGTCAGACTTCTCATTTCTAATTGCTGCAGCAACAGGAATGCAGTGGGAACAACTTTGTATGCTATGGAGAGGGGTTACTGTGTGAGGATTTATTATCGCTCCTGTGCCTGTCAGAGGAGTTCAGCTTTCCAGGACAGTGGCAAGGTAAGCAGAGAGGTGATACCCGTAATGCTGTCTCAGTGGCAACCTTATCAGTAGCCCAGTTCCCCTGTAGATGGAATTGCTCCTGCCTCCAGCCTAGGAGGACAAGTGCCCTGCAGCGGTCAGCTCTTCCACAAAATATTTTCTTTATTAAAAGGCTTCATAGTTGCATTACCACAAGTTGAGTTGACCACTTGTGGCAGGTACTGCCTTCCCTGCTCTGGGTGGGACAGAAAACCAGTGCCCATTTTTTTGTCTTGTTTTCATCAGGACACTTCTCCAGAGTTCTGGTGAAACCACTATGTGAAGTCAGGAAAATTTTCTACCCTTGCTGGAGCCAGCCTCAGCAGCACAGTCTCTCAAGCTTTACGCAGTCTTTGTCAGAGGATCACCTATTAAAGCCACAGGTTCCCAGGTTTATATCACTGCAACATACAATGTAGGATCAACTAAGATAAGTTTCCAGGCTCAAATCTTACATTACCACTGAGAGTTCAAATTGACAGTAGCACGGGCAAGTCACACACCTTCTCTGCCTTTAATTTGCTTTCTGATATATTCATTCTATGGTGTCTAATTCTTACAACAAGCAATCCCTATTTTCCTTCTTTTAGACTTCCATGATTTTGCAGGTCTCCATGACATATCCCCATTAGTCGCCACTTTCCAGACCAAAGATTTCTGGTCAGCTCAATCATGTCTTCCACACAAATCACTCCATACGTTAGTCCAATACTTACCGCTCTTCACTGAACCTTTCCTACTTCTAACATACTCTTTTAGAAATAAGACTGACCACAACTGGACACAAAAAACAGTATTCCTATTACTAGTGTATTGTTATTGAATCAAGACTTCAGATCTTGAGTTTCACTACTTACAAGAGCTTCAAGATGAACCTACTGTCATGCAAAAAGTGGTGCATAGCCACTTAACTGATGTGAGTCACACAACTGAACTTGGGAGTTGCTCAGCAGACTCACAACATGCCTACTCCCATGGATTGAGCAGAATCTTGTTGTGCTAAAAGTCCCTGTGTTCACACTTCCTTGGAGGCAGTAAGCCTTATCCTGCTGGGAGGCAGAAAATCCTTCTGTGGGACCCCAAAGCAAGTTCAACACACAAAGGGAAGAAAAGGAACCTCTTTGCTGTACCGCCTCTGTACGCTACAGCTGCTGACAGCTGGCACCATCACAAATAAAAAGCAAGAAATAAGCTGTAGCATTTGAATCTTTGAACCAGTACGTCTAGAGAACACAGTGGCACAAGATCTTGTAGCATCTCCACATTGCTGACGAGACTTTCATTTTTAACGGTCACTGAGATTAAGACCTCCTGTTACTGTCTCACTCATACAAGAATGTAATGCATCCTAGTAGACTTTTATCATTGAAAATAAAATTTTCCCCTAGGAACATTTTACATCAGGTGACATTTTCTGGATAGAATCAAAACATCATCCATTTAGTGACAAGTTTCACAGTCTTTTTCACTATCATGTTTTACCACAGTTTCAGAAACGCAAAATTCCTCCTAAAACAGAAATTCTATTTTTCTAGCCAGATAAGTAGGTTCATCATGGTGTAAGTTTCCCCTGTGAACACACAAGCTCTCCAGGAAGCCTGGAGAGGCCTCAAAGAGCATCTTTGACATCTGTACTGTCACTGCCTGAACAATCTTCATTATTTCACAGGCTTGTGCTTCTGCCTAGAAGGGATGGTTGGGAAAAAAAAACAAACAAACAAAAAAAAAAACACCAAAAAAACCCTCACACACATTGGAAGCTCAGGGATAAAAGTGAAATTCAATTCAGTCATCTACAGGGTCACTTGGAAATGTTTCAGACACATGTTTTCACTTTAGAAAATGCCAACCTGCCAAAGCAAAACTTCTCAGAAAAGCTCCTCAACAGAATTTCCTGGCAGAACATCAGAAGCAACAGATTAGTTAGTTCTGAGAAGATATCCACCTGAGATATGAAAGGTCCAGGCTTTGGTGGGAGGGCAGCACATAGCAAATGACTCAGCTAAACCACCTATACATTTGTAGCTATCTAAGCATTAAAACAACAGCTGGGGTTGTTTTTGCAGCAACCACCAATATACTGAAATCAGTTTCAATCAAATCTTCTTTTTACAGCAAGGCAAGTGCTGAGATACAGTCATTCTCAAATGATACAAAATTTGAATTTAGGGGCCCCTCCATCTGAGGAGGTATCTCTGAGCCACTGTACTACTTATTGTGGGGTGATGCTCTCCTTCAGCCCTTTGAACTCTGCTTGTGTGTAGGACAGAAAGAGCTGTCTAATAATGCATCTACACTCATGATCATGGAGGAGAGTAATAGATTCACCAGAAATTTGACTAATCAAGCTGACAAAGTGATTGGGTTCAAAAAGCGAAAGTCTCCCAGCAGCAGTTTATTAAAATAAAAATGAAGCTCTGCACATCTCCAGTGTAACAAAAACACTTTACTGGTCCATAAAAGGGAAGGAAAAGGAATAGCTTGGACAGTCTCAATTGTCAGCAAGATAAAGATAATAAAAATCAGGTATAGGGTGCAGCCAAGACTGGACTGGCTCTTCTAGCTCACTGCAGAGGATCAGCAAACAAAATCTGCAAACAACAGGTTCTGCAAGGAAAGCCCTTGTACGTATAGAACCATTTAAGTCAGGTGATTGTAAATGGTAGCTGAAGATGACAGGTTTTCTTGTACCAATGGAGGCAGTCATGGCTCTGAGGGAGTGCCATGACAAACCTCAGAAAGTGAGCGAGGTTTTGTATGAGAAATGTGTGGACAAGAGAAAAAAGTAAAAGTTACTCTGAAAATGGAACGCTGACTCATCTACACACAGCACAGCAGTTGTCCCATGAAGTTACCAACACTGCGTGAGGTTGCTGAGTGAAGAAATTCAGGCTGGGTGGCAGTATGAGAATATATTTTAAAAAGTGCAAATTTTTTGTAGTAATGTTTTATTTATGAGAGTAGAACAGAACTGTTGGAGAAAATAAAATATAACTCTTGTTATTTTTTTATTTTTTATTTCCTGTTAAGACTTAATGGAAAAAATCCTATTGAAAGTTAAAAAACTACAGGTTTTATTGATTTCCTGAGCTGCCAACAATTTTCATAAAGGAGCTGTTCTGTAATAGTCTGCTCTGGCTTGGTTTGTGGGGTGTTTGCTGTTAAGAACAGACTAGTGGTATTTAAGAGGGAAGCTGCTGGTAAAGAGAACGGAGGAAAAAAGCAAGGAGAAAAGACAACTCAGGAAAAGCTACCTCTTAAATGGCACTAAAGTATCATTAAGGGACACTGACAGAACCAGGTAGAGGAAGGGCTTTGACCCAAGGGCGAAGAAGCAATTGTGTCTGCAGGAGAGGAACTGTGTTACAATCCAAACTAGTTGAAACCACCCTGAAAATCCCTCAGGAAGTCATCTGAGTGGGACACACATTCCCAAACCCTGGAAACAACAGCCAACAAAGAAGGGACTACTGTCCCAATAGTGGCTTTATGCCCTGGTCACTGACGTGGAAAGAGGGAACCCCGTGTGTGAGGGATAAACTGCACACTCAAAGATTTCTCATTGCAACACCAGAAACAAAAACCCTTGCTACAAAAAAATTGCCCTGAACTACTTCATATTGGATATGCCATACACGGTTCCATCACCTTGAGATTTACAATATTTTGTAAACATTTCCTCTTATTGTTTAAACAAAAAAAACTTCCGTTTGAGGAGGCTTAACTTTGTATTCTCCACTGGTTTACATACACCAAAAGAAAAGAGCATATGTTACCAAATTTCTTCAGCCACATTGATAAGCATGGAAGAATACCAACAGTATTCAGGCCAAGACTCAGGAACATAACCAAATTTTACAGGATGGATATAGCCAACAATGATGGGAGCTCTTCTGGGCCAGGAAGTGGAAAAATGGCTAGTCCTGGGACCATGAAAGTCTTACATTCCCACTTTTACATTCCAGACATTTACAGTCCTTTGGGAAATTCCTGTGGATTAGGTCGCAGTTCTGCTTTACTAAGGTTCTTTTCAGAGAGAAGATGTTTAACTCCTATCACTATTCCCAATGTGATGTCACTCAACTATTCAAAAACAAATGGACATCCAGGGCAAAATGCCTGATGTTATATTTCTGCATTTGAGCCTGAAGGAGCTCAAATGTATCTTCTGAGGGCTGTGCGAAGGTGAGCAGGAAAAGGAATCTTATTCTGAAGGGAAACAGAGAGGGACAAACGGAAAACTGTAGTGACTGCATTGTCACCCCTGAAACACGAGGCCTCTTTTGCCTCCGCGAATTAACGCTATTGAGCTAGATCAGAGGCTGAACTGTCTTCAGCCACTGGACTTGTGCATTTAACTCCTAGCTCATGTAAATAAAGCCTTCAGATAAAACACCTCCTTTGGGTATTCAGGGAGGGAGATACCAGCTCAGCTAAACAGACATAGTTGTCATAGCAGCAAATCAGCATACCTACCTTCATCCCAGTGATTGGTACCAGCTGGGGAATTCTTTCAAAATGAAACAGGGAATTAAGAAAGGACACCTTTGGGACCTGCTGGAATAGAAGTCTTTGGCTGACAGAGCAAAAAAGATGCAGGAAATGAAGCAGCAGCTAAGAGTAAAGCTTGCTTTAGAAAATTAGGAGTGAAGACACTAACAGTGCATCTTCCTTACTGTACCACTGGGCATCAACTCAGCTGACAGTGCTGATAAGTCCTGTCCGATCCAGAGGCCAGCAAGTTCAGCTCCTAACTACCTCATTTTTGCAGGACTCTATCAGTAGAAGAGTTATGCCGCCAGCCCTCTTCGTACAAAGAATCTAGGCCTCTTGGCAGTTTATCCTATCTTTACTATTTTTGTGTGTGTGTTTAGACATTACACAGCGGTATTTAAGAAATAGTCCAGTTTCCGAACAAACTGTTCTGTGAGCCAGTGAATTAGCAGCAGTAAGCTTGGGCCTTTTAGCAGGACTACTGCCAGCTCCTGATCTGAGCAGATGAGATTCATCTCCCACAGGTCTCTGCCACAGCTGTACAGCAATGTTACAGCCACATAACAGGCATAGCTGGTAATGTAAAAGTCAGGGCAACCACCTGCACCCACTACACAGAACCACAGAGCGAGAGAGGACATGGCACCCTGCTGCGGAAGAGCAGGAGCTAGGCTTGATCAGGAGAGTCTAACAGTTACTGTGGGATGCCTGATTATTTTTTTTCCTGTTTGTCTCCCAGAGAGCGCACAATGATCCCAGTGACACATCAGCTAGGACGACAGCCTTAGCTGGCCATTGATCAGACTTACCCACCTGCACCCATTTAATTTCTCTGTCACAGCACAGCAGCTGCCAATCAGATATTAAAAGTAAAAAAAAAAAAGAGTCCTTTAGCCTTAATCAAATTTTTCCTTCGAATTTCCCTCTGTCTTAGCATCTCCAATCCCTTGGACAATAAGCCTATTCATACTATTGAGGCAACTGAGCTTGATTCTCCACAGAGCCCTCTGGGTTCACTAATCTCTGTTATTAACTACAGGCCCTATTCACACACTTTGAATCTCTCCTAGGAATCAGATGCCAACAGCAGATGGTGTGAACATCTCCAAGAAGCAGGGTAGCAAGCTGTAAGTCATTGCCTGATGTGGCAGCAATACTTCCTTCCCCAGTGCATTGGGCTCACCTGACTGCTGTATATACCTGACTTGCTAGATACACAGTTGCAACAGTCCTAGTGCAAGGGCTGCTTTCAAAGGAGGTACGTTACTGGTAGATGCCCAAACAAACAGAAAAGAGCATACCATTTTACAAATACCAATTTAATTTATAAGAACTTTCTGTACTTATGGATGGCACAGAACAGACAAAAAGCAGAAAGCAACATTCTGTCTCTTCGGATAGGCAAAACTGGTAATGAGCCTGATCCAAAGCTTAAACCTGTACAAGCCTTTCCACAGACTTAATGACAGTTTACAGGAGAGTCTGTATAATTGTCACATATAATTACATAAAAGCCTGTTAGCGGTTTAGTGAGTGAGAAGACAAATGTTCATGAGATCCACATTCAGCAAAGTCTTGGGCTCTTATGTGATGTTACATAAGAAAATATAAACGTATTATGTAGCTTTCAGAGCAAGACATAAAACTTTTTGAAATTAACAAAGGAAAGGGCAGAAGCAGGGAGGCCAGAGAAGCAGTATTTTAGGATAGAAAGGAAGGGGACAAACCTATGTGGGAGGACAGAACAACAATGCCAAGTGAGATACTGTTAAGACATGTACATGATGACTGTCAAGTGCAGGCCAAATACACATGTAAATTAAGGCTCTAAGACATCTGAGGTGTTGCTGATTCATTCGGCATTGGCTCCCCCTTCCTGGATGGATCTGAGCTCACTAAGTGCAGCTGGAAGACATCAGATCCTATATGACCCAAAACAGGTACCAAAAATGAATGGAATTATGAAGCCAGATTTACACCACATACCTCGTGTGCCAGCCATAGCTATGACCTGTCTTGTGTTTTCCAAAGTAACAGAAATCCTTCCATCAAGAGTAGATCCTTAAAGTTACTAACATAGATATCAATGCTCAGTCTTCAAGCAGAGGGTGGGAGCTCCTGCATAAGGGCAGGTAAGACGCAGTGAGTGTTGGTATCATCCCATGCATGACATTACCAGGAGCCACTGAGAGTAATGCTGGCAATAACTACATGATTCCCCTTTTCTCCAACTTTCCTCTCCATCAGTGAAAGGTGTTTTGCAGCCAGTAGAGGCTGACTCATCCTATATGATGGTGAATGCCTAGGCCTTACAGAAGCTAAGGCTGCATTTCATTCCCAGAACAGAGAGGACATAGCTTGCTAGAAGTTTAATTCCCTCTTCTTCTTCCTTTCTGACTGAGATTTGTGCAGTTATTTTGGGGGGGGGGGTCTTTCTCATGGGAAGTCAATCTGTCATAGCATCACAGAATCATAGGTTGGAAAAGACCTCTAAGATCATAGAGCCCAACCATCCACCCAACAACACCATTCCTACTAAACCATATCCCAAAGTGCCACATCTACAAGTTTTCTGAACACCTCCAGGGATGGTGACTCAACCACCTCCTTGGGCAGCCTGTTCCAATGCCTGACCACTCTTTCAGGAAAGAAATTTTTCCTGATATCTAATCTAAACCTCCCCTGACACAATTTGAGGTCATTGCCTCTCGTCCTATCCCTAGTGAGCTGTGAGAAGAGACCAACACCTGCCTCACTACAACCTCCTTTCAGGTAGTTGCAGAGAGAAATAAGGTCCCGCCTCAGCCTCCTCTTCTCCTGACTAAACAGCCCCAGCTCCCTCAGCCGCTCCTCATAAGACTTGTTCTCTAAACCCCTCACGAGCCTTGCTGCCCTCCTCTGGACACACTTCAGCAACTCCATGTCCTTTGTGTAGGGAGGGGCCCAAAACTGAACACAGTACTAGAGGTGCAGCCTCACCAGTGCTGAGTACAATAGCATGATCACTGCCCTACTCCTGCTGGCCACCCTATTCCTGATACAAGACAGGATGTTGTTGGCCTTTTTGGCCACCTGGGCACACTGCTGGCTCACGTTCAGCTGGCTGTCGACCAACACTCCCAGGTCTTTTTCTGCCAGGCAGCTTTCCAGCCACTCCTCCCCAAGCCTGTAGTGTGGCATGGGGTTGTTGTGACCCAAGTACAGGACCCAGCATTTGGCCTTGTTGAACCTCATACAGTTGGCCTTGGCCCATAGATCCAGCCTGTCCAGATCCCTCTGCAGAGCCTTCCTACCCTCAGGCAGATTGACACTCCCACCCAACTTGGTGTCATCTGCAAACTTACTGAGGGAGCACTCAATCTCCTCATCCAGATCATTGCTGAAGATGTTAAACAAGACTGGCCCCAAAACTGAGCCCTGGGGAACACCACTCGTGACTGGCTGCCAGCTGGATTTAACTCCATTCACCACCACTCTCCGTGCTCAGCCATTCAGCCAGTTCTTTATCCAGCAGAGAGTACATTCATCCAAATCATGGGCAGCTAGTTTCTCCAGGAGGATGCTGTGGGGAACAGTGTCAGAGACCTTACTAAAGTCCAGGTAGATGACATCCACTGCCTTTCCTTCGTCCACTAGGCGGGTCACCTGGCCATAGAAGCAGGTCAGGTTGGTCAAGCAGGACCTGCCTTTCATGAACCCATGCTGGCTGGGCCTGATCCCCTGGTTGTCCTTCACATGCCCACTGAGCACACCCAGGACAAATTGCTCCATCATCTTACCCAGCACCGAGGTCAGGCTGACAGGCCTATAGTTCCCAGGTTCCTCCTTCCAGCCCTTCTCATAGATGGGTGTTATACTGGCAATCCTCCAGTCATCTGGGACCTCCCCTGTTAGCCAGGACTGCTGATAGACGATGGAGAGTGGCTTGGCCATCCCCTCCACCAGTTCCCTAGCTCTCTTAGGTGGATCCCATCCGGCCCCATAGGCTTGTAAGTGTCCAGGTGGCATAGCAGGTCACTAAGTGCTTCCTCCTGGATTATGAGAGGGTTGTTCCACTCTCCTTCCCCATCTTCCAGCACTGGGGGCTGAGTACCCTGGGGATAACCCGTCTGACTATTAAAGACTGAGGCGAAGAAGGCATTAAGTACCTCAGCCTTTTCCTCATAGAATCATAGAAAGTTTTGGGTCGGGACCCCTAGAGGTCATCTAGTCCAACCCCCCCACAGCAAGCAGGGACACTGCTAACTAGATCAGGTTGCTCAGAGCCCTGTCCAACCTGGTCTTGAATGTTTCCAGGGATGGGGCCTCCACTAACTCTCTGGGCAACCCGTTCCAGTGTTTCACCACCGTCATTGTAAAGAATTTCTTCCTTATATCCAGCCTAAACCTACCCTGTTTTAGTTTAAAACCATTAGCCCTCTTCCTGTCACTGCTGTCTCTACTAA
Organism: Opisthocomus hoazin; assembly: GCF_030867145.1. Taxonomy (NCBI): domain Eukaryota; kingdom Metazoa; phylum Chordata; class Aves; order Opisthocomiformes; family Opisthocomidae; genus Opisthocomus; species Opisthocomus hoazin. The sequence goes on from NC_134419.1 coordinate 68,035,124, forward strand.
AAAGATTGTCCCCATCTTTCCTATAGGCTCCCTTTAAGTACTGAAAGGCTGCAATCAGGTCTCCCCTCAGCCTTCTCTTCTCCAGGCTGAACAAGACCAACTCCCTCAGCCTGTCCTCATAGCAGAGGTGCTCCAGCCCTCGGATCATTTTTGTAGCCCTCCTTTGGACCCACTCCAACAATTCCATGTCCTTCTTGTGCTGAGGGCTCCAGAGCTGAATGCAGTACTCCAGGTGAGGTCTCACCAGAGCAGAGTAGAGGAGCAGAATCACCTCTCTCGACCTGCTGGCCACACTTCTCTTGATGCAGCCCAGGACACGGTTGGCCCTCTGGGCTGCCAACACACATTGCCGGCTCATGTCCAGCCTTTCGTCTATCAGCACTCCCAAGTCCCTCTCAGCAGGGCTGCTCTCGATCCTTTCATCCCCCAATCTGTATTGGTACCGGGGATTACCCTGACACAGGTGTAGGACCTTGCACTTGGCCTTGTTGAACCTCATGAGGTTCACACAGGCCCACCTCTCCAGCTTGTCCAGGTCCCTCTGGATGGCATGCCATCCTTCTGGTGTCTCAACCATACCACTCAGCTTGGTGTCATCTGCAAACTTGCTGAGGGTACACTCGATGTCACTGTCTATGTCATTGATAAATATATTGAACAGCACCGGTCCCAGTACGGACCCCTGAGGGACTCCACTTGTCACTGGTCTCCATCCGGACATTGAACCATTGACCACTACTCATTGGCTGCGACCATCCAACCAATATCTTACCCACCGAACGGTCCACCCATCAAATCCATGGCTCTCCAATTTGGAGAGAAGGGTGTTGTGGGGGACCGTGTCAAAGGCTTTACAAAAATCCAGATAGATGACGTCCATTGGTTGAAAATATTCCCCCTTGCATCCAATAAAGGATGGAGACTCTCCTTGGGCCTCTTTTTGTTGTTGATATATTTGTAAAAACTTTTTTTATTGTGCCTTACAACTGTGGCCAGCCTGAGTTCTATCTGGGCTTTTGCCTTTCTAACTTCCTCTCTGCACAACCTAATGAGACCTCTGTAATGCTCTTCAGTCACCCGCCCTTTCTTCCACCTTTCTAGGTGGTAGACCCTCCTTTTATTCCTGAGTCCCAGCAAGAGCTCCCTGTCCAGCCAGGCCCGTCGTCTTCCCCGCCGGTTTGTCCCGCGGCACATGGGGACAGCCTGCTCTTGTGTCTTTAAGAGTTCCTCCTTGAAGAATGTCCGGCCTTCCTGGACCCCTCTGCCCTTCAGGACTCTCTCCCAGGAGACCCTCTCAACCAGTGTCCTGAACAGGCCAAAGTCTGCCCTCTAAAAGTCCATGGTGGTGATTTTGCTGGCCCCCCTCTTAACTTCACCTCAGACCGAGAACTCTATCATTTCATGCACACTAAGCCCAAGACAGCCTCCAACCACCACATCTCCCACTAGTCCTTCTCTGTTAGTAAACAGCAGGTCAAGTGAGGCACCTCCCCTGGTAGGCTCACTTACCAGCTGTGTCAGGAAGTTATCTCCCACACACTCCAGGAACCTCCTGGACTGTTTCCTCTCTGCTCTGTTGTATTTCCAGCAGATGTTTGGTAAGTTAAAGTCCCCCACGAGAACAAGGTCTAGTGATTGTGAGACTTCTGCCAACCTCTTGTAGAAAACTTCATCTACCTCTTCGTCGTGGTTGGGTGGTCTATAACAGACTCCCAGCAGGATGTCTGCCTTGTTGGCTTTCCCCTTCATCTTTACCCATAAGCATTCGACCTTGTCATGACAATCATCGAGCTCTGCACAACTGAAGCAGTCCCTAACATACAGTGCCACCCCATCACCTCTCTTTCGTCACCTATTCCTTCTGAAGACCTTATAGCCATCCACCGCAGCACTCCAGTCATGAGAGTCATCCCACCACATTTCTGTGATGGCGACCAAGTCATAGCTGTCATAGCTGTCCTGCTGCACAATGGCTTCCAGCTCCTGTTTCTCAAACAGGGAGGTAGATTCAATACTCTACATCACATTTAGCCAGAAGATGGCAGTGCAGTCATCACTAGGTTCATTCACAAAAATTAAACTAATCAGCAAGCTGATAAGGTCCCCATCGTAGGTTCAGGCACACTAATTAAATAGGAGTCATTGATGTCTTGAGTAATATGGCCAGCCTGGAAACAATACAGAGCTGAAGATCATTCAGGACCACCACCCACTTTATTCTTCCATACTTCCATTTTCTAGTAAGCAGCATGGTACAAATCTACACAGCACAAGTTTACTGAAGAACGAAAATTTTTCCTTACTGTTTAATGGAGTTTTCCAAAGTCATCCATTTTACTTTTCCTATTCATTAACAGGATAAGACAATACTTAGAGCAATCAATAAAACCCTGTTCTCCATCTGCCATATTGAGCTCCTTGTCCTAAAGGCTACACACAAGTGCAATTTTGTATCCTTTACTACTTTTTCATTTCCATAAGGCACTCCACTGAACAAGGGGAGTGACAAGTTCATTTTATAAGACAAAATACATTTGAGTGAATTTGCTTTCGTCACATGGCAGGACTTCTCATACATAAAAAGGTGTAGGGAAATGAAACTGGATGGCTAAAAGCACAGAAAACTTTCCACTTCTCAAGCATTAATTCAGCTGTCACTGCAGTTGTCGCAGGCCAAGCACCACCTGGTACTTTTCCGCTGTCCACCAGTCAGGATGTTAAAAGTTTGCATCGGTTCAAACGATGGATACATTCTGAGACAGAAAAATAAACCCCACAAAAACATACCCACCAAGGGCTAATAAATACCTCAGTTACACACTTCTGCTGTTTATATTATAAAGTCCTGGAGCCAGAAGTCAGTATTAACTGGAAGGCTATATCAGGAAACTATCACACATGCTTGGCCTTGTTCTTACACTCTTTCTTCTTTATCTGCTCCAGGTTCACATTGAAGACAAGGTACCGGATCAAGCAGATCTTTGATTAGATCCAAAACAACCCTCTGTACAACAGAAACTGACCTTCCTTATTCAATGATCAATTCTTACTGACTTGATGGGACAACCTGTAATAAAAATGGCTAGAGTAGTAGCGGTTATAACAAGACTAAATAGCCTTAGACTTTCCCTCATCTAAATGAGACACTTGGATTTTGGATTTGGTTTGGAAAGAAGTTGCAAGATGCAACTCCTCTGTCTCTGGAATCCATTTCATGAATAATTCCAGATCTTTCATTTTCTCCCACACCAAATTAACACAAACACACTCACCCACCCATTATTGCCCTTTTTTTCAGAGCACTAACCAGCATTCCAGGAATTACTGCGCATCAGAGATAATCCACACACATAAAATTAGGCTATTATATCTCTATACAAGTTTTTTTCAAGCAATTTCAACAGAAATTCTGCAAATTAACAAGCCTTATTTACTCTGAGAGGTTTATTCCATCTTCTTTCTAAACCAATTGACTCAGCAGGTTTCTTCTGAGACAATAAAGAGAGAAGCCAACTACCAAATCCAATGCCTTTCTAATTACATTAACAGAACGGCTGGACAATGAATTTATACTTATTGCAATACTGACCATTATTTTCTAATGGGACATAAATCGAATAGACTTTATAGCTACACTTACTGTATTTTCAACCACCTTTTCTGTTTACTTTGCATTTTGATAATGCTAAAAAGCTAAGCAGTAATAGCAGTTATCAAAATAATATCAATAATAAGAAGAAAAGCCTAACAACAAGGGTGATGCTGCTTTTGTATCAGGGGTTAAATATAATTTTTGAAGCAGATTAACAGGTAGTGGAAAGCGGTGAAGTTTGACTCAGGTCAATGAATTGATACCAGTTTCTACAAGCAGGAGAGATGACTCCTCATATGGCCCCTCTAAACTTAACTGTATGTAATACTCCTTGCATCAAAAAATAGATTTCCTTCCCCACCTCTTTTTAGTACTTGTCATTTTTTTACCTGGCCTAAGCAATCTTTTGCCCACCTTGTCGCACCACGCATAATATATGTTCTTTCCTTTGTCTCACCTCCCAAGTATTCTTATAAACAGACACCAAACATGGCTCACTTGCAATTTCAAGCATTTGCTATATGCATGACCATACAGGGGTGTTTCAGATCTGTTTAATTTTATGTCTATTCTTTAATTGAAATCAACTTTTCACCAAGTTAGCCTTGTGCTGAATTGGGCAATTTGGAATGAATTAATGTAAAATAATTATCTTACCAAAATGCGAGGAAATTTAGCTATGAGATGCAACTACATCACAACAGCAACACTTCTGTTGAGTATCTTTACCTAGACAGCGCTCTGTGCTACCACATCAGGGTGGGTATCTCGTGTTGGAGCAGAAGTTCATTTAGCTCAGTACTCTGTCTCCGATGATGGTTAACAACAGATGTCTGTGTAAGATCTCAGGAAGCATGAACTTATATTTCCTTTAAATACTTTCCCAGTCTCCAACAGTTGGGATGCTCTGACTTTCTGGGCCACAGATGGCATCCTTTGTAGGCATGTTTAGATTGCTTCGGGAGCACAGAAATATCCTAAACAGCATGATGCACTGTTGCACTTTGCATTTCTTTCAATTCTGACCAGAAATTCCATTCTAGGTGTAGAGTTTTGTTGAAAATTGTACATTACATTACATAAAGTTTTTCATGCCAGATCTGTGTCTTAAAATAAATGTTTCATAGTTTTAATTTCTTTACAAATCCAGTTCCTGGCTCCTTAGCATTGCACTGATCAAAGCAGTCCATTCTGGCCCCTTCACAATGGGACATGATGTTCAGTTCTGTGTCTATTTAACTTCTATGCACCGTTTGATCACAGCTCTTCACCATACTGTCAGTAGACAGTACATAGCACTGTAAGTACAACCTTCAGCCCTTGTCCTACTATTATGCTTTGTTGGACTAAAACACATTTCTTCAAGTAAGCTCAGCTTACCAAGTAATCCATTTGCTCACTGTGACTACCTCAGGTCTCTTTATGATTCACTACCCTGCCTGTCTTAAAACTTGGAAGTTTTACCAGATTTACTACTAGACTAATGGCAAAAATGCCTTACATCACTGCATCGAAAACTAACCTTGCAGAACGTCGTTAGTAAGATCTTGCCAGAAGAGGATTCCTTGCAACTCACTTTTCATACACATGAATTTGCTGATTCTTGATTATGCCTAACCAAATATTTCACCATCTAATAGCTACAAACCCATACAGTGACAGAACACAAATCCCCAACCCCAGCCAGTATCCTGTTCTCTGAACCATGCAGCTCCCTTGTATCACAGTAAGTTCATTCATACTCCTACTCACTCAGATCACAAACTGGGCTGATTAACGCACAAAGAAACACTAAATAAGAAGTAGAATCACTGTTCTGAATCCAGGGCCCTTCTGCTCCAATCAAGCAAATTACTGTGTTGAGGAAGAAAAGTCACGAGATTGAAAATTACTCCTCCAAGTCTCTCCTAAGACTGCATTTGGCTTCCAAATGCTGTTATGCATCATCTTAATAAAGCACTTAGGGAGATAAATCAAAGGCTATTAAAACACTTGTGACATCACACTTGCTTCTTTGAGTAACATCCACGTCTTGAATTTACAGTACATGTGTGCTGAGTAGGTGGTGGACTTTAAAGAAAAAAACAAAAAACTTATTGGCTTCTTCCTCCTTTCGCTCCTTTACCAGAGATAAAGCAGACTGGGATTGTAATGTGCTTTTCTTACAAAAGAGTTAGCATTGTGAAAACTGTTAACATACAAAGAGAGATTACAAAGAATAAGACCATTTACTTTTCAAAAGGGAACACTTAGAAGGGAAATTTACTGAGGTCTTTAAGTTTCTTTCTTACTACCTTCGTCGTGACTAGCCTCTAAATTTTATGCTGCCTCATAACAAGAGAGCACATCGTCACTCGAGTATTGGCAGGGAAGTGAAATTATATTTCTACAATGCCTGTAGTCAGTGCACACTGCTCACAGAAAAAAGAGGCCAGAGTCTTGTAAGCCACAGATGTGCTTACTGGAGAGGTCCAATAATTTAATAGTCTATAATGTAGGTAACTTACATTTTTAACTAAGTGTTAATGTTAATATGGCAAGTCATCAAAACTCATGTTTCAGGGCATAAGCTGATTTCTCTAGTGAGGCAAGAAAGAAAAAATATCCCAAAGGTAGTAGGTTTCTTATTGAGAGTTTAAAACCGATAATAGCTGTCATTTATTGGGCACTACTGAAGACAGGTTAGGAAAAAAAGCAGACCACCTCTTGAAGACTGTAGCAAGGAAAACTCATTTTGAGAAAGAACTGAGCAAAACCTCACATTTTTACCTACTCCATAGTATGGAAGAGTGTTGCTTCCACTTACGCAGCGCTACCATTGAACAAGGAGAAAGAAAAGGTTTAGTTCTGTCTTCATCACCTCCCAGAAAACACAAGAACAGAGAAGCTGAGAAGTTACGAACACAGGGAGACCTTGTAACAGCCTTTCAGTACCTGAAGAGGGCCTATAGGAAAGATGGGGAACATATTTTCACCAGGGCTTGTTGCAGTAGGACAAGGAGTAATGGCTTTAAACTAAGAGAGGGTAGATTTAGACTAGATATAAGGAAGAAATTTTTTACAATAAGGGTGGTGAAACACTGAAACAGATTGCCCAGAGAAGTAGTGGAGGCCTTGTCCCTGGAAACATTTAAGGCCAGGTTGGATGCCAGTCTGAGGAACCTGATCTACTTGAAGATATCCCTGCTCACTGCAGGGTGGTTTGGGCTAGATGACCTCTAAAGGTTCCTTCCAACCGAAAGCATTCTATGATTCTAATTAGGAAAAAAGATTGTTTCATATCTTCATAAAGAAATAACTATTACAAGTGAGGCTCATAAAGATTTCATTTTGCTGCTACATCTAGTGCTTCTCCCATCCAGTAGTTCTTTGCAGCAATGCCACACAGTCCATGATCATAAAAACAACATCTGTATTGATTTTCCTTCCTTGGAAAGAGAACTGACTATTTAAAAAGAATGGGTTTGAATCTCGTTCCTTACCTTTTGCAAGGATTAGCCTTTGTTCAGACAAAATCCAAACTAAAGATGTCATAAATTGACCCAAAGATGACAATCCACTCTGCCTGCAAAGATATGCAAGAGTTTCTCCAAGGTCCTGTTAGATATTGGATGAGAATACACCAGAAGTTTGGCTTAGTAAAGTCCAGGCAAAATCTCTGTTAGGCTGCAGCCATGGATGGAAATGCCATGGATGGAAACTAGGCTTATGAAGCTGTGTTTCTGCTCTGACTCTTCCAGGATTGTTTCTTATTAGCCGGTTTCATCCAAAACTCTCAGCTCATTTGCCACAGATGGACAGGTAACACGACCCACACACGCCATGGTGAAGAAGCTTGCCTAAAACTGTATGTAGGAAGGCTAGGACTCATTCCACAGCTCTAAACAGCAGATATGTTGCTTCCTACAAGCAAGGACAGAAATAGAGGAGACCAAAAACACATGGGTATCAGCCTCCTAGACTGATCCTTTGGAGTTGAGACAGCCTAGGACAATGTAAACATACCTGAACTATCAGTAAGAACACAGTAACTTGTTGGTAAAGCACAATGGGAACTTAGATCTGTCTACAGCTTCCTTTTATCCTCATGTCTTACAGAAGAGTTTTTTAGCACACAGAGTTCTTCTGGCCTCATGTCTCCCTTTTAGCTTACTCAAAAAAGGTTTTGTATTCAAATGTAAAAGGTCAATGCTGATTGCAGTTCCTTTTTCCTCAGAGGCTTCAGTGCCCATTAGACTGGCAGCTAAGTGCTGTGTAGTTTTTAAAGCCAGTAGCTTAATAAAAATCTCTCAGGGACTCACGACCAGCAGTCACAGCCCGCTCGGGAAGACTGGCAGCTTTTAATCAGTGACAAGGAATCTGCCTTCTCCTCAGACTGCTTTCCAATGTCTCTGTCCTTTCCACCCAGCTGTGCGTCTCCCTTACACATGGGAAACACCTGGTTCCCAGTTAACTCTGAGAGTGTGTTTCCTCTCCTCCCCCGCTACTATTCTGCCTTAGGAGAGCACGCAACTTTGCAGCATTACAACCATGAAAGAGCAAAAACCTCCAGTTTTATCAAAAGTAAACAAAATTTGCTTTTGTTCACCAGCAGAAGAGAAAGCAGAATTTAAATTGCTGGACAGTGTAATCATGTAAGCCAATAATCAACATTCAGCTGGTTTGCAGGAAAGCCAGGCTCAAGGCTCTGCTTGGCCTGATCAGAGCTGTGATCCGAACCTCAGCCTTTGATATGACAAAGTAGCATCTATGTGTCCAGTTCATGAAGGAATCCACCCCAGTCCGATTCCCCTTCCACCCCATCCTGATTTGTCTTTCCAGCCATGATACTGTAAGTAATGAAGAAAATAGCTCTCGGGAACCAAGTGTAAAGAACCCATGCTTGAGCTTTCCCATCTGGACAGCAGCTGGAGCCATATAATTTTGTCCTCACCATGTGAAAAACAGGAAGTGTGGCTTTCACCCACCACGGAAAAGCTGAGATTGTGAGCAGTCATCTGACTCCAGCAGCTCAGGCTTGAAGGAAAAACAGAAGGAAATGAATGTGAACACATACACAGACATGTACATAGAGTCTGGAAATACAGCAGTAAAAGCAAATTAGGAGAATCAACAACACTGTCTTTCTGCAAGATTTTTGCCTTGGGGAAGACTGGATACCAGTCTCTATCTCTTCTTCTGAAGTAATTTAATACACAATACATGTGGCATCTCTGAATTTCTATTACTTTTCAACTCAGTATCTCTTATATGTACACCATCTATCTAGACTGCAAGATCACTGGAAAGAGTCTTTATCTTCACACCCAACTACACAGCACACAGTAAAACTCATGCTAGGGAAATTCACGCAACTTCTTTACCAAAGAAACTCATATAGGGGTAGGGGAAAAGTAGTAGGTGAAAGAGACAAGTGAGGCTTTTTACCTCCTTATTTTACCTTTTATCGGAAAAACACCATATGGGTTGAAAGTGTATTACAATTGATGTTCATAAACAACAGGACACATCTGCATCCACCTCTTAATGGAGCTCACCAGTGAAATGACTCTGTGCAACAGCACAAATGAGGCTGCCAGCCAGGATACAAAAGTTCCTGAATTCCCACATGCCTCCTCCAAGCCTTCATACAGGGAAACTGAGCTGCAAACTAATTCCTTGCTCACCAGGAATCGAACCTCCCTCAAGTTGTCCCTGTCAGACAACCACAAACCTTCTTGGTGCCAAGTGCACACAGGCCCTCAATGGTACATCCTAATGACAAGAGGAAAAATGAACATTCCTTGCCCTAAAAGACTCTGGGCCTTCCTAATCAACAGTTCATGCATTGATGTCCTACTTCCCCCCCCCCCCCCCCGCCACTTGATCTTCTCACATGAGACGGAAAAGCCCACTGCTGCCTAGAGCTACATTGTGCTCTGAGACACAGAAGTCGCTGGCAGAATCACACTCAAAAGTTGCTTTGCTATCAAGTTGATTAATTGTGGGCTTTATCCTCCTTTTCTGTTTTGTCCAATTATTATTTGATAGGTTAGAGAAACTGGGAAAAGAAAAAGGACACTTGCAAGCAATTCACTATGTTTTGGTGCAAATAGTAGTCAGTTTACGCTGCACAACAAATATACTGTTGATATATATTTAAACATGCACTTTTACAGGACGTAGTTTCCAGGTGTTTCATTAAGTCCTTCAAGAGAGACCTACTGACACATGTTTGGCTCTTTCTGTAGTAACAATAAATTTTGAATGTTTACCTGGATAATTCCCAAGGTGCAGATGCAAAAATATCTGGGACTTGGATCTGAAGACCTTAGAGTTCAGATCTCAAGATAGAATGTCACTCGACTGGAGTAGGTTTTTGTTTGCCCGAGCTCAGCCCCAAATACATTCTCTCTTCTTTGTGATTAGTGGAGGATCTATACTTCTGAAAAGATAAGTACAATTTTAACTAGCTTTGCCAAAGGAAGAGTGACTGCATAGATATGAAAGGGATAGAAGTATCAGAGCATAAAGGGTGGTTTGCTTTCTGTTTATGAACTAGTAACTACTATGTTGTTTGTCTTTCCTCTTACATATCAGCTGCAGTTTAGCTTGTCTGCAGTTATTTCACAGCCACAGCAGAAAGATGAACCCCATGAACTGGAACCAGAGATAGTTCTGCTATGTTTTACCAATATCACTCGAGAAAACAGGTACAGTCTAGGAAACAAATGTGCAAGTTCAAGAATGGCAAACTGCATTTAAACACTGTATGTCTATAAAGTGGCATGAACATTATGCATGTGTTATTTACAGTTTATTGATAATATATGTCAGCATTAATATTCATTATCTTGATTTACATGCTTTTCATGCAGAAAATGGATTGGGGTTCTTTTTTGATTTACTTGATAACACTCCTACATTTGATGACTAGTTGCAACAGAGAACACATTTTTAATACGCTTAATAAATTTGCATTGTAATTAGTGCTGAATATTTTGTCCATGTAGACCAGGCAATGAGGAGCACATCACTAAGTCCTCAACCAAATCTGATCCTTCAGAATATCAGGGTATGATTCTTCCAGCTATGTCAAGGCAGAACTTCCTTGATATTGATTAGACAAACACACGTTATGCCACAAAATACAAGGGTTATACTGGCCCTCATTCCTCCAAGGAAGGTCAGAATGTGGTAAAATTCAATAAGATTAAAGTTTCCTGATAAACCAGGATCTATTTAAGCATCTGCTGTAGGTTGTTTCCTAGATGGGCCTTTTTTGCAGTTTTGGGTGTTTTTTTGTCCGAGTGGTTGGTCTCTTTTTCCCACCTCTCTCCAGCTTTATTGGAGGTCTTTTTGATAGCAGTCAAAAAAATCCCAGGAAACTTTGGTAACCAAACAGAAGCACTGAATGTGCTAGAAGTTTTTATTACTTTGTTAGAAGTTTTTATTACGTTTAGTCATCACAGTAAAATGAGCTCTCTCGTTTAAAAAATTGATAGCTATAGAAGCTGCTAGGTCTCTAGGGGACCTGATGGCTCAATAGAGTGTCCCGTTGCACAGGAAAAGGGCTGCACTCAGGTCCACTCTCACTCAGTGCATGAAATCCATGTTCTAAGCCACCTTCCAGTGCAAGCAGATCTCCTGCTGCCATCAAACCATAAAAAGAAACTGTTTCCTATGTGAATAGCTGAGTGTGCATTCTTCCATCCCCTCCAGATGCCTATACACAGCATCTATACACGGAGCAGCCAGTGGTTCATATGTTTGTAGGAGTGAAAATGAAAACAATTAAAATAAAAGACACAAGGAAACATTATTGTTACAATTTCACTAAACTCCCATGGGAGATAATGTAGCAGCATTTATCAAGCTGTGATACTCAGTTAAGAAAAGTGACTTACACTGAGCAACTGAAGCATCATATTTATAGATAAAAGCATTTCAAATAGTCCTTTTCAAGCTCCCCTTTCCCACAAAACTGCTGGTTAGAATGTGCTTAATGAGACTTCCCTTCCCCTTACTTTGTCAGTTCCTCTCATATGGATTTGCTTCTCCTACCTACTTCAGCTAAAAGACCCTAATCTGCTGTTGCAGAGTGCTCTGTGTCACTAAGCCACAAGTTATGACCTTATTAATGGCTCAGCAGGTAGAAAATAAATGTGAGTTGAGAACAGCCCATCTGCAAAACAGAAATAAGGAAGCAGCATAAAATGTGCAGGGGAATGATGAATACAACAATAGACATATCCTAGAAATTCCCCTCAAAGGAAGCAAGCAAACACTGACAATCTTTCAAGTCTCCTGTTGCAAGAACTCTTTAGAGAAGAAAATCTCCAACAACATGTCAACAATGCTGATGATGACATGGGTGGCTACAGCTCTGATCTGTAGAAAGGGCATTCGTACATAGCAAGGAGCCATAAAATTGCATGCAGAAACATAAATACGTGAAGCTTCAAAGCATCTGTAGTATATATAACCACACAGCTGGGGTCAACACAGCCAAGACTTTTCAAATAGCAAGATTCAAGGGAGAGAAAGATATCTGACAGAGATCATCTGGCTAATACTGCAAGGTTGTATTCAGATATGATCCTCAATCTACATTTGCTTCTCTCCCTGAGGCTTCTGTCCCTACAGATCTGCAAGAGAAAACAACACATTCCTGTTGCTCCATTGCTCCTTTTCGTTATCTAACACACTAATGCAAACCCACCTCCAAAAATAACTGTTTTCACCAAAACACTCCCATTTATAATGGTGATGATGGGACTACCCAACATAGAAATATAACACAATGGTACTTAGACCTTAGTATCAAGTACCTTGGTCTACCTTAGCCCAATATATTGTCTCCACCAGTGGCTGACAGCAGAGGAGTGTAAGAACACAGTAAGGACAGTGAATTCTTTTTTTCATCAAGTTGTCCCATCGAATAAATGAAGGTTATTCTTAAACTGAGAGGTGGAGATGCACTGAGGGTTCCGATTCTTCTCTGGCTTACATACTCAGTTTCCCTTCTTGAAAGGACAGAGTTGCAGGGTGATGTGCAATGGTGGTGTTGGAAGGTGGGGATGAGTAAACTGATACAAGGGTTAAAACAAAAAGGGTTAAACAAAAAGGCCATGAAAACGCTAGAAACAGAGCCTTGGAGTTCTGAGAATTTTTATCTTGCTGTGACCTCTGTAATATTTATCACCAGGCAATCATCAAAATATTGCAGGTGCCAGTTAGCTAAATCCATTTGAAGCTCTCAGAGAGGGGGGAGCAACTACTAACATCCCCTGCTTTACATATGTGAAGTTAAAGCTAGATCTATATGAGGCATAGGTATTTTTCAGAGTCCTTGAAATTCCTTCATTGCATATGTCCTAAAGCTTCCTTCCTGCAGAAACCAGGAGTAGTGAAGAACAGGCTGGAAGCGTTAAGCACTCCTTAACTGGGGAACTCAGAGTTCAGGTACAGTGCTGGAATGCAGGAGTACCATCAATACCTTCCAAAACTAGCAGAGCAACAGATCTTGATTTATAACATAAATACTCTCAAACCAAGCAAACTCTTCCTACTTTCTGACTGAACAGCAAAGTTTACTGCTGTTTTCTCAAATTCCTTGAAATGACTCATTCCTGACCAAATACAGAGCTATAAGAAGGCAAAGAGGTGAATGGTAGCACTCATTGCTTGTCAGCCTCTCAAGGCCCTGAGGTAAAGTGTCCTGCACATCTTCCCAGAGCATCATATTTACACAAACAGGAAAAAGATTAGTCCTCCCCCACCGCTGTCTGCAGCTCATGGATACCACAGTCATTATTCTGACATTTTTATTTACTGGAAACGTAAGCTTATCTTACTCCAGTGGTAAAAAACATCTTCTCCTAACTCTTACAGCTTAATCCTCTTTGTGATCTGGGAGATATCTAGGGGAGAAAGAGAAATAAATCCAATACACTCAGTTAATTGCTCAGTGACAGATAATCTTTCTCTTCCATTTTCTTCCACATCTATAAAAAGACTAACAAAAAGTAAATAAAAAGCCTTCAACTAAAACTGGGGAAAAAAGTCTGCTGAAGGGATAACAGCATAATTAAAGTCAAGCCTGGCCTGATGCAAAATTTCATTTACGGTGTACAGAAGCAGCAGCGCACTCACCATCCAAAGTTCGGTGAGCACAGAGCCTAAGCATTCTAGGAGATCGTATATATTCTCTCCATCTCTTTTCTCTTACTGTATTTCATGCCTTCATGTCTGTTGCCAGTGGTCTCTTAATTCATCGGTTGTTTTAGAAGGGCGATCTCCATCCATGAGTGCTGCAGCCAGTTGTAGTTAAACCAGCTGAAAAATTACAAAGAAATGCCATCCTAGCAGGTAGTAGTGTATTTATAAAGAAGACAGATTCATACCTCGTAGGCGATGGCATAGTTTTGCTATAGACGGTTACAGTCCCATCAGTCACAAGACTGCTTAAATCGCCCAACTACACCTTCGAATGACAGATGTGCTTATAACCAGCTAAAGCATAAATGAGTCGTGTCTGTGATATGCTTCTAAACAGCCCCTCATCATTCAGTAACCTTTTGAGAATGGACTCAGCACAGGAGGCGAGTGGTATTTCTTTGCCACATATTCAAGGCATAGATTCCTCTTCAGTTGTGGGTACCTGCAGAACTACCTGTCTTTCTCCTCTATCCTTCAGAAACAGAACTCTTCACATCAGAAATCAAACCAGACATGATATCATCATTTCTTCCATTCCCCAGCATCAAACCCAGAGGCATGAAATAAATTGAAGTGAGATACACTTTTCTCCCCTTCTCTCAATTCTAATTTTTCCTATTCTTTTTAAACAAGCAGGGAGATTGAAATTAACATGTCACTTAGGCAGCCAGGGGGAGCAACAGCTAAAAACCTCTCTGTCAAGTGCATTAAATAATAAGATATGCCCATCTTGTCATTTCTTTCCATCACACTAAGAACAGAGAAGCTGTCCTGGGATCTTCACAGGGATATTCATTAGTGACCTGAAGGCATGCCTGCATGGCGAGCAGGGATCTAACAGCAGGGCTAGACTCAGGACAGAGCACAACATAACCACCTGGGGCTTGTGCAAGGCAAAAGGATAGAGCAATGACAGTGAAGGGCACTGGCAACTTTCAGGGCAGTCATGAGCACTGAAGACCCAATCAGGAACAACGTAGCAGTGCAAAGACAAGGGGGCTGATTTTAGCTACCCTGGTTCTACTTCAACAGTTCCCAGTCCAAAGCATTTGTCCAGGGATTCAGGATGGTTGGCCATGCAACTGTAACCAAGTCCTGACAAGTGACATGTGCCAAGAGAACCTGAAGCTGATGGGTTCAAAGACAAGTGGTTGCCCACATAATCTATGGAACTACTTGTTTTAAGATGTTACAGGTAATACAAATTTTAACACACTCCAAAAGATAAGAAGAAAGTTAGCTCACAGGATGTTAATTCCCTGGTATGTACTAAACTCAAAAAAATTATTCAGTTCCTGATAGATCTTAAACTGAAGGTTGAGGAAGGACTCTGAACTTCAACCCTAAGAATGAATGCTAGGGGAATACTAGGAGGAAGTGTCAGATACCACAATCCTGTTGATACATTCTTTCTTATACTGCTTTTTGGTAGCAGGATACTGGGCTACTGGAAGCAATCAGGCTATTACCACGTTGTTAACCACATTCTGACATTAGGACTGTCTGAAGTTCAGAAAAGTGCACTGCACTCACTAGCTCTAGGACTGCTACGCTGCCAAAAGCCCAGCTTCTGGTGCATCCTCCAGCGACATCCCCCACTGTCCTTTCTCTTTTGATCAGCACAAAGTTTATGCCACTGTGGCACACTCCACAGAAGCCAACTCTGAAACAAACAACAGCATAAGGTCATCAGCACAACTTTGTGCCCACATTCATACACCTCAAGAAGTGTGTTTTCCACTCTGACGTGGTTGTCCTATTTTCAGTCCTTAATCAGTATCTCTACACAATCCTGCATTGAATCACATAAGTAGTTCTTCAGCACTGTCAGCAACGGGGAAGGAGGTGTCTCCACATGGTGAAACACCATACCTTCCCCAATGACTGGAGAAACAGAGATGAATATATCTCACGGTGAAATGACTGAGGGTAGGAAGAAGAAATAAAAATAACATATTTTGTATTTATGAATATTCTTTCTCAAAACAATTAAGAAATGAAACAATCTCGCCCAAACCCCCTTCAGAAAAACATTGCCAAAGCCACAGTCCCGAAAAAACTTTTACTATGGTGTGCACACCACAGTAAAGAAAATGTTCATAAACAGGATCATTTTTGATCTCGAGCCATAGCAGCAAAGTATATGAAATTGAAAGATCTGATCATCCCCCTCAGCAGAATGAGAAACCATTTATTCAGCCACACAAAATACTAATGCTTTTAAGTGTTCCTATTGCTGTTCAGAACAAATCCTAGACGTTTTGTGGATTTTTAGGTTTTTGGTTTGTGAATTTTTTGTTTGTTTTATTTCTTCATGCCAGTGCATAGAACACTAGCCTGAGTTCAGAATACACTCCATGCCAAATCTGTGCTCAGTCAATCTCTTAAAACACTGCTCAGTTCCTTGAAGAGTAAGGCTATTTCTCCTACTTCTGACCCAAAATTCTTCCTTGGAAATGAAAAACCTTTCCTAAACAAATTTATCAATTTATTATCAAATCAAGTTCATCCTAACAAGACGTTTTAGTTACAAATACCCAAAGTTTTCTTGTATCAAGGTGGTAGCCCACCTACCTCTATCAATGATCTGCATACAACACCCCTAGACTTCCCACCAAAGTTTCAAAGATGGAACCACAAGAAAACCTCCTGCTCAGATGTTACAGCTCATGAAATTACTATTAGGGACACGTGAAGTAAACACACTTTAGATCCATTTTTCAGAGAGATAAAAGCAGGCACCACCTGCTCTCATTGAATCCAAATAACAGCCTTAAGAAGGGGACCATGGCACATCTCTTTCCGTTGGTTTACAGAGTGCAGGATATGCTTTCAAATCATGAAAGCATCGAGGTATTCCCTAAAAATCAGTCTAGTAGTCAAAATCACACAAGTGGAAATCAATGACCTAGTACTAATACCATCAGCTCTGAATAAACAGACATCAGATACTCACTCGCAGGTATTCCCCCCATCTTAGTAGCATTGACTTTTCATAAGAATCATTTGGGCAGTAGACAGCCATAAGATCCTTCATTATAAACAAGTACTTAAGGCTGCTGAGTTCTCCTAAAAATAAACCAACAGGTTGATTTGATTCTGAATAAGATGGGAAAGGAGAAATCAAATGATAGCACTTCCACGAAGTATGTTATCTAGCTGAAACAAGACAATCAGACTTCAGCCTTCTGTGTCCTTGAGTATGAAAGAACAGAAGTGAGAGAGAGGATTTAGCTACAAAGCTTCCAGCACATATAAAAAAAAATCTAATTAAATTCAATAAAAGAATTGTATCAGCTCTTCCTATTTAAGTAAGCTGGTAATTATTAACTCAATTTATCTCCATACCTCCAAAGAGAGCTCTCTGTGATGCTTCCCAGGTTGTAGTCATACAGCTTTGTCAGAATAAGAATCACCTGAAGGCAAAAGAAGAATTCATGGTTAGTCTCAAACAATTACAATCTCATAGAACTGAAATGACCCCAGGGAAGACTCAGGATTCCTTTAATGGGTGCTTAACATAATTGAATGAACTGTTAAAAGCATTTGCCTAAACTGACATGGGAAGTATTTGCACAGATGTATGTTGAGCCAATCAGACCTTTTCTTGCTCAGCTCTTCTGCATGATATTGCCAACAGGTTCTTCCCTTAACCCCAAGCAGCAGAGTGCAGCGGGAAGGAGCTGACATGCTAGACAATGTTTCAGGATACAAGACAAGATCTGCTGTATGCGTATAAATAGTGATTACTTTCTGCTCTGTTTCACAATCACTGAAACTGCAAATCTTTTTCACAGCTGTGGTGCACATATAACCCACTGACCTGTCTCTGGTCAAACTGTTTTTGGGTGTAGCAGATGACACACTGCAAACAAATGATCACCATGATCACCAGTTTTGGCCTGGGACACTCCGACTGGACATCAGGAAAAAGTCTGCATAAGGAAAACAGTTCCAACACTGGAACAAGCTACCCAGAACATCTGTAAAGCCTCCAGCCTTGGAGGTTTTAAAGACCTGGCTAGACAAAGTCATGGCTGACCTGATCCATAGCTGGTGATAACCCTGCTTTAAGAGGTTGAACTAGAGACATCCAAATGTCTCTAACAACCAACATTTCTATGACTTCAGTGAAAAGTTTTAGATTTAGCCAGAATGGAAGCGTTTCCAAGTTTAGGAGTTTTATTAGCTCTTTTGATAAACAGCTTTTCCCTCCTGCCAAAACAGACACTACTTGAATAAAATTATCTTACCAGAGGGAGGAAAGCAATTTTAAGCAAAGAGAATTACCAGCAAAACATTTCAGCCTGCTCTTTTGTTAATATCTCTAAAGAAAAAAAAAAAAAAAATTACTGACTTTCAAGATGATAGGCTCCTTTAACAAGACCTACATTTGGGACATAAACTACTAGACCATTACTATTGCTACGAATTTATTTTGCATTTCTCCCTGCCAGGTCTCTGTATATCTTATGCTCCTCTCTACCCCATTAAAACTGCAGTAAATTAAAGAGGCACAACACTTCTTATGTGACAAAAACCCTGATCTATACACCTCCACTTTATTATTTTTAGCCTGGGTTCTTAAGAAATGAGGCTCACAAATACACATTCCCCTGGTCCCTTGATAACATCACCAACTCCAACCACTTTGGCAGCAAAGCAAAGGACTGGAAGAAATTCAGCCCCTGTAAGCACTGTGCAAGCTGGCACCAATGCGGCAGAGGAATAGCCACACAGTTGCTTGCACCAGGGGAGAGAAGCAGACCTCGCCACTGCCATTTTCGTAGGCAAAAGCCATCCTATCTCTTACACACCAGTAGCCACCTCTTCCCGATACATTCAACATGTCAGCCAGACCATAAAAAATATGGCAATGTGGGAGCTGAGCGCATGTGCAAGCACGTAGTTACTGCAACAGAGGAAGGTATAGTAGACCAAGCACACGCATCCACCAGAGGTCTGTTTCTACAGCACAACTCCTCAATCCTTCATAGCACAGAGAGGCTGCCCGAAGCATTTCTTATCTACATGAACACAAGCCATGGGCAGCTGATGAGGGAGACAGGAGCGGCACCTGAAAAACAATGGTTTATCGGGGCTGAGCATCACCAAACGTCCTCCAGAGGAAAGGCAGCATCCCTTATTATCTGCCCCCATTTTAATCTATCACTATGCCTGCTTACTGCTTGATGACCGAAATAAGAGCCTCACCCTGCTATCCATAAATGACTGGCCACAAACTCAGGCTTCTTAAAACGCAAACCCCATCAGGCAGAGGACATGGCAGGGGGAACACACCCTGACTTGGTATCTCAGCGACACCGCACAAACAACTCCACAGAGAAATGAAAACTGTGGAAAAACGTCCCCAGGGAGGTGCCCAATGCCCAGAGCTGCCCCCGGCCAGCCCCACTCCCCAGCTGGGCACGGGACAGGCCCCAGCTGCCCTGCCGCCCCGCGGTGCATGTGGGGCCTGGTCATGGCGGTGCAGAGGGCAGCCCTGGGGCTCCCCGAGTGGAGACCAGGGGCTTGCTGCACCGAGCTCCTGCTGGACTCCCCAGTCTATCCCTGGGTCCCAATTTCCTCAGCAGCTCCCTCACATTTTCCCCTGCCAGCCCTGCCCTACGATCTCGCAGCGGCAAGACCCCCCAGGCCCCTCCAGGCGCCCTGAGCACCAACCCCAGTCCCCACCACACTTTCCAGGAACACCCACCCTGTAGCAATCAACCAAACCACAGTGACCCCAACCCACCACGAGGCACATCCCCCTGAAACAGCCCCATGGTGACTCCTGCTTTGGCCCAGGACCCAGAGGACAACATGCCTCCCCTGCTACAATGGGGGTCGTTCCCACAACCGCCACGATCCCCATCTCTGCTCCCCAGGGCACCCTAATGTGGACATCCCCTCCGTCCCCCAAAACACACAACCCCACTGCCGCCCAGGAGGTGCCTCCCTCTAAACTGGAGGGTCCCTCTTTGAAGAGGTGCCAGCCGCCTGCCGAGGCATCAGATGGCAGAGCTGCAGCAGGCACATATGCTTTGTGAAGTCTCGCACCAATCAGGGCTTATAAGTACTAAATTTTCAATTTCCACCCTCCCAGGAATGCTTATCAGTGACAGCAGGGCAGCTGTCTGCTGCAGATACAGAACTGTGTCACTGCAATCCCTCACAGCACCCTCTGAACAGGCCTATAAACCTCCTACTTAACAAATAAATAAAAATTAAGGGGGGAAGAAAAAGGAAGGGGAAGGGTTGTACGCGTAAAGCCTTTCTGAATAACTGCTCTCCTGATGAAATGTAGCAGTGACCTCCATGAGGTTCAGCGCCAGCCTGCTTGGAGACCTTCATTACGATGTGGGAGTTGCACGCACCCTTGGCTTTGAGCCTCCCCTGGATCTGCAAAGCACCTGGACAGTTGCTTATATCTTTTTCCAAGTCTTGTTGTTTTCTCTTGGCCCTTTCCTCCTCTGCTTGCCAGAGGAACTAGAGATGTAAATGACTACTGAATATTTCCCCCAATGAACATTTTGACATCTGGTAGTTTTAGAAGCAGACCTGAAGACAGCAGGCATAGAAACCAGGCAGAATAAATAGGAATAATGAAGTTTCCCCCTATTCTTTGCCACAGACTGATGTAATCTTGGGGAAGATAATACAAGAATCAAGAAACACTTTCCTCATCTGTAAAACTCAAGAATTAGAATCAGGCTAATTTTATGGAATACTAAGATTAGCAGTGTGTAATTACTGGTGCTAAACACACCAAGGATTATTTTTCACAAATTAATCAGATTTTTACTTCTTCCAAGTGAGGAAAGCTCACAAATCTCAAAACTTCCATGAAAGACAACTCCATTGACAATTCTAATCTCCTCACTTGAGGGAAAAAAAAAAAAATTGTAATTGGCATCCCAAAAAGAGTATGAAATGACAAAAAATTAAAAGTACATTGGCACTTTTAAGAGAAATCAAAATATTTCACTTCCAGAGAGCTGAAAGGTCTCTTTTGCTCTTTTTTCTTCCCCCAGAAATTTCAGTAAAACCCACACAATCTCAGAGTGCTGTAGTTCTCTTGGAACAGACTGGGGGGGGGAAACCCAGCTACATTCCATCATACTTGATTTTGATATAGCTCTAACAATCCTTCTGCAGAGGCATCCCTGAACCCATACAAATATGCATGTTAGCTGCAGACGACCTACATCTAGAACCCTAAAAGATACCGCTATAGCCTAGCTTCTTAATAAACATAGGATAAAATCTTAACATTTAACACTTCCAAGCTAGTATTTGTATTTGACACCATGCCGCAGCATACATGTGCACCAGTTTGTTGGGTAACAGCTTAGGTATCTCCACTCAGTGCAAACACCCTATTCCCAAAACACATAAGGGCTTTCCTATAGGAAGATTTCTCATTTTTGCGGACTTGTATCAGCTCCAAACTATTTTTAAACCTATCTCTAGTTTCAGTAGTCTCCTTGCGTCATTTACTGTGGTTCAAATACTGGCAATAGATCTGCTCAAACATATATGTGAGAAACTAACAAATCATTGGGCGGAAAATTAGTTATTTTCGCCCTAGAGTTCAGTATTCTCTTTTCCCCTTTGTAATGATATTTGAATAACCTATGCAAGGCCATGGTTTTGGTTATATTTACTTTTTCAGAAAACATATTTCTCCTTTGCCGTTCTCATTACTCTGTTATTTAGCCTGCAAAGGTTAGTTCACGTTTAAGATTGTTTCTTTTTCTTCCTCTCTCCCCCCTGCCGTGGCTGTCACTAGGTAGTACTGAGGAACCTAATGAACAAAGACATGCATATTACATTGTTCTAAATGTCAGAACAGGGGCTGTGAAGAAGAACAGTAATGAAATGAAAAATATTGTCTCATCTTTTTTTCACTCTCCTTTGTTTTTGTTTTCTGTGTGTTTTTCTCCCTTCTTTACCACTTACCTATCAATGTAAGCTAAGAAGAGCAGGAAAAAAAGAACAAGCAAACTAGAGATACAATGAAAAGGAACTGAATATCCAGTCCTAAGCCAGCTCTGCCGTGAATACAGATAACTCTTCCTATAGCACAGAAATGCAAGGCTTCAGAAAGTCTGTTCTTCATGCGGATCAGCAGTTGAAGTGGGTTATTCTGCCATAGCAGGTGACAGAGGAGAGCGAAAACTTCTTAACTTCTGCACTGATAGCTCAGAGCAAAAGACATTTGATCCTGGGCTTACCACGTCCCCAGTGAGCACACTAACCACAAGGTACAGCCCTAAAAACATTTTGTTTGAGTTACTTATACAAAGTGGAAAAGCCCCAGCAGGCAAGAAATGGTCAGAAGGCTTGATGGGTTAGAACACTCACCTGGGAAAAAACAGCCTGACAAAAGAGGTACTTCAACCCAGCTCACTCGCCATCCAAAGGAAACCAGTTCCCAGTGGCTATTCAAGGAAAGACAGGTGATTCACATCTTGGACACCATTATGTTTTTTCTTCAACCAAAACAGCATTTTCAAGGAAAATATGCTTTGTCAATCACTCCTGAACCTGTGCTTGCTTTATAAGACTTGGGATGTGAAGGCCCATCTATAGGTTTAAAGATGGAAATCAGTGGCTGGACAGGAGAGCCTGCTCTGTGAATTTGTCAATTTAGGGTCCAGGAGGCTCTTTGCTAGCTTGGGAAAAATTCTAGGGTTAGCATGGCTAAATTTTTCCCAGAGCTACACTGGCTCGGCGCATCTTCAACTGGTCCACACTGTCTCACTGCACCCTTCCTTGCACTTCAGACCCAGGTTTAGTATTGACTTAAATTTTGGCCTTGACCTTGTTTTCAAGTGCTCTACAAATGCATCTAGCAAGGCTCCTACAGGGTATCAGCCAAAGCTCGTCTTTTACTGCAGCGCCAGTTCCAAACGTAATGCAAGGATTACCTTTAACCTGACTTTTCTCCCCTGCTAAAAAAATATTTAGTCTCATCAAACAGTGCTGAACTAACTGGCCAGGAAGTTAGTGAACAAAAGTCTGCACAGTGCTGCTGATCAGGTTTGTAACACATTGGGAAGCAAGCAACAGGCTACGCTCTGTGGCTGTGTAACTCGCCTGCTGCTAATGATGTGTGTCCGGAAAGCAAGCAAGCCCACACTGAGCTATCTCCTGCCACAGCTGCACAGAAACCAGTCCCCGAGCCAGCTAATAGCACACTAGGTCAGGGAGCTGTAACACTTCGCACTACTCACTGACAATTGCAAATTTACTCCTGGGAACGCTCCGTGAGCACTATGTTAAAGCACATCCTTACTTATTCAAGCTAGGCTAAACAAGGGCATGGACTGGAACAATCGCTGCGATTAAAGACGCACTATGCAAAGCAGCCTGTGATAATCCAACTCAATCTCATTTATACCAACAGCTTCTCATCTTGGATACATTTTATCAGCTGTATTCTCACCACTACCCCCCCAGGTCCGCTCTGCAAATGCTTTCCACTTTACACAGCACAACAGGGTACTAAACGAACATTTTTTATAGCTCCATGTTGATAGAGATTTTTCAAAGAGAAGGACACAATCAAATTTTTAAAGGTGTTCGCTATAACTTCTTGGGCTCCAATTTTTACAATGTTACCTCTAGACTGAGGTAAAACTGTGCCAAAAAATATCAGTCCTACAGGATTCAAATGCCAATTTCAAAATTGCAACAGCCTTTTGCTTATGAAGGCAAAACCAGCACCTCTGCTTTAATGTTTTCAGACTTCCATGCTTCGTACATGTATGTCTGCATCTGTTTCAGTCAAGACTGCAGCTGTTCTGGGATAAGCCATAGAATTTAAAAAATATTTAGTCCATCGTTTCCTGACTTGTACACTATCAGCTCTCAGTATTACTTGTCAGATGGCTCCTTACTCAATATTTCATTGCAGTAATTTGAAAGTAATGCAAATGGTGTATTTGATAAAATATTTCTAATACCTGACTGCAAACCACTAACCGCAGCTTTCTGAATCAATCTGAGAATCAGTTTCTTACATAGACTGTTAGTGATCAGACATCTCTTTCTGACCACTGAAGTTCCAGAAAAAAAAGGAAGGTTGCCTGCCCCTCTGCCCGCCTCCCTGCCCTCAGCAACCCAATGCAAGCCTTCAGGATGCTATTCTATCCTGACCTCTTGTCCGGCACCATGGATTTTTCTATCTCAAACCACAGCCTTAGGAGCATATTAATTTCCAGCATAGGGTAACTGAGACAGTCTTCCTGAAGTGCAGCATTAGTCCTGTGAACTAATAACCTGACAGAAAGCTTCTACTTTCAGTCACGTGCCAGCAACACACTCTACACTACAGCCTGATCTTAAGGATGTGCCACATTTTGAGAAAAGAGCAGTTACAACAGTGTTCCCTCCCCTCTGGTGCTCTCCACCCATGCAAGGAGCGTGCAACACAGCCAGAGCTTCTGGGACTCAAAACATCTCATGTGCAGTTTGGTTGCTCTGTTGTTAGGAGCTGGAAATGTTTTGGCATAGCGACTCTCTCACACATGCACAGAACACAAGCAGTCTTCAACCTAACGCTATTTTGTTAATAAGCTTAATACATATCACTATGTAAAAAATGGTACTGGTGTAACTGTCCTTTATAAGACTCTCCTGATGAAACTGTCACACTGCCTTCTAATTGGGAAGAGAGAAACAAATATCCAGCCACCACCAAGACAGTCTGAGTACACCTCAGTGTGCAGTGATCCGTGAATCCCTTATTAAACTCTAGAGATTCTTTCTATCGCCTGCTTAGCAGGAACATAAGTCAATAACAAAGAAGCACTAAATGAAGTTTTCACAAGCTTGTTGGTCTGCTATAATTGAACAGGAAGCTAAAGGACTTGAAGCTTTCTTATACATTATGTGCTAACAAACCATGTTTCTCAGGCTAGACTGCAGTGTTTGAGAGTACGCACCATTCAATCAAAGACTGGAACTAAGTGGGCAACACTTATCCATTCCCTTCTTCATCTCTACCTTCCCAATACAGCACAGAACTTTAGGACTAGGGAAAAAAAGGGGGAACGCAACCACAACACGGGAATATTCTTTCTGAGCTGTTTGGTGAGGCAGCTATGTGAGGAAATGTTTTCAAATAAATTCACAAATAAGTCTGAATAATTCATGACTGAGAATTTTACAGGCTACTCATGAATAAAAAAAGACAAACTCTAGAGAACTCATTATTTGGGGCAAATTTCTTGTACAAATCTTGTTCTTCATATTATTATTATTATGCAATTTTATACCAGTCAACAAATATCAGGGTCTCTAACAAGTATGCAAGTACCGAGAACTATGGAGACATGAAGACTTTGTGATTTGCTTTCCACCTGGACTGAATATCAACAGGCTTCCTTATATAAACACATCAGCAGGCAAAGGAAGAGGGAAAAAGTGTGATGATAGAGAAGGACAGCCAGATGGTTACACAGCTAGACTACCAACTCCTCATTTCACAGTCTTCATTATGAAGAATCCGTAAAGCCAAAAATCCCTTCATTTTTCTGCATCCTTCAATGGACAGAAAACAGGTCTGATATTGCCCATTATCCTATCTGTGACAGGAGACAATAGCAGAAATTTAGAGGGAAAGCATTAAAAATTGTCCACGTACAGGCTGATTCTTCCTCTTACTAACTTGCAGCGATAAGATTGTACTCTTCCTAATTCAAAAAGCTATCGTCACTATTGGGCCTAATAATAAAAGGATCAGCGAAAGCAAGTAAGGAATCAAAGACGTGGAATGGCCTTTTTTTTAGTGAGAAATTACTTCAATTCTCAATCCACGAAAGAGACAACAAAGGAGATATGAAAGATACCTGTAAAGTCAGGACTGTCCCGAATTGATTATACAATGTTTTTCTGTACACAAGACCTAGCACGGCAAGTGAAACTGGGAGGTTCAAAATACTACATATACACGAGTCAGGAAATTCCCACTATATTTTGTGGATGCTGAAAACATCAGTTCAAGGGGAGACACAAGAAGTTCAGGGAAGAGATGTGCACTGAGGTCAATAAAATAAAGATATACCTAGCACCATGTTTGTGCATGTTTTCCCAGGCATGCAATTTTAGCCACTGTTGGAGAGGGAATATGGCCAAGTATGACAATTCTTTTGTTCTTATAGCTACCATAGGTAGCTTTAGCCCTCATCAATTTGTCTAAATCTGTTTATAGTTATTCATATTATTGGCATCTATAAAAACCACCTGTAGGCAAGAAATTCAATGTTTGCCAAACATGGATATTAGTATTTCCTTTCTTAGTGGTATGTAATTCAATCAGTAGAGCAAGATATATGGCAGTTTCTATTATACTCAGCTTACAGGGGTCCCTGGCATGATGACAACTTTTAGAGGAGACAACAACACGAATCATAATAAAAAGAGGCAACATGAGGCACATTTCTCCCTCAAATCTTCTAAAGATAGCCCCAGTGTTCACCCTTGTCATTAGAATGAAACAGAAATTTGTTCCAGTGTAAAAAGATTTTAAAATACTACCACCACCAAAGCAGACAGAAGGAAACTGTGTTTCTTTAACAGCTAAAGCTCAAAGGTCAAAACACTGAGTTACTGCTTCTTCTGGGTCCAAAGGGTACTCTAACCTAGGCCTACCACAGTCCAGAAAAGCACCTTAGCCACTGACATGCTGAATAACTTATAAAGGGGAATTAATTCCCTGCTTTGAGCCCTTTTTCCAACATTGAAATCCATCATCACAAATTCCCCTTTCATTCAATGAGAATCTGTCATGGAAATATATCTGAGCAGCTCAACATGTGATTAAAGAACTAAAAAAAACCCAAACCCGTTAAATCAAAAGGAGTAAAAGGAAATTCCAGGGAGTAAATTACTGTAGGAAAAAAAGCAGAGATATTCAGGTTCCAAAGTAAATGCAATAATAGATTTTCTTCCAGTGGCAGAAGTAGGCAGGAAAGAGGAGAAGGAGGGCAAAACCAGGGGAAAAAAACTGCCTGTCATTTTCAAATGTTTTAATACAAAGAGCTAAGAAAGAGACAAGGTTTCATTTCAGAAGACAAAATTTGGTATAGAGAGAATCGATTACACACTATAATTGCATGTTTCAAGAGGGAAATGCAGACTTCTGTTTATTCATTTCACTGAATACCCACTGAATAGGCCTCTGGGGGATTATTTCAGAATTAAGACCAGAGCAGGGTGAAGCTCTAAACTACTTGGAAAGAAATTTCTTCTCTTATGCCCTAATTATATTCATTTTCAATCAGCAGCTCTTGCTTAAACACACCGTTACTGCCAGTGATTTACAGTGGACACCCAGAAAGGGTGAAAGGGTCAAGTGGAGAAAAGCACTAAGCTGTTCTGTGCCCGGCCTGCTCTTGGGCTTGCTATTGAAACACTCGGGAGACATTCAGGAGGCTCTGGGCTTTGCCAAGGGACAAAGATTTTAAGTGCTGTGAAGTCATTTCTGAAGCAAATTTGGAAAGTCTGGATATCTACAAGTAAAAACTTGCTCCTGAGGAGTTTCTCAGACACTTGATCTTTTGTGCCAACCAGTGCTCCAGCATAGCCACCAGCAGCTCAAAGAGAGCAGCGTACAACACTCAGAAAAAGAGGAAGCGTGCCAGAAAAGAGTTTATGAAAACATGCTACTCTGCCATTAGGATCCTATTTTGCAAGCCATATTTATAGTGGTGCCTTCCTGGTTAAGACCAAGAAGTTTCTGAAAGATTTAGAAATACCCATAAACTCGAAACACACACAGTATTTCCCAAACCAGTAATCCAAGCCTCCACTTGAACATAATTCTTTCAACTCTGTCTGATGAAAGAATGAAGAGGAAAAATACCACAAAAGGCAACAACGCTGAGAAAGGCTGAAACTAGAGAGCTTTCCTTGGGAAAGGAACTGTGTCCTGGTGGAAGACCGAGGGTGGAGGGATAGATACAATCAAAAAAACCTGGGATCTATGTGGTATATACAATACCCAGATTGCTTATTATGGAGCTCACTACAGAATACAAAAGTAACAAATTAGCATGCAGTGAATAATTTATTTAGTACTTTAGTGTTGTTTAAACAAATCACTTTGATGAAAGCAATGTGTCTTCTAGTAATAGATCACTGTTTAGCACTCTGTCACAAGCAAAAGATACTATTTGACAGAATTATTGAATGATGTTGCATGGCCACAAGGCAACTACAACAGAGATAAGGATGACGCCCTTGAATAATGGACTGCCTCCCTCTCACCCCAGGGAAGAAATTGAATCTTTAAAGGAAAACTTTCATCCTGGGGCAGCAGGAGTAGTGAAACTCATGACCATAAGTGCCTTTCATCTTTAGGTCCCAAAAGTGCCCTGAAAACATTAATTGATCACTCCTAACAGCAGCTCTGTGATGTAGGTTGGTTTTATTACACACATCAAGCACACAGACCTTAAGAGAGTTTGTTATGGAAGTCAGGGAGGGAACACTTAACTCTGATGAACTCCCAGGTCTCCACTCTCGAAATCATTCTTCCCTGTCCTCTAATGCAGGAAGAGATGGACTTCATAAGGTCCTGACCTGCTCTAACTTTAAATCACAGCTTCCACCCTGTCTAGCTCTAACAGGGCATGAGTCAAATTCAAGCTTTCTATTCCTCTTCTGTAATCCTGCTTTATTTTTTGCATTGACACAGACAGGAATATATACTTTCTCAACTGATCTTCAGTCAGTGATGAACAACATTACACTAACAGACGCAAGGTATGTTTCCCAGAAACTGAGGAAAGCAAACAAACTTGGTGCAAAAATGATTTTTATTCAGCATAGTCTTTTGTTACGCTGTGTTGGGGACATCTATTCTACCAAACACTGGTCCCTCCGAAAACGCTCTTCTAGGGCTCCCTACACATCTTACACTAACAAATTACAATAAAATGCATCACTCCATAGACAAACGTGGTAGGTCTTGTTTTATGGCAACCCTTTGTTAATGGAGTTAAATTAGAAATTAATTTGGCTCAGGCTTAGGATTCAGAAAATACCTTATGAACTCTCTGGCTACAAGCACTAATTTGGTCACTTGTTTCTCCTCAATAATATTAACAAGGAAAGATGCAAAATCCAGTCCTTGTGTTCTCAGCTTCCCCAAAATCATCAGCAATCTCAAAGCCAAATTCAGCACAACATTTACTTTAGTTTGTGTGTTAATCACATGAACAACAAAACAAAGCAAGAATTTAGTGCACTTGGTTTGCTATAAACAAATAAGACAAACCAGCCATTCAGCTTCCACTCACTGGTCACTGCAGCCAAGGAAGTGAGAGGATTTAGAGGAACGTAGAGCTTTCTAGCAGCTATGAACAGAATCACCTCTTGCTCTAGAAAGACAGAGGGCAGAACGCAAGAACAGCTAACTTTAACTAAATGGATGTCTTTATTATTGAAAATTAGGTGACCCCAAAATTCCAGAGGAGTGAGCCCAGCATCAGAGAGACATTTCAGCCATCACCCAGCACACTGTCATTTGAGAATTGTCTGATTATACAATAAAAGTTCTTCAGTTCCTTACGTTCTTTCACCCACTCCAGCTGCAACAAAGTATGCCAGCAGCAGCTGTTTGTAATAAGCTGGAAGGCATCTTGAGACCAATTGTAATGCAAAGGTCATATTTTCTGAGCTGTTTATAGACAGTAATTTGTAAGGTTGTAATGTCACATGTTGTCAATAATTCAAGGTGGGAAATTGAAACAGTTAATAGGTCATCAATTCTTCACTTTCCCACCTTATCGCTTTCTCCCCAAAGAGCTGTTAAACCATGCTTCATCTGAGCATATTCCTTGAACCTCAGACTCAAAGGTTTCATTTGTTTACGGACAGAAGCTTAGGATGATAAGATGTAAGTAATCCCTTAACAGGCACCCAGGGATCATAACAGAAATAAAGTGCACATTTCAGACTTGGGATATAAATTCCTGTTAAAGGTCTGTTCTCACTGGAGCTCTATGTTCTGTAGAACAGGTTGATGCTGTCAGAACGAGAACTGTTGTATCTTAGCAGAGATGACGACTTAGTCAAAATCAGCTTGTTAAAGGAAGCAAGACATACTCCAAGTAAGATCCTTCCCCCAGTTCTTTTGGGGAAAAAAAAACCCACACCTATCATTAGAACATGAATTACAAGTTGTTCCTTCTTCTCTTATTCCCACTCCTGTTTCAATTTACAGCCACCAGCTGAAGATGAACCAGCCTCCCACTGGTGCCATCAATCCTGACAGCCAGCTGGGCAACCCTAGTAACAAAGGACAATAATTGATACAATGACAATGTATATACAGTTTCCACTTTAGAAACCTGCACCCACTGAGTGGAACCTCTTCCTGCAATCCCACCTAGGATCCCCATGAAATTAGTGCTGGCAAATCAACACTTTGGGAAACCGAGAATATGTGCTGACCTGCAGCACTGATGCAAGCTTCCTCAAGGAGGAGATCTCACAAACCTTAAAATGGAGATATATGGTCATATCCCCATAGAAAGACTAAAATTGTGTTTATTCTGTCAAAATAATGCAAGTGTCCATGGTCACGAGAGAGGATTTGTAGTCCCTCATCTGAGAAGCCTGAAATTTGTATGGTGATGGGGAGAAAGATCCACTTGATTAGGGGAAATCCCTCCAGACAAAATTGTTAGATCATTCTGGTTCTCTTGATCTTATTTAGAGCACAGCCACACGCATACAGAAAAAGCTGAAGTGTGTAACAGGACTGGAAGATACATAGAACCATGCAGGACAGAAAACCTGTTACTGAGCCTCCAGTCAAAAGATCAAATCAGCAGCCCATGAGCTAGCTCACAAGTTACCTGCATCAGCTGCAGACTCACCACCAACTGAGGTGTGAATACTGCTATTTGTGTTAAACTACATCCTCCATATACAAAGAGTGTATCTGATATTTACCTCCACAGGGTTCAAAGCACATTCAGCTCACATTCCCATTCCTTTGGGAAGGAGTCCGACATCAATGAATGATTCCATCTTTTAATGGGCCACCCTATTTACTATATAAGTAAAGACATATTAACATTAAATATCTTTAGGGAAGTTATTAGGCCCAAGATACTTTCAGTAGCACTGTGGCCATAACCACAGTCCCTTCAAATTAAAAAAAAAAAAAAAAAAAAAATTAGGTTTTTATTCTTTGTAAAGGACCTCATTGCCCTCTACACCTTTCCCTTCCCTGCAAACTCCCATCTCTCATTTCTCTTTTTCTCTTGCTATATTTCTTAACCATGCTGGAGGGGAACGGGGGGGGGGAGAGATTCAATCTAGTGGAACAGGTGGAGGATTCCCACCAAGCAATGAGGGATAAGAACTGCACCCTTTCAGGACTCTGAGCAAGACAAAGAAGAATGAGGAAGACAAAAGGAGGATAAAACAATCAAGACTTTTTAATTACAAGACATTCTGACCTGAGGTCCTTCCTATATGTGAGGATGAGAACTTACTAGATTTTAGCTGCCTCCTAGTCATAAAATAAAAAGAAAGGCATATGCACATCTCTTACAGAGGGCTTATCTCTTAAAATTAAGGGGCAGGATGGTAACTTGCACCTTACGTCTCCTCTTTCTCCTGGCACACATTTTATCAAGAAGCTAACTCAAAAGGAGGGGGAAGTCAACACATATTACAAACCAATGCACAAAAATCTTATTAACCCACTAAGATGTATGACTAAGATTCTATTATCTGAAGAATAACAAACCTAAGCTGCCTTCTGCCTATATCCTCAAGGCTTTGGAAGCAAGAGTAGGAGAGGCACGGTAGTCCCAAGAGAGCTCTTCTGAGAATTTCAGACCCTGTAATACAAATGTTTTACACTGAAAACACTGGAGATTCAGGATTTCTCAGTGTCCCTCAACAGCATGTTAACGACATACGAATTCCTTCCTACACAACACTGTAGTATTGATTCCCAGACTCTATGAGCAAGACTCATTCCTTAAAGTCTGACAGGGGATCCAGACGCTTTAAGCCCTGGCAAGTCACAGATGATCTGGGAACATTAGAGCATTGGTTGCAAGATTTAATTTCAGAAGCACTCAACAGTTTGAAAATTATTTCTCCACCCTCAGATACTCCTTTGCTACAAAGGAAACACTTCCTTTCTACATGCAAACCTCCAGTCAAATAAGTACCTCTTTCCTAGTAAAACCACGTTTCTGATTTTACAGCATTACATTCCCAAATTCTATTCCCCTGATCTTTCCACTCAACCTTAAACTTCATTCTACAGCAAACCAATGTGCCCTTGGCCTCAGCTAAAAAGGCATTTTAGAGATCTGCATTTTGCCCCAAAGCTGGACATTGCTTCTGTTTCTCTCACTTGCAAGCCATTATCCAAAAAAAAAAACACTAGAAAAATGTCATGGATTCATTTAATCTAGCAGAGAATTCTCCTGAATTCTTTCTAACAAACTTTCAGCCCTGTCACCTGTTCACTGACCCATCTACTAAATTAATTTGTCTTACACTTACAGTCAGCCATTTATCAAAACACAGGTATGGAACGAAGCTTTATATTCCATTCCCTTTGATTTATGCTTTACATTTGACATGTGTGCCTCCAGGGAAGCACATACAATTTTTCTCCAGAATCTCTGCTGCTTGCTCAACACCTGTTCTCAGGGAGAATGGTATTTCTGTATTTTTGCCTTTCAGCTACCCAAGCAACTGAATAAATAGGTCTTGTGGAAGACAAATATTCTCATCATGTCACCTACCACCTTTATCCTCAGCCGCCTGTTCCATTAAGCTCAGTAGGGAAAGCAAGTTATTATCCTTTATCCTTGGCTTGCTGTTAATCAAGCAGCTCAGTGTTGTACCATAAGCACCACTAGCAGTGCATATTCCCCAAAGAGATTAAACAGGTAGGAGACAAACTGATATCACTCTATAGGTTTCCAGTGGAGTACTGATAGCTTCCACCAGTTGGGGATACCATTCAGGGAAGGCAAGAGGTTCCGAGAAATTCCTACAACTGGGGTCATGCGCTCCGAGGACCAGATCACAGAATCACACAGAATCACAGAATGGTAGGGGTTGGAAGGGACCTCTGGGGGTCATCTAGTCCAACCGTCCTGCCGAAGCAGGGTCACCTACAGAAGGCTGCACAGGACCTTGTCCAGGCGGGTCTTGAATATCTCCAGAGAAGGAGACTCCACAACCTCCCTGGGCAGCCTGTTCCAGTGCTCCGTCACCCTCAGAGGGAAGAAGTTCTTCCTCATGTTCAGACGGAACTTCCTATGCTTCAGTTTGTGCACATTGCCCCTTGTCCTGTCACTGGGGATCACTGAAAAGAGTTTGGCCCCATCCCCCTGACACCCACCCTTGAGATATTTATAGGCATTTATAAGGTCCCCTCGCAGCCTTCTCTTCTTCAGGCTGAACAAGCCCAGCTCCCTCAGCCTTTCCTTGTAGAAGAGATGCTCCAGTCCCCTCATCATCCTTGTAGCCCTCTGCTGGACACTCTCCAGTGCTCCTCATCTTTGTTGAACTGGGGAGCCCAGAACTGGATGCAGTACTCCAGAAGCAGCCACACTAGGGCAGTGTAGAGGGGAAGGAGAACCTCCCTCGACCTGCTGGCCACACTCCTCCTAGTGCATCCCAGGACCCCATTAGCTCTCTCGGCAGCCAGGGCACACTGCTGGCTCATGGTTAACCTGTCGTCCACTCAAGTCCCTCTCCACAGAGCTGCTCTCCAGCAGGTCAGCCCCAAGCCTGTACTGGTGCATGGGGTTGTTCCTTCCCAGGTGCAGGACCCTGCACTTGCCCTTGTTGAACCTCATCAGGTTCCTCTCTGCCCAGATTTCCAGCCTGTCCAGGTCACGCTGAATGGCAGCACAGCCTTCTGGTGTATCTACCACTCCTCCCAGTTTGGTGTCATCAGCAAACTTGCTGAGGGTACATTCTAACTCTTCATCCAGGTCGTTGATGAAGAAGTTAAACAAGACCGGGCCCAGTACTGACCCTTGGGGGACACAGCTAATTACTGGCCTCCAACTAGACTCAGCGCCGCTGATGACAACCCTCTGAGTTCTGCCATTCAGCCAGTTCCCAATCCACCTCACTGTCCACTCATCCAGCCCACACTTCCTCAGCTTCCCTAGGAGGATGTTATGGGAGACTGTGTCGAAAGCCTTGCTGAAGTCAAGGTAGACAACAGCCACGGCTCTCCCCTCATCTACCCAGCCAGTCATGCCATTGTAGAAAGCTATCAGATTGGTCAAGCATGATTTCCCCTTGGTGAATCCATGCTGACTACTCCTGATAACCTTCTTTTCCTCCACTTGCTTGTTGATGACCTCCAGGATAAGCTGCTCCATCACCTTTCCCGGGATGGAGGTGAGGCTGACCGGCCTGTAGTTCCCTGGGTCCTCCTTCTTGCCCTTTTTGAAGATTGGAGTGACATTGGCCCTTCTCCAGTCCTCGGGCACCTCTCCTGTCCTCCAGAACCCCTCAAAGATGATGGAGAGTGGCTCAGCAATGACATCCACCAGCTCCCTCAGCACTCGTGGGTGCATTCCATCGGGGCCTATGGATTTGTGGACGTCCAGATCACTTAAGCGATCCCTCACACAGTCCTCCTCGACCAAGGGAAAGTCATCCTCTCTGTGGGCTTCTTCTCTTACTTTTGGGGCCTGGGATTCCTGAGGGCCTGCCTTGGCACTGAAGACTGAAGCAAAGAAGACATTCAGTAGCTCTGCCTTCTCCGCATCCTCCGTCACCAGGACACCCGCCTCATTCAGCAGCAGCCCCACATTGTCCCTAGCCTTCCTTTTGCTGCTGATGTAGTTGAAGAAGCCCTTCTTGTTGTTTCTGACATCCCTTGCCATCTTCAATTCCAGGTGGGCTTTGACCTTCCTCGTCGCATCCCTGCATGCTCTGACCACATTCCTGTATTCCTCCCAAGTGGCCTGTCCCTCTTTCCACATTCCATGGACCTTTTCCTTCCACTTGAGCTCCGCTAGAAGCTCCTTGTTCAACCATGCAGGTCTCCTGCCTCCTTTGCTAGATTTCTTTCTCGGGGGAATGCACCGCTCCTGAGCGTGGAGGAAAGTGACGTTTAAACAGCGACCAGCTCTCTTGGACCCCCCTGACTTCAAGAGCCCTGGCTCATGGGATTCCTCCCAGTAGCTCCTTGAAGAGGCCAAAGTTAGTCCTCCTGAGGTCCAAGGTTTTGATCCAGATCTTTACCCAGTGGAAAGCAGCAGATCATCATGAATTATTACCTCCAATCTCCTTCACTGAAAGATTGACCTCACTAAGAAAAACACACCACTAGAAAAGCCTAAATGAAAGAGATGATGTACCCAAGGCTGTACTCTTCAGACTCACAAACTGTGCTAAGCCCAGGTTTATAAACTGAGCTCAGCTCTCCCAGGGCTTTCCCTTACTATTTTTCCACTGCAGAGAAAGTTTAATGCATACATTTGAAGGCTATACCTCAAAGTGAAACAAAGATAGAAATTGTTAGTACTGAACTTTGTAAAATTAAATGTCAAAAAACTAAAGAAAGACACATCCTAGTTTGCAAAGGACAACAATGATGCTATTTGCACTACGCTCACAGAAAACACATACCTGATAGTGGAGGATGACTGGGGAAGCAACATATGAGGTACCTTCACCATGAAAAGGCTCCCTCAATTTTATCACAGGCCTTGCAATATTTGCTGTACTAAAAAGAGTTGCCTGACACTACACCAGGGGCTTACGTGCAATTTTACAAAATAAAAAAGCTTGCTTTCCCATTTGTTAAAAAGACAGAAACTATGACTTAAAGAAATCTCATGAAGCAGAGACAAACATACACATCTTTCATCTGGAACAAGTCTCATGAACCTAAAAGCTGTCATTATGCTTTTTTTGAATAGTGAAGATGTAATACCAAGACACAGCATTACCAGACAGCAGCCTCTCCTTTTTCTGGGTAAGTTACAGCCAGCGTGAAAAGGTATTAGCTCTACAGATTTACTTGTGACAACCCCAAATAAAATTCAGCTCTAAGTAAATGAGCTTCCTATCATTCTAAAAGAGATTATCACTGCACAAATGCATCTAAAGATTAAAGACTACTCAGCTGTAACTGACTGACATGTTGTTAAACCAGTAAAATCTTTCCATAAAAACTATCTTATTCTTTTTAAACCAGTTTCTTCTTCAACAGAAAAAAGAACGTTACGCATTTTAGAAGACGATTAAAGCAAAACCGGGCTGAAAAAGAAAATGTCACATTATTTCCCAAAGAAAGAACTCGGGTCCTTTGGATTTAATTTCTGTCACAGAGAAAATACGTTATTTAGTTTTATCTCCATGTTACATTTCTAGCACAGTTTGAAAAGGTGATGAAATGAACCAGAACATTTTGCTTCCGAAAAAAGAGATGAAGAGGCAGTAACTCTGGTTCACTGATACCGATCTCACTAGGAAAATGCAGACACCTTGGAGTCAAACACAGAGGCAAAAAGTCTGTTTCCCCTGAGTTTTCCCTATTCTTTCCTCTCTCTGTATGCACAAAGCAATTGCGATTGCTCGTGCCAGACTAGTGAAGTGACAAGGAACTCTACGCCAGGCACACAGCAAGGCACAAACCGAACGCAATCCTTGCCGTCAGCCTCACAAAGCACAGCTCAGCCCGGCCGGTCACAGCAGCGCTGGAAACACGGGATGGCGCAAGAGCAGCACGATGCCACTGCACCCCAAAAAGCCCCAGTAATCGCCCCCAGTGTCTCTGCAAAGCCCCGCCGTGCTCCTCCCTGGAGGGTTAGTCCCTATCAGAACTGCCAGGTGAGAGTGCGACAACACTGATGTCTCCGTTCCTGTTCAATAGGAAGCATTAAAATGCCAACATCATTCAGAGGTGAAAAGTTACACACACTCCAGTTACTGAAGAAAACACCTTTCTCTCTCTTAACTGGGAGCATGTCTGCAAAAAATCAGGGGGGAACCGAGCAGCTCCTGGTTGAACAGCTGACTGTTTACCGGAAAACCTCTCTGATATTCAATTGTTTCTTCCAGACCCATTGTGTTCGCTGTCCTTGGACTTTTGAAACCGCATGCCGCCATAGCAAAGAGTGACCCGTCCCACCGTGTTCATCTGCGCTGAAGCATAGGCTATTGTGGAAAAGGCCACTTTAAGTGAATAAAGCACAACCGTTTTTTCACTGCAGCTTGTGCAGATAAGAAAATCATGATCATAATTTCCACACCCAATTACCCAGCTTGCAATGGCAATTACACTAATTCCATGTACAATTTAGACATGGCATTGCATGAGGTTGTTATTTACACAGTGATCTGGATTTCCAATTATTATTTTTTTTTTTTATCTCACTCTAAAGCTTTTAGTATCTGATATTGAAAGACTGGTAAGCAGGAAGGGCAGTACACCATGTTTTTTCTGGAGAGGCGTGTTCATGCCATAGAGATACTGCTATTTTGCAGACCGAAGTTTTGATTTCTGCCTTCAAGTACTTTGAAAAAAAGCAGGGTATAGATAGCAAGGGGATACAGCATTACAGCGAGAAGCAGCTTGCATTAGTGCAGGAGCAAATTACTCCTTCAATTCTAGATGACTAGCAAATAGAGTTCCTCCTTCTATATGTACAACCAACAATTCACAGTGAAGATTTCAGACCTTTTTTGGGTTGTTTGGGCTTGGCTTTATTTTTTGGAAGGGAGAGGCAGAAGGTCAAGATGGTACGAAACAAAAATCTGTATCTCATATCAAGTGAGTCTCACCACTTACAAGAAGCAGAAAAAAAAATTCACTGTGCTTCGCCTTTCTAAAACTCTTTCCTATATTACGTGGTAGAGAAGATGATATATATAGGAAAATGAAGTAGGATAAGGAAGGAAAGCCCCCATAGGAAAAAGAAAAAAAAACACACAAACAAACAAAACCCAAACACATGCAACAGGCAGGAGTAAAGCTTCCAAAAATCAAGTGTTACCGCTCAAAACTGACAGTTTGTTAGTTTTTTAGGTGCAAATCAAGACATTTATAGCTTCTGAATTTTGATGGAAAAAATAGCAGTGAAAAAACATTATTTTTCTCAGTTTAGTTTAAGATCCTGAGAGTCAGATATGCTTATCTTTCTGCTTGCCTGCCTACACTGACCAGCGATGTGACCCTGCATGAACAGAGGTCTCCAAGGCAGCATTTCACAGCTATATGGATTGTGTTGGTCAAACTTGGTCAAGGGACAGCAGCGCTACTTCCATCGCAGCAGTGCAAATTCCTGTGTTGTCAACACAGCCATATGTGTTTAGAGAGTACTTTACCAGTACAATATATAAACATATCTATATATGCAAGGGACTTCTAGCATAGACTTATAGCCTCAGTTACGCGAATACTATCGGCAGTCTCTAGATTGAAGGCAATTGCTCTGCAATTAAATAAAGCACTTTCTACTTACTAAACAAAATGCCATATTTAATTTCTTTTTTCTTTTTTTCTTAAGTAAATCGACTACTATGACTGCAGGTTCTTAAATTGCTTTTAAATGCTAATCATTTGGCTAGAATAGAAATAAGCAATCTAAACTCCCTTCAAGTGCACTGTTCAATCTCAACTGAACTTGTCTATTTTTACATTAAAAAAGCACGGTCTCATGCACTATTCCCAAAGAAAATCAAATTGAATTATGCAACAGCTTTAAAAATCTCCAAACAGCTGTTTTCTCCACTTATCCATTTTCTTTAGAACGGTTCCATCATTCCCTCCTCCCCCTCCAGATAAAACCCCAAACCAACAAAACATGAAAACACACAGCGAAACCCCCTGCAGCAAGGCGTTCAAAATCAGTTCTCCTGTGAGCTGTCTAATTCTTAACATGTCAAACAGTTGTCTGTTCCAAGGTATCGTTAGTTATTCCAACCACCACAATAACAGGGACTCAGACCTTCGGTAGTATTTCAGTCCCTTTTTCTCAGTAGTGAATCAGAAAACTAAAAACATTTGTGACTCAAGAATAAGTTTTTCCACCTCACGCTAATGCGTTAAATCAGAAATGTTATTCTCCTTTGCTTTCTACTCACAGGAAAAATCATCTCATTTTATGCAGGATGCCAAAGAAACAAAGCAAGCTACAATAAAAAAAAAAAATAGGTTCACCTTTCATTCTGACTGTAAGACAGTCTTTTTTTTTTTTTCCGTCCATATCTAGCTTCTGCAAGCCTGTCACTTACACTTATGAGTCACCTTGTATTGGCAGCTGTTGTCTTTCTTTCTAAGGGAATGAAGGAATGAGGTCCCATAAATTTGTTTCCTCCTCCCCGCCCCCCTGCAAAAAAAAATAATTAAAAAAAAAAATCAAACCTAGTCAAACAGTGTTTCCCCTCTCCCTTTTTTGGAGGGATACAGCTTTAGATATCTGGAAACTAAAGGACAGAGATGCCCATGTAAAAATATAAAGTGAGTAATAACTCGGCATATCACATGTCCTAGGTGACTTTGAACTCTTCAGGTATCATGCAAGAAAGAAGGTGAGATGAAGAGTTTCTAAGTGCTGGTGTTCAAAGAAAATAGGGGGCAGCAACATCAAACAGAAAATTAAACTGTATTTGGGAACTATTTCTTTGTGTTTCATCCCATGATATTTTCACTGGCTATAACACTGACATTTATTAGCTCATGGCCTGTAAAGCAGATACAAGACTTATCGCAGTCCTAAAAATCAGATATCAAAAGTAATCTTTCTCCCTGGTTTAGACCAAAATCACCACGGAATCTGTATAGCAGTGCCAGAGCCCCCTCTTCTTCCAAACGCAAGTTTGGAGAACACAACTGTCTGTAGGAACCAAACTATCTTCAGACCTGCAGCATCATTCACAGGGCCATTCGAGTAACACAACACAAGAATGCTAGTCATCTCTCGTCTCATTTTTAGGCACCCTTGTAGTTAAAATCTAAGCCATGACAATAAAAAACAGCCATTAAAAAAATCAACAATCAGTACCATAAACTTGCACTTCAAATCCCCAGTTTCTGTCACCTTCCCCAAACAGGGTGCTGTCACTACCTGAGCCTCCTCATTTGCACATTAAGATGGACAGATGAATTATTTCCATTAGCCAGCAGAGCACTGACTCTCAAGTGGGACATTGTGCTGAATCCTTAATTTGAAATTCAGTAATGGTTAAAACACAGGTCTATGATTCTCAGAAGGGGCCTTATACTTCATAGTCTCAGAGAACGATGCACAGGTCTGTGTCAACTTCAAGGCCAAACACATTTTCACACGCACATTAGCAGTCCTTAGCTTGGGTTCTACTTCACAAGCTGTAGCCTTCCATGCACTGAGCAGTATAAAGTCTCCTATAACCTGTGGCTATTTCATGTAAAAAGTGTGTGGAAGTGGTGCTGTCTGGCGTGAAAAGACGCAGGAGAGGACATCGTACAGCTGGCTACTCAGCCCACTGCTTGCAAGACAGACATGCATCTGCCATCTGCTCCCAGTTTCCTTTTAGACACCACAGTGCAAGGTATTATCTAATTGCCTTTAGTTACCGGGCATAATTGACTTGCCCATGGTAAGCAGTTCAGAAGGTTCACTGCGAACTAGAATCTGCGGCCAGATGTTCCAAGCCCCTGCCTTACAGCCGAATCATCCCCAGGTCTCACACCAGAAAACTATATTTCTGTAGTTACGTAGCTCTATCGAACAGGTGTCTCTTAGTAACCAGCTTTTTATTTTCTGCACTTCTGTTTCTTTGCAAGTTCACACCTTACCTACTGATGCTATTATCGTTGCCCTTGCCAGAAGAGAAGCAACACAGTTTCTAAGTACTTTATGTGAAAAGTCCTGAAGTTTTTCACAAGAATTGAAATAGACAATTTCTAGAAATTTTAATATGATATGTAAATAAATTAGTTTAAAATCTCAAAAAATTTCAGAAATATTTCCTCTGGACTGAGTTTTTGCAACCACTACATAGAAACTAACTGCATGGACAAAAACTGATATGAAATTCTTGGTATTATTTAAAATACTAGTCAGCTTTTATGATTTCTCTTTCAGTTCTTGATACTTACGGGTTCATGTTTAGCATAGAATAAGACTGATGCCCTTAATTCATTAAATTGCATTCCAGTGTGCAAGTTTTGTAAATGCTGTGATAAACTATAATTGACATAAATTGTTTACAAACTAGACACAAATCTCTCCAAATTGTTTGCTTTATTTTGGAACAAGAATAAAATACCAGGCACCATTTTATTTAAAGCAAGCAACCAAGACTCAGTGTGATGCTGTGACCAAGGAGTAGTCATACAACCAAGCCCTGCTGTGCTTTCAGGAAACCACAAGAAAGAATTTTGTTACAGTCAGAAAAGGAAGACAGGTCCATAAAACAGAGTCTAATGCAAGCACGTGAGACCACATCACACAGGAAAAAAGGCTCAACAGGTCACGGACACAGAAAAAAATCTGGTCAAGCTGTTCGAAACAAATTGGTTTTTCCCCAATACAGCATCAAGCTGGGACACCAAATCACAACCAGTATTTCATTCAACATCTTTCATTAAGCTGTAAACCAGAACGGACCACCCATCTCTGGAGCCTGTCAGTCTCTGGGAGATTTTCACGTGGTGCATCTCCGCACATACATTTCAGCCTCCTGTTCTGGCAACTTTCTTCATCTGCACATGCACAAGTACTTACAGAAATCATTCACACAAACTCACAGAAAGGGCTTTTATCAGCAGGTAAAAATGTTACACAAAATGACAGTGTTTCTCAGTAACAGTGCAACAACTGCTTTAGCAACAGATGTGGGAATTAATATCTCAAGAAGGAAAAATTACATGATCACAAGTATTCCCCACGGAGAAAGTGGCAAAACCCTGTGTTGACTGGATTTGGCACATCACACAATACAATACCCTCTAAGCCAAAAGGACCACTCATTCTCAAAGCCCACAATATCTCCTTAGTCAGAAACTGCTGTGTTGTGAAGGTGACGGGATGAGACAAACACACGACATGGTACTGGGATGAGCACATCCACAAGGCTTATAGCTCAACATTATACAGTTACACTTGCTCACCTGGCTACCTCTGGTATTTCTAAGCTAGTGTTGCCTGAGAAATGTATTCTAGAGGATTCTGAACTGGGCTGTCAGTACAAGCCGGCAAATTTTTCATTGACAATGATTTTTGGACCAAACATGTAGTGACAAGAAGTTATTTCATTGATTCATTTCCAGTTGAACTGTTTGCTCTTTCTGTATTCAAAAGATACCAAAAATATAGGAGGAATTGCATATGTTGAGTGGTTTTCTGTAACAAAAATTACTTCTTTGGCTTGAAAGTTCCTTCAGTTTTGCTAATTAAAGTGTTGGTGATAAATACTTCATGCTGAGTCTGGTGATCCATCTCAAACAAAAGAATTTAACTGGACATCAAGTATTTTGAGGGAAGGACATTTCAGCCTTTTAATGTCCCTAATTGCCTCTCTCAGTCAAACCATACAATGCTTTTGTCCCTGTTGTCTGCCTTTAAGACGACTAAAAAAAACCGTATCAGTTACCCATACAGCTGCACACCTCTAGGTGGAACTCCCACTGCTTTAAAAAAAAAAAAAAAAAAGAAACAAAACACCACACTACAAAAACCCACACCACAAAAAACAGGCAACTTCTACAAGTTCCCATGGGCCTCGTCCCAGCAACTCTATCATTTCAAGCAGAATTTGATTCTACTACTTATAAGTACTTAAGGGGGTTTATTTCTGGAGTTCAGTATGCCTTGAAAAGAACTCAGGGGATGAGACTGTCCCTAACTTTGGACTTAAGAGCTTAAATTTAGGTACCACAGTCTTAAAAGACTAGCTATAATATACAGATAACACAAAACTTACATGGAAGCACTTCAAGTTCCTCGAGCAGAAGGGATTTATCTACCAATGACATTTGCAACCATACTGGATGCTGCATAAACATTGCCCTGGGCGTATGTAACATACAAATTTATTTCCCTGAATACTCTACAACTTTACTTTACGGCAAACATTCCAGAAAAACTTTCAGGAAAAAAAAACTAAATACAAAAGCTTGTCAGATTTCCTCAGCCTTGACACTACAAGGTGTAGTTTGAAGGTTCGAAATCTGCAAGGTCACACTATCAAGGAGAGAAGGGGGGGGGGAAAGCAGCAAATGGTATGTGAAAGCATTAGATCACTGCAGGATTACAATAAAGTTATCTCTGTGATGGAGCACAGCACTGCCAGAAGTAATTAGTACTCTATCTGGAAGATGTGTGTTACCAGCAAGAGATCTGTGATTACTTTTAGTTGGGCTAATGAAAGACCTGTGCTTATCCTTATTCCAATTCATTTCTCTTCTCTCCTATCCAGCTTTATCAGCATTGGGATTAACATCAGTAATAGGGCTGTGTGCATATTTACACATTGTAATTAAGTGCTGGGGGAAGACGGAAGGGAGCTCTTTAAGATTATTTATTAAAATGCAGGCACGCTGCT
Organism: Opisthocomus hoazin; assembly: GCF_030867145.1. Classification (NCBI taxonomy): domain Eukaryota; kingdom Metazoa; phylum Chordata; class Aves; order Opisthocomiformes; family Opisthocomidae; genus Opisthocomus; species Opisthocomus hoazin. The sequence continues at coordinate 68,078,475 of NC_134419.1, forward strand.
AATCAGAGTCAAAATTCAGCGAGAAGTCATTAGAAAATAAAACCCCACTCCAGGATCAGAAAACAAGAGTTGTCTGGAGCCCACCTTGGCTAGATGAATTAAGCAAGATTCACTAACAGCATTGAAGGGACTCTATGGAAAATGCTAGAGCACCCTTCTGAAAATCTGTGTTACAGTTAAGGCTGACTCACAAACTCAGTGTTTCAAGCAGAGGAGTAGTAACTCACCTGGTAGATGCTATCTGTCGTGTCAATGAAGGGTGAAGATCTTGGCCATTATGGCCTGGAGTCAACAAAGCACTTAAACACATTCTTTACATTGAACATCTCCTTGATATCATCCGAATCTGACAAACTGCATAAAAATACGCTTAATTCCAAAGTCCATTTCCATTGTACTGACAAGATTTAAGCCTCTGCTTAACTTGACCTGTTGCTAAAACTGAGTATTGCTGGTTGCAATGCACATCCGCGTATGCGGGTTTGTTGTCAGGGGGCCCCTGCACCAAGAATATTTCTTCAACATCAGAAGGCAACTCGTTCACCGCTATATGACCTTCGCCAAGATCTCACTCTTGAACAGATTTGCATTAATTTGCTTTCCAGCAAACATTCTGAAGGCTTAAGCATTTTATTAGGTTTCACTGCACTTATGTAATTGATAAAAAAATAGTTTGGCAGTGATTACAGATGGTACAGAATTCCAGCTAAAAAAATGTCCTCTGGCCATTACACCAAGATATGTGTTAAGCATTTGTTACATATCTATTGATATGATTTTTAGCATGGCTACTGATGTGATTTATAACATCTTCCACTTACCAGCATACTGTAAAATACGCATTTGAGGCTCAGTCAGGATTTCAGTTTCTTCCCACAAGGTATCATTGAAGTCAATCAGGTGGCCAATATTTTTCCCCCTCCCATTAAAAAACACCACGAGCCTTCTACCTTCTTACTTTCCACAGAGCAGCTACGTGTCAGCAGCAAAGCCATTACCAGATGCATTAATGCTTTAAAATCTTTAGCGATTAATTGCATTTACAGAAGTGCCAAGGAATTTTATCCTTAAGAACTCATCTTACTACCCTTTCTGCTGAAGCCAACCTTAGTATGCCACACGCACACACATAAGCCAAAACCCAGAAATAACTGTACTAAGCAACAGTGCTACAAACCTCATTAGTGAAACCAAGTACAGTATAAACATTAATTAATTTCAGCCACATGCCCTCCCCTGTGAAGTAACTACTATCCCCATTTAGCACAAGTGGAAAAACTAAAGGAGAATGACTTGCCCAGGTCAAACAAGATGTAGGGCATGGAACAGAGCGCTCATAACCCAACTCTCTAGCCAAAGAGCCATCCTTTTCTTCACATAACCCATGTAACTAAATGATTTCAGTCCACTATGCAAATTACTAGAAGTCAAAAAGATGAAAGCAAGGCTACAGTTTCTTCCTCAAACATAAATAACAGGCCCATCTTCTCACTTGCTTACATTTAGTATTCTCATGAATATTCACAGCAGAGTTTCTCTGTCAGAATGCTCTGGAGGAAGAAAAAAAAAAATATAACGACCTACTGAAAAAAACCAAACTCTAATGACCTACTGCAACTTGGAGTCACTTATTGGCTGTAATGTGATTAACTGCTTACATGCAGCCTGGAAGGCAAAAAGGAAAGTCTATGGACCGAGTCCAAAGTGAGCAACCAGGTTCTGATGATAAAGACAGATCTGCCCATAGTAAGTAGGTTTGAACTGGCAACTTGACAGGAGCTTAAGTGATTCAATTCATTTACATATATATTTAACTTTTTTTCTTTTTTGGGGGTGTAAATTATAAACAATCCATACTTCCTTGCTACAGGAATAGAAGCAGTTTGTTAGCTGATTTAATCAGCAATATAAAACTGCAGCTAAACTGTTTCTCTCTGTACCCTGGGGTTACAGAGAATAATGTTGCTGATAGGTTAATTCAGTAGGAGAATTAACCCTCATAAACAAAGCTAAGCAAGGGGTCCACAGCAGAGCACACGCAGCAGAGGAGTGCCACACTCAGGTGCTGCCTCCGTAAACTACGAACCACCTCAATCACAGAGACAAGAGTGCTTTGTGAGAACAGATCAGACCCTGCTTCACCCCCGCTCCCTTCAAGGTGGTGCTTCCCTTCAGCCTGTCTCAGCTCCCTCAGCGCTTAAAGCTTTCTTTCATAAGACTGGGTGGTATCAGGCTAAAAACTGCCCTGAGCTCCAAAATAACTAGATGAAGGTAGAGCCTGCACTACTGACACTGATTCTGCCACCAAGTTTTTCCAACAGCCTCAGGAACCTCGCTTCATATTCCTCTACCACTGCTTTTTTCCTCTTCATTTTGGCCTCTTCTCTATTTCTTGACACCCACAGCTACACCTATAGAGAGAAATTCCTTCTGTTCAGGTCTTCTCAGAGCTTACTGCACGATTGCATAGCTGCGCTGCGGATCCCTCGTTACTTCAGCAATACTGTCAGACGTGACTGAGGAATGTGGTGGTCATGCCATCTTGGTTCATCAGTCCCCCACTAATGTTTTCACATGTAGAGCAATTCCTTATTAATAATATATCCTTGATACCATTTCTACTCACATTGAATTAAAATTAACCACTCAGGCATTTGCCACAGCAAGCCATGTAACTCAGCTTGGCAGCATGATATTATCAACAGTTAAGCAATATTAGCTTTGCATGATTAGGATCTCCCGGGAAGTCCTTCCATGAAAGGACTTCAGGTGCTGTAGTCATAAACCATTATGCTCCCTTTTAAGCAACTGTATGACAACCCTTTCCAAGGACAGCATCAAAAACTGGAACAGTGGCTCAAACCTGATTTATTAGCGTGAACATCAAGGGTATGCAAGTCCTTAAATTATCATCTCATCCTCCAGCAGGAAATCCTAGACTGCATTAACACTTTCAGCAGTTGTCATAGTGCTGGTACCCTTACTGCGTCTCTAGGACGTCACACTTTCTGTGGACCACCACAAGGGATGCTTTCATTAGCATAGCTTTTTCCCTACTTATTCCACCCCCAACAAGTTTGATTCTCCAAACCTTTGACACACATTATCGCCGTATGTTTACTAACATTTCAGTTCCTTCTACTGTGGGAGAAACCCTGCTTTGCCATTGTCAGGATAGTTGTCCTTACTGGGCTGCTATGTATTAGCTGCTAGGGCTGACCATAACATCTTCTGGTGACCTGCTTGCTTACTGGAAGTAAACATCTGTTTACTCTGAACACACATGCCAGCGAGTTCAGATAACGCACATGTTTGCAGAACTCCATCTCTGCCAGAATCCTCCAGGACTGAGACAGATCTGTCTTCCTCCTGCTCTCATGTCTTCCAAGGGCTGGCCAAAAAAAAAACCACATTCCTTCAGAGTTATTTACTGACAGACCCCAGCAAACAGGTAGAATAGTCACTAGTCTCTGGGTTGTTTTTCCTTTGTCTATCATGGCTGGAGACCTAACTCAAATCTTAACACGCTAACCCTGGTGTTGGGAAAGGGGTCTTCAAAATTTCCCAACATAGCTAGAATGTTCTTTTAAGAAAATCTTCGCTACATCTTAAATGGAACTGTCTTCCTGACTAAAAGGTCTGCCCATCAAGAAAGAACTGCCCCGAGCATCTAGTCACTAGCAGATGGTGGCCTTCAACAGAAGTGGCTTATGTGAATTCAGAAAATTAATTCTTGCAAGTTTTAAACGCATCATTGACATGGACAACCAAGTTAGGAAGGATTTATGTTTCTGATGTTGGCCAAGTCACTGGGCCCAAAAGCCATTACCTACACTATTAATTTGGGCACTACTTTTACATCCATTAGGGAAGAAAAAAGGCTACTCTCTTTATACATTGCACTGCTTTGCGATTTGTCATGGATTTTAATCACAAAGATAATAAATGTCATAAAATTAATAGCAAGAAAGATGTGTTAGGCAACAGGGAAACAGTTACTCAAGTATCACTCAAGTATCACGTTTGCCAGAGTGGCACAAAACTCAGAAAAAGACACCAATGCATAAACGCTTTAAAAATTAAGTTTTCTGTTTGCACTGCAGTCTGAAGGACTGGGATGGGAAATTTAGACCCTGTTTAAGACGGCATCAGAATAGTCAGGATAAACTATGCCAGTCTTTGCACTACAAACCCAGACAAGCAGATTGCCCCAGCTACAGAAAAGGTTGCCTAAAGGTACACTTTGCTGGAAGAAAGAGAAGCTTTTCTACAGAAAATAGAATCAACTTGACCATTAGACTACAACCTACGTTGACAGGTTTTTATTTTTCCTTTACTTCTTCTGTTAGCCAAAGAACATTTTTGCACTTATATTTCACACCATCTAAGGGCAGGCTATTAACCGGGATGATTTCCCAGAAAAAGAGCAAAGCACACAAAAACATTATACTTTTTTTCTGGATGCTAATTTCAGTGTAATCAGAAGAATCAACGAAAACCCATGCCACCCAACACGTGATTCCTTCTTTTAGAGACAGATATGCCTGACTCTTGACCTGTAAAATTAATAGATCTTCTAGACTGTTATAAAGATATATGTATATAAACACATTTATATAAACTTATACTTCTGTGTGTGAAACCAATTTTGTTAAACCCATACAGAATCCAGTGAAATTCCCCTTCGTTTTTCCATGTATTTTACTGAGGTAGAAACTTTGTGAGAAAAAAGTAATTTGCCCACCTGAAACATTTTTCTCCTCATATTCAAAAAACTGTTTTTGTTTCTTTGTTTTTAAAGATAGAGCTTTTTGTTTTGCTGATGTATAGGGATTTACAAATTTGGTGAAACTTAAATGAACTTGAGAAACCTTGGAAGTTGCCAGATCAGCATCATTCTTGCTGGAAAAATTCAGGAAAAGATAAGTATTTTCTTCCAGCTTTACCTGGAACTCTGCTACTCCTTTTTTTAATTAGTCATATTGCAGTAGGTTGGATTAGTCATGGAATGTCCTAAAAAGCTGCCAGAAAAAGCCTTGAAAATTTCCTACTGATATTACACATAGGTTCAAAGAAGATTTGAAGAATTTTACATTCATAGTCTATATATTACAGAATCACAGAATCACAGAATAGTAGGGGTTGGAAGGGACCTCTGTGGGTCATCTAGTCCAACCCCCCCGCCGAAGCAGGGTCACCTACAGCAGGCTGCACAGGACCTTGTCCAGGCGGGTCTTGAATATCTCCAGAGAAGGAGACTCCACAACCTCCCTGGGCAGCCTGTTCCAGTGCTCCGTCACCCTCAGAGGGAAGAAGTTCCTCCTCATGTTCAGACGGAACTTCCTGTGCTTCAGTTTGTGCCCATTGCCCCTTGTCCTGTCACTGGGCACCACTGAAAAGAGCTTGGCCCCATCATCCTGACACCCACCCTTCAGATATTTGTAGGCATTTATAAGGTCCCCTCGCAGCCTTCTCTTCTTCAGGCTGAACAAGCCCAGTTCCCTCAACCTCTCCTCGTAGGGGAGATGCTCCAGTCCCCTCACCATCCTTGTAGCCCTTCGCTGGACTCTCTCCAGTAGCTCTTCATCCTTCTTGAACTGGGGGGCCCAGAACTGGACACAGTACTCCAGATGAGGCCTCACCAGGGCAGTGTAGAGGGGAAGGAGAACCTCCCTTGTCCTGCTGGCCACACTCTTCTTGATGCACCCCAGGATCCCATTGGCCTTCTTGGCAGCCAGGGCACACTGCTGGCTCATAGTTAACCTGTCGTCCACCAGGACACCCAGGTCCCTCTCCGCAGAGCTGCTCTCCAGCAGGTCCACCCCAAGCCTGTACTGGTGCATGAGGTTGTTCCTCCCCAGGTGCAGGACCCTGCACTTGCCCTTGTTGAACCTCATGAGGTTCCTCTCTGCCCAGCTCTCCAGCCTATCCAGGTCACGCTGAATGGCAGCACAGCCTTCCGGTGTATCTACCACACCTCCCAGTTTGGTGTCGTCAGCAAACTTGCTGAGGGTACATTCTAACTCTTCATCCAGGTCGTTGATGAAGAAGTTAAACAAGACTGGGCCCAGTACTGACCCCTGAGGGACACCACTTGTCACCAGCCTCCAACTAGACTCAGCGCCGCTGATGACAACCCTCTGAGTTCTGCCATTCAGCCAGTTCTCTATCCACTTCACCGACCACTCATCCAGCCCACACTTCCTCAGCTTCCCCAGGAGGATATCATGGGAGACTGTGTCGAAAGCCTTGCTGAAGTCAAGGTAGATAACATCCACAGCTCTCCCTTCGTCTACCCAGCCAGTCATGTCATCGTAGAAAGCTATCAGGTTGGTCAGGCATGATTTCCCCTTGGTGAATCCATTATGAATGCTGAGTAAAACTCAGGACATTACTTGTGATCTTTAAAGAGGATCCTACTGAATCATAAAATGGTTTGGGTCAGAAGGGACTTTGAAGATCATCTCGTTCCAACCCCCCTGCTCTGGGCAGGGACACCTTCCTCTAGACCAGCTTGCTCAAAGCCCCATTCAGCCTGGCCTTGAACACTTCCAAGGAGGGGGCACCCATAGCTTCTCTGGGCAACCTGTTCCAGTGCCTCATCACCCTTGTTGTAAAGAATATCTTCCTTATATCTAATCATCTAAATCTGCCCTCTTTCAGCTTGAAGCCATTACCACTTGTCCTATCACTACACGCCCTTGCAAAAAGTCACTCTCCATCTTTCTTGTAGGCCCCCTCAGGTACAGGAAGGCTGCAATAACGTCTCCCTGGAGCCTTCTCTTCTCCAGGCTGAACAGCCCCAACTCTCTCAGCCTTTCCCCATCCCCACAGCAGAGGTGTTCCATCCCTCTGACCATTTCTGTGGCCTCCTCTGGACCTCATGGACAGGTCCATATCTTTCCTGTGCCGAGGGCTCCAGAGCTGGACACAGTACTATACTATACCTGAAACAGGATCTATTCATTTGAGAAAACATTTGTTCATTTCAGTTAAATTTAGCAAAGGAAGAGGGATGTTAGAAGTGAATTTTCTGTAGAATCTGAAGCAGACAGAGAAGGGCCAAATTCTATGCTTCTGAAAAACAAGTGCTTCACAGTCATTATTAGGCATCAGAAATCCAAAAGATTACTTCATTGCTTTGACAAAGATCTGATTCAATCACATTCAGCAGAACTGCAGAGTTTTTTTATTGCTGCTTGTGCCACCGTGTCTGTACAGGTCACTACAGGGGAACAGGCTGAGGTTGTGCATTAACCTGAGACGATGTGCCTAAAATATTCCTTTTTGCTGTTATCACAGGAATGTCAAGGACTAAGCCAGTGTGTTGCAGGCACACTAAAATAAGAATTTAAAGAAACATAAGCAAATCAATAATGGAATATAAATCACTCTGCTCAAAACCAAATACTTTTATTCTCACTGCAAGACTCCTTAACTGCCAGATCAACTCAGCAGATCTTTCAGACCACCAACAGGAATGGTCACAGCCATTTTTATTGTGGTTGAATCGTAATACACTTCAATAAATCATCCATAAGCCTGATCTGCTATGAAAGAACAAAATCCATCAATACATGGTGCAATGACCAGGGAAGGCCAATACAAGAAACAGGAGATAACATGGATCACCTATTATCAACCAGGCTGAGAACCCTTTACTGCTTCCAGATCACCTGCACCATAGCAGTCTTTCCTAGCCCCATTAAGAAGAGATCAGAGGGATGATGAACATTAAGGTATTCTCTTCATGCTCATGCATTCTCTCAAATATTTTCCTGCAGCAATTGTCAAGAGAGCATCCTCTTCTGTCATGACACTTTGGTATATTATTCCTCTCAGTATGTGTTTCAAGAATAAACCTACTAGTACCAACAAGATCACTTGCGTAAGTGGCTGTGGGAGGGTGAGAGTTAAGGAATGGTAACAAGACCACAAGCAAATAAAAGGCTTCCTTTTTGGAGTCTTGACCTATCCATCACTGACTGTACCTCGTGAAAGTGATATAGTCCAATAAACTCAGTACCAGCAGGCCACATTCTCTAAAAATATCAAAAAAGCAACACTGCAAGTACTAAAACCTAGAAGAGGATGTGAACCTACCAACAGACTTCATTTAAACTGGAAGAGGAAAGAAAGTGGCTTGTGTTTGTCCTTATTACTAGGGGGGGAAAAGAAATAATATAATCAGTGTAGTACATCCAAAGCCACTGCATCTTATCATCTCAGGCTTCATTTTTGCAGGCAAAGAAGGATTTATGATGATTGACTGAAAGCACTACCTAAAGGTTCTGATATGCTTTATTTATTTATTTGCCAAGGAAGAAGGCTCAGTGTTCATTAGGTATTTATTGCATTGACCAGTTTTATAAAGGCTTTTGAAGTGCTATAAAACAAGCTAATCAGGAGACCAATATTTATATTCATGCTTAGAGAGGTTACAAATGAATTGATCAAGTCCAAGGAAGCTTTCAATAGAGGAGGTTTTGCAGCTCAATCCTTAGAGAAGCTGAGGCTCTTCTACACATTACCTTCTTAAGGATATTAAATGGGAACTTCCCTGTGTGAAAAATAAGCTCCTTCAAAAGTTTGTTTTTCCCCACAGAGGGCTGGAAATTTGCAACAGCAGGATTCCAGTACAGTGAAATGTAACTGGTCCATCTCTGTAACCTGTGGGCAGTGGGAGCAAATTAGGTTTTATACTGACGATATGGTAGTAGAAGTCATCACACAGCCACTCAGCATGGACAACTTCAGGCTAATGAATTACACATCTACAAGCACAAGCGTGACCAGGTTCAGCCACGTTGCAGTATTTAGAAACAGGCCCATAGCGAACATTGCCATAAGAACACAGAGCAATGGCACCATATGGGTGCTGCTCTCAGCTAGAACTAGAATACGCCAAAAAAGGTACAGCAGCATTTCACTTTGTGTACCCTTCCAGTACTCTGCAGTGTAGGGACAGCCAGCAGAATTTTTTATTTACGAAATAACATGGCAGCATTTTTTCATCTAATACTGAAGCAAAGTCATCTTCCGTCATGCTTCAGGAACTTTTACCTATCAGATCACATGTAAAGTCAACCCCAAGAATCACTAAAGATCCATCCTATTGCATTTTTTATTATTATTAATCCCGATACCTGGCCATATTCCCACTGAGGTAATTGCTATTTGCCTCTGCAAATTCCTCCCTCTGTTTTAAGAGAGTCTAAGCAGACCAAATTCATCCCAGGGTAACACCACCAGCATGTTTATCCCATTTTCCCCCCAGGTTCTGTGCTTGCTGTGCTGGGACATAGTGTACTCACGCCTCTTTCAGAAGCAGCATTGCGCTATGTCATTTCAGCAGTGGATGGTGCAATGACACATGCAGAGTGGAAAGAGGTTTTTTGTGAACACCTAGATTGAATATCAACTTTATGCTAAGAATTTCCCAAGTAAGCCAAGACACACATTGTTACAACATTAGGTAAGAACCTCCTTAAGCATGACAATAAAAAAACCCCGAGACCAATGTGACTTTTAGCACACAGACCAGAGAAGCAACCTCCTTGATGAGGAGTGACTGGCAAATTGAGTAAGCAGACACCAGACTCTGCAAGGTGCAGGACGCTGGCACCAAACTTCTAGCTTCAGAGACTTAGGGAGATAGTGTACTTACCATCTTCCTCTCCTTCAGTCTAGTTTTTAATTGAAATTATTATATGTTCAGGAAGGTTGTTACTAAGCATGGGCTTCATCTCTTGGAAATTAAGTTAAACTTCAGGAATCTAAGTTGGTCATACTGACATTTTTCTCTGGACAATGGTAAGAGAGGCACTCCTAGAAGGAAAACTCATCCATTCTTACAAAAACATTTCAGACATTTTATGGGTCATCCTTTCGAAGTTGTACCACGTCCTCTCTGCCCAGCAGCTCAAGCACTAGCTTTTACAGTAGGGCAGATTTTTCTTGCCTAACTTTAAATACAGAACAGGTGTTTTCATTTAAAGGGGTATTTGTTCAGAGCAAGTGTAGCAAAGAGTGAGCTCTCCATTCTCCAAAACTGACAGCACAGTCCCTCCAACAAGCATGAGAGATGCGGGAAGTGTTTAAAGAAACCTTTAGCCAGCTGCATACAGCACACTGCATGAAGCAATATTCATGGGGCTTGCAAGAGTACTTCACTTGGAGCAAGCAATCAATTGTACACACTTTCAGATGATTTAATCACCCACTTCTGTATCCTGAGCTTTCCAAGTTCTCCCTAGACACTGACGCTTGCCAGCTATTAATCTTCAAGCATATATCATTAAATACACAGGGTGGAACGGCCTTTCCTTGACATTATTGTTTAATGGCATAAGGTAATAACCATCAAGTTACTATATGAAATCCCAAAATATTCAAAGAGAGGAGGGGCAAGGGAGGAAGCCTACCAACTGTGACCTGTTAAAAGGGTGTTGGCTTCTGTTCAGATTTCAGTAATCCATAGGCACAGGGGTTTCACTTTTTAGCACTTCGAGCTGTCACAGGTCAGAGGACCCATGTCCTTGCCCTCAGGTCACCAGGCTGCAGATGCCAAACACTTGTCAGTTTCTGGGCAAGCAGTCTCTAACCTGCACAGTGTACTCAGATAGCTCAGTGCATAATGAACCTTCTTTTTGCAGCCTCATTTCTTCGTTAGGTAAAGCATGGACAATTTTAAGGAGCGATCATAAGATACTTTTTTTTCCCTTCATTGCTGAGCTAGCACAGTTAATGTATCATCACTCACATTGTCCTCCTTCCCATCATTGCTTGTCAGTCACAATTGGAATTGCTGCTCATTTCCTAAGTTGTAGCTTATGAACAAAGGCAACTTTGAAAAACAAAAAAAGCCAACTTCAAACCATTTGATCTCTCCTTTCATCCCCAGCCAACAGCAAACAACACTAAACCACAACAAGAAACAGATGTTCACGCATTCAACAGAAATGATCAGAGCATGTCACTGTCTTAATCCAAATATTAAAAATGCAACAATCAAAATTAGGCATTAACAAGGGACAGAAGGACTTACAGAGTACCCAGGAGTGTTCCTATCATTACCCAAAAGTTACTTTTAAGGTTATTTTCCTTTTTGAAAGTTTAGTAACAGATCATTAATATGATACAGAGCAGAGGCTTTCATGCAGAGACACACTCCTACATTTTGTATTGTACTAATCTAGCTATAAAATTTGTTAAAATTTTATTAAAATTTATCAAAACAAATTCTTCACTACATTCCAGAAGATGAAAAACACTACAGATTGAACGTTCTATATAATTCAGTCAGTAAAGATAGTCATGTTCATCAGAAATCAAAGGTAGTAAATGAGTTTCAGTTGTGCACAGAATGGGTAGAAAAACATCACTTGTCTTACGGGAATTGAGTAGCTATCACTCCACCTAGAAGCAGTTGCAATTTGAACACAACATGACAACTTGCTTTTTGTCGACTCCCACAAGCGTTCCCGCTGATGGGACTACAGGATTTGCAGCAGTGGCTGATGGTAATACATAGCCACGGATTAAGCTCGACATTGGAGACATGAGTACTGGTTTAACTTCTTAGAAAGAAGGTCCAGAGAGGGACCAGAGACACTAGAGCTTAATTGCTGAACCTGAAGTAGGACAAAACTGCTAGTGACAATGCTCACATTGCCTCTATTACTTCCATAGCCGTGGCATTTGTTTCAATAATTGGTTCTGATTGATGCTGGTTCTAAGTCACAATCCAAGTCTCAGTGGGTACCTTGCTTTTTCTTTATCCCCTCCATCCTCACCAAAACATTAGTCCATGCGGGTCCCAGGCATGGTCTCCCAGTTCAGAGAAAAAAAGTTAAGAAAGAAATTAAACAAGGAAAACACATTAATTGTCAGGAAAAAAGATTTCCTTATACCTAACAAACTGGCACAAACACATCAGGGATAAAACCCAGGGCTACACACTAGGGGTAACCAATACACCTACAATTTTAAGATTATGAGTATTTATGAATATTTCAGATTTTAACTCAAAAAGGGGAAAAACCAAATCAATGCCAAGGGCAAAGGGAAAGAAAACCGACCCACAAGTTCTTCGCAAGCAAATCAGTCTTGATGCTTTTGCACTGGATAAGATTTTGGGATGACTAGTGTGTTGATGGGCAAATAACGTCAGAGGTCTGAGATGCTCTGTATGCATGTCACTACCTGCAACACCATTTCATTGCAGCTGACATGTCTACAGCAAGGACCTCCAGCTGCCAATGTTTACTGAGTTGAGAAAGGTCAAAGAAATAAAACTGACCTTTTCACGTAGGCCTGCTGGGTAAACATGAGGCATTGATAGGCTTGAAAATGGATTAGAGGGGGCAGGGGAGGAAAGCTCTTGCAAGAGCCTCCATGGGTAAAATCCAGCAGTGCCTCCACTTCATCTAGTGAGATCACAGAGGTCATCTGGGCTCCGCTTTGTCCGCTTTCAGAACGGGAGCTTTTGGCTAAGAATCACATCCGATAGCAGGAGCAAGTCTACGCTAAAGATTAGAAAGCTCTCCTCCTCAGTCACCTAGGAGGGCAGATCCCAGTTGGGCCAGCAGGCATATCTGGTACCTTGCACCTGTCACCACTCAGATGACGCACAGGAACACTGGCACTAGTTTTGCATTGGGTCCTGATTTCCTTGTGGTCCTTCCCTTAGGAGGACCTAAGGGAGAACGGACACTTAGCCTCTCGAGGTTAGGTACAGAGGCTGCTTTGGCTCTGCACAGCCAGGCTTTTGGAATTGGGCTCTTCCTACATCCCAACTGTTCATCAACCAGAAATGCCCAGGTGCTAGTTCTCGTTTCAGCACTCAGCACCTCATTATCTCTTCTGTCCTTAATGCTACTAAGACTTCTCTAAAAAGAATAGGATTGCAGAATCATATTTAGCAGATACACAGAACATGCCAGATCCAATGTCAACATGCCGTTTCTCTGGCTTTCTACAGAAAACACTGAGCAACTCCAGAAAGCTCCAATTATTTAAAGGCAAGCTTAGGCCAACTCTCAGCATTTCTCAAAAATCCCAGCCCAAGAGTTTGTGGAATTATTAGTAAAATTAAGGATTTACATCTGAAAATTAAGATTTATATGAAAAACATAGCAGTGTTCACCCATTGAGGAAAAGCATGAAATCAAAAGGAGTTCTGAGGATGGGACACAGCTGCAGCAGGCATGCAAGGAATCCACTCACACAGCAACTCCCTGCAATGTACCATAGAGGGCAGAGCGGAGTGGAGACTCCGTGGCCCTGCTCCGTGATGATATAGCGGGAAGAAATGGTTCTCTAGAACTGATAAGCAGCTCGTCTGGCCCTCTGAGCCAACAGGTTTTCAAAACCTTGCCAAAGTGCTATCCTCTTGTGAACTTTGCTTGTTTTAATATCATTTTAATATCAAAACACACCTCCATCCCAAAGGCTACCCGCCTCTGAGGTGCGACCACCCCTCTTCGAGTCTGCACTCTCGATTTTTCGTAAACTATACCTTTAAACGTGAAGCGAGAGAATTTACACCAGTCATGATAAAAGGTATGTATGACTACAGTCACTCAAACTCCACCTTAAAGGTAGGAAGGATATAAAAATAGCCAGGGAAATGGGAGATTTTCGGAGAAGATAACACCGTAGATTTTCGGAGAAGAAGATAACACCGTAGATTTTTGGAGAAGATCTTTGGAGGAAAAGAAGATAACACCGTGAGCAAGTCAAGGGAAACTCCACCTCAGACTGCCTCCAACAGCCGGGATTGGCCGACGGGCTGAGCCTTGCTTCTCCCCCCCTTGGGACGCCTTGGGTGAGACTTAAACTAAGCGCTTTTCTCGGGAATAGTTACTCCCTAATGTTTATAGCCAGGCTGTATTATTTATAATCTTTTCACGCGTTTTGGATTTGCATGTGCTTTCTTGCAGACAGTCACTATCACCGGCAATTCAAAAAACCTATATACCTGTTGCACCAATAAAACTGCACTGTTTCAGTAGCCAGTTGTCACAGCTTCTCACTGAACGCGACCGAATGCGGCCATACTAGTTCATGAGCACAACTGGACTGAAGGTGCAGACTGCTATTAGTGTATCCAGAATCGTGGTAGTTTAATATACGTATTAAATGAGACTGGACTGGTAGTGGCAAATTGGACATCACTCAGAATTTAAACCTGGCCGCACCTAGCCTCTCACTCCGGTGAAGAGCGTTAGAAAGCAAGGGGGTTTATTTTCTGCCAAATTAACGCGACAGAGTTAACATCCAGATTTTCAAGAACTGAGCACCCACAATATTAAAGAATGCATGCGGTATGATAGCCACTGCTGGGTGATGTACTGCTTGGAAAATCCTGACCGTGGTTAGATATTGGGAAAAGAGCGCAATGCCAGGAAAGCTCGGCCTTCGGATACAAAGCATTTTTGCTCTGCGCTTTCAGAAGCTTTGTGTCATGGCTTCCAGATGGTGGAAGACATGTACATGTAGAATTAAGGTTCCTACACAAACACGGGACCAGCGATAGCTGCTATGAAGCAGCAAATTCAGTGCTAGGCAAACATAAGCCCTGCACTTTTGAAAGCATAGCAGGATTTTTCGGAGGACAACTACCCAAATTACTGTGGTCATACCAGCATGAAGCACTACTGTGAAACCACAAATAATTATCGACAGCAGCCAACAAAAGGCAAGTTTTCATAATTCCTTATTTTTTTTTGTAAGTAGAGCAAAACACTGACTCAAAAAGCTTATTAATAACAACTGTACTACTCTTTAATACTATCATATTAAAGTTCATATTATTTTTTGTGACTTAGCAGCCTGCTGATTCAAGTGACTGTCACCAAGTCAAGTGCACAGAAAATAAACAAGCAGGAAGAGAAATACGGTCTGACCGGTAACACATTTACCTTTCTTGCCATTTGAAGAGCATGTCCTTTCACAAGCCAGAACAGCATTTCCTTTTGTGTGTGCTTTTTTTTATTTTACTTCTTTCCTAGAACATTCAAGTGCATCTTTAATGTATTATTCAAACAGAAGCAATGATTAATTAATCAAAACTCCGTTGTATAGGGAGAAGAAAACTGGGCTCTTGTGCAACACCCGGCCAGATGCTCCAACTTAAAGGGAATCATAAGGGAGGATGTGTCAGCAATAGTGCTTAATTATGCAGTAAAAAATGATGGGATTTCAGAGGCAGCTTTTAGGTTTTTAGTAGCAGCTCTTTTCAGTGCTTCTCTTCACCATGTACAGGCTACGTGCCTCCTTCCATATCCCACCTATCAGAGCTATCGCAGCAAAGACCGCTTGCTCAAATCTCATGCAATCTGGCTTGCACAGAACCACCTAGCTTCAAACCTGAGCAATGGACTGTCCCTAAAATAGGCTGTTCTAGAATACAAGCGGCCCTCATGCGTGCCTCAGTACTTTCTAGGTAAGGAAGACAGAGCTGTGTAAAAGACAAGGAATCAAACTGGAGTCAGGAGAGCTGGTCTCTACTTTTGGCTTTGTTGAGCTATACGAGCCAGCTCATTTCTTGATGTTTTTCTTTCTTCTCCCATACTACATCTTTTTAAGATTGTGAATTTAAGACCTCACAAAAATAAAAAAGTGTTTAAAATGTTTAAAACCATGCTAATGCATTATGCTAATCCTGTCTAGGCCAGGTTTGAGCAGGGCTGTTTCAAAGAGGGAACAAACTATTCTCCAGGTTTGTGGTGGGCATGACAGGAATCACCTGCAATAGCTATAAAGAAAATGCAGGCTAGATATTAAGAGAAAACTTCCTTACAGCAATAGCAATGAAGCATGAGAATAGGCTATTGAGACTTTCTTGGATCATCTATTATCGGTAGCCTGGACATCTTGAAGAAGAGGCTGGATGCGCTTCTGTCAGAAACAGTTCAGGCTGAGCTGTTCCTGCCACAGGGCAGAGATGAGCTACATGATCTCTCGTGATCTCTTCCAGCTCTACTCTTCTACAATTCCATATTTTTTAACAAAAGAAATTTAAAGTTTTAAACTGTCATTTTTTTTTTTCCAAACCAGAGCTCTTCACTGTTTCCATTCATGAAAATATCTATACTTGTCTTAAACCACACGTAAAACATCCGAAAACCATATTTCTTAACGTTTTGTGCAAGACAACATTTTTGCCTTCTGGTTAGTACTTTCAACCAAAATTTACAGGAAAATATCAGCCTGAAGAACTGATTTTTTTTGCTGTCATTTAAAACATGAGGTAAGGTTTTAAGGGATTAGAAAAATTAATAAGAATAGCACATTAAGCAACTCTTCACCGTTCACCAGACCTAAAGTTCAAAGGCCATCAATTCAGGTCCAAACTGTGCCCCTACACCTCTTCAGAATCTAGCAAAAAAAAAAAAAAAAAAAAAAACCAACACACCACACTATAAACATCTGGTTCAAGTACATGCAAAATCTGAAGACAGAAAACATAGCATTGTGAAGCTTCCTATTTTATTCTACTTCTTTATCATTCTCACCCCCTATTTCTTTCTCTAACCTACTGCATCCTTCCCAAGGTTGCACCTTTCTCCCTCCACAATCACGTGTTGTCAAAATGCAATATCGTGACGTGGTAATGATGTAGACAACAAAAGCCACTTAGGGAAGAGTTATTCAGGAGGAACAGACCACCATAGCAAAGATGGAGAAGGAAAAGCAATAGAGTTTACATTTGAGAGGCATGAGAGAAAAAAGAATTGCAAAAACACATGTAGAACTTTCAGCTCTCATCTAACATTATTTCATTTTTTAGATAGCAGCTGATTGTTCCAGAAACCTCCATTGTCCCTTACCAAAGCTCTCAGTTGTACTAGCACTGGACACACAGGAGGCTACTGAAATTCTCATTGTCTACTGAACCATTCCAATTCAATCATACCCACAGCCTTTAAGGTTATTCTAATGGTGGTATCTGCCTTTTTCTATAATGCAGATCAAAGAGCGTCCTTCAGACTCTCACATAAAACCCAACAGCTCCTTTGGGCTGAAAAATCTCTTTAGAGAAGTATCAATCTTGATGAAGGCTATGTGAGATAGTGAGTCTACCATATCCTTAGATAACTTGTTCTAACACTTACTTAGCCATACCATTAAACTTGTTTCTAATTTACCTAAATGGCCAATATGATTTTTGCTTTTTTCCAGGAAACCATACATCTGTATGCAGAAACAGACCACTATCACTGCAAAAATAAATTTAAATAAATACCCAGTAATAGACAATATGAACAAAGGTAACTGCTTGCTGGATACTCTTTCTATCTGGGAAGTAAGTGGCAGAGACAAAACATCTCCCACTAAAGATACAGCCAGCTCTCTGTCTTGAATTTAAAGAGGCAAGATCCAAGAGATCACTGTTTAGCTCGCTTACAACAGCCAGCAAAATCAGAGTCTGTAAAAAAAATGAAGCTAATTACATATTGTTTTTTCTTTTTCTGAAAGCTGACAATTACTAAGACCACCATGCTATGATGCAGCAGTATCTGAACCTACTCTCCCTGAATTAGCCAGGATGTCCAAATGGCCTCAGGTGAAAATAAGGTAACTGAGACCCTGGAAGGTAGGTAGCCTTTCTGTCTGCCTCTGCTCTTGAGCTAATTAGCCCTTTCAAGGAGCAGGAATAATTAGTGTAGTTCCAGTAGCATGCTATGAAGGGCAAATTACTTCCAGGTACCTCTGCTTGGCACTGCAGTAGGCATACCCTGAGAGCTGGGCAGCTGTGCTCTTACCAGAACTGTGTCTGTAACATATTGTTGCCGGCAAATTGCTAGATCTTTTTCAGAAATTTAATTTCCTTGCTTATTGCTAGTCCTGCCGCATTTGCTCTCTGTTGTTATAGATTAAATATTTTAAGAGCTATGCCATAAGGGCTTTGGCTAGTTCCATTTTTAGCACTCATGCTGACAGCATATGATGATGCAAATTGAGTTATTACATCATCCTTCTTTGGATCTAGAGATGAATTTTACCTAGTTCTAGTCATGACAAAAGCTACCCTATAGATTTTACCTATAACCCGATCTTTTTCATCCCAGTGAGTTAGAAATGACTGGTTAGCAAGTGCTAGCTACACCAGGGGACATATGGAGACAAGCCTGATCAAGTAGGTATACGATTCTGTCCTCTCTTCCAAGAATCCTTCCTGCTGCCCAAAGACATTGTGAGGAGTTCGCATCAGAGTCCAGATAACCCTTAAACTAATACAGACAGTCCCAGGAAGAAGCCTGAGCCGATCTTCTTTCATACTCAGTATGTACAGATCCTTTTACATTTGCTCAGGCACCTCTCGGAGGTGCATGATCACTAAGTACCTGACCTACTCCACTTTGTGAGGCAGCTCTGCAAAAGGGGAAAAAAAAAAACCTCACAAAAAAACCCCAACCCCTCTCACCCCCCTTCCCCCCCAGAAAAAAACCCCAACATGTGTTCCCTTCCTGACAGAGCAGGGAAGAGAGAAACAAAAAAGGCAGCAAATAGTCATTACAAACCCAAGCCCTGCTTTCCACATTTGCACATTAGATGTTGGTGATGAAGATGGGGAGGGTAACAAGACGACAGAGTGGCAACGCTACAGATTGTCTAAGAAATTCAGTACGTGTTTGGAATCCTTTAAGGGAGACTGAAAATATTCCTTTGTGATATGCTCTTGGTGAAACAAAGTTATTT
This sequence comes from Opisthocomus hoazin, assembly GCF_030867145.1. NCBI lineage: Eukaryota > Metazoa > Chordata > Aves > Opisthocomiformes > Opisthocomidae > Opisthocomus > Opisthocomus hoazin. Next base: position 68,097,183 of record NC_134419.1, read on the forward strand.
AATTTTAGAACATATATCTCTGAACGTCTTTCATTTAAGGGCAGGCAGGGGAAGGTTAAATTATAGCAGTCACAAACCTGGTCCAGAACCGCAGGCAAGACTTTGGCTGTGTCACTGTCATGTATGCTCAACAGATGGACCAGTGCTCATCACCAAGGATTGAAGATTGGTCATAGATTTTAAGTTGAACCTGCTTCCACCAAGCCAGATACATCCCCAGCTTCACCAGATCCTCAGGGTGCCTCAGTTAGCACATGTGGTCCTAGAACTGCCAGGACAGACAGAAAAGTGCCAGCTTTAATCTGGGGCATCTTTGACTCCTTATGCACACTTCAGTCACTTAGGAACATCTTTGCACTTGAATTCAGGTTTCTGTTGAAACTCCTGCTTTTGACACAAAATCATGTAACTGTCTCCAGTATGGGTACTGTAGGGGCCCATTTCTACATATATAGATGCAAGGGGGTCACAGCCGGATACAGTCACACTGCCAGGTATCTACCATGGCCAGTTACCAGCCAGCAATTCTCTTAATTAATGTGCCTGATCCCTCCTATAGCAGCTCTTCCTCTTTCACTTCACAGCTCTGCAGACCAGCCAGCAGATTGTCCTCTACTCTGACAATCCAGAGTGGCCTTTGTCAGCTGCACCCAGTCTTGCACCAATCCATCATCTTCACTTCCTCTACCAAAATGCTTCAACCAAGATAATGGAAGTGGCCCTTCACACTTGTCAAGGCTGAATGTTTAATAATATATCACTTACAAGCTGCCTCTAGTGTTCCCCTTCTGGAAACCCCAGGTCAACCTCAGTACCTGATTTCTGAGTAGAAGAGGGTACCCACTTCCCTGGATCTGCTGACTGTGCTCCTGTTAATACAGCCCAGGATGCTGTCAGCCTGTCCCCATTACCACAGCACATGGCTGGCTTACAATTCAGCTCACTGTCTACTAAGAATCCCAGGTCCTCCTCGGTAGACCTGTTCCCCGGCCAGTCTGTCCTCAGCCCATATTACTGCAGGGGTTTGTGCCATCCCAGGCTCAGGACTTCACATTTGCTCTCACTCAATTTCACCAGTTCGCTGTTGGCCCTCTCATCCAGCCTGTCTAGGTCCCCCACTAAATGGCAGCCCTGCCCTTGAGATCTTCACTGTTACCCAAAATCTGCTATCATTTGGGAAATGTTATCTGCAACGGTTTTTGTGTCACACCCTACTTTTGTTTTCCCCTACACACACAGCTACTGAAAATCCCATCCTAATCATGGCTTAGCTTCCTCCTCTACTGCCTGACCATATCACAAGAGCCATTCAAAGTGTTAAAATATTTATGTTGCACTCTGATCCTCCAGGAGCATGACTGAAATAAAGCACAAAACCCCTCTAACTCATCTGCCTCTGAGGCAGAAAACCAGCGTTTATACATCGTCTTTTAGGCAAGGGCTCACTTTCCCTCCATGCAACAACCAACCTGAGCAGACAAAGAAAACTGGATGCAGCCTTGCTGAAGATTTTTTGAACTTTCTTCTCAGTCAGTGGTGTGTAAAAGCACAGATATGCCACGCTACATTGCCAAGTGGCTTTGACTGTCAAAAGCCTCTCCTAGAGAGGTTTATCAAGGCTACCCTCATGCTGGTCATTATCCTCCTGCCCTCATTTCCAGGGCATCTGACTGCATCACATTTTCAGCATTTAATTATTCCCTTTTCCATCCAAGCTGAGGACTAAGGTTTGGCCTTGGATGCCTTTGTCTGCTCCACACTAGCTCATTAAAAAGTTGGTGTGCTACAAATGCGAGGAAGAGCAGACAGACAACAGGAGAGACAGAGGTACTAATTGATAAAACTGGAAATAAGACCACTTAGTGTACACAAAGAACAAGATCAGTGTTTGTTTCTAACCCTTCCAGACTAACACTTTTTTGTTCATCTATCGTGAAATGGTTCAGTGTGGACAGCAATAGCGTTCTGCTAGTGAGCAACATTTCACGAGCTTCCTAACAGTTTAAAAAAAAAAAAAAAAAAATCAAAGGTAGCAGCATTTCTGTTAGACTCCGTTACAAAAGCCTGAGCTTTTCCTCCAATTTCCATCTATTTCTTCTCTAAAACGGCAACAGGAAGCAGTCGGATACCTCTGAAAGGACAAATACTGAGCTTTCTCAACAAATGCTTGTCTGTCACAGAGAAACCAACTTCCTGAGCATAAATTATTCATGTTCAAGGATAAAAGTATCAAAGTGGATAACCCAGAAGATCAGGACTGTTCTTGTATGGCACTTTTTTCCTTCTGCAGGGCAGGCTGTTTCTGTTATTTGTAGCTAAGATTCGCCAAGAAAGTTAAACTTGGCCAAGACATCTAAAGGTCTTTTGGGGTCACTGTTTTGTTTCTCTCCCTATTACGGTTCATCATACAAAAAGTTGCTTTGACATTTCCGCATTATTCATTCAGACCAGGGACACAAATACAGAATTCAAGGGTTTCAGATAATCAAACACCAGCAGACTCCAGACTGGGATTTCCACCAGATGGAAGATGGGCACTTGAACTCAGTTTGGACCTGCTTAAATGCCAGTCATGAGATGGAACCATCTTTGGTTTTGTTTTTATAGGGTACAGGAGAGGGTTTGGTTTTTTTCATCATCTGCAATTTGGGTAGCTTGGGCAGTTTATTATACTTTGTAATTATACTTTTCAACATTGGGTAATAGCATCAGTTGCTCAGGGTTACACATGTGGGGGAAAGGAGGAAGAAATAACTGGAAATTAACTATGACAACTTTTTCCTAAATTAAAAGATACCATTTGAGGGAAGAATAAGTTACATATTCTCCCTTGATGAGAATTAGATCATGCATTTTTAGGTAAAACAATGAATTCTGCTTTCATTTATATGCTGTTATTTAAGATGCAGATCCACTAAAGTAGCCACAGAGGTGAATCAGTTTCCACTCTGACTTAGGAGTAAAATTCACTCCTCTCTGCATTTCCTATAAATCTAGAAATTTTCTATAAATCTAGCCTAACCCCTGGCTAAGACATGCTATCAGCTGTCTGCAGCTAGTCTCTGAGCTGCTTTTTCAAAGTTTTTCCTTTTGTATTTTGATGCATGATTCATACAAGATATGATTTACCCCCTTCATTAACTTGCCTCAAGTAGAGATGGTTGGACACTATTAGGTCAAAAGCATTTGAAAAAATTCCTTCTTTTTGGTTGATCTACTCAGTGAATCAATATTTTTCCTACTCAACCAGTTCTGCTCTCAAGGGAAGTCAGATGTCCATGTCCCTGACCTTAGATATTGCACCTTAGCTCATCACTTAAAATGATAGACAGTAATTACAGAACTGGTGGACAGAACTGTCAGTTGAGAAAAAAAAAAAATGGGGAAAGTCAAAGATGATTGGAAAGAAAACACGGATACACTGAGATCTGGCTAACAGGATCTCACTAAGAGGGTGATATATTGTAGCCTGTCTGATAACAAATACACTGGATCTGATATTTTTATGAAAACTTATGTATATTTCAGGATGGAAATTCTGAATATAAAGAACTTTGATTCAATCCCTCGTAGGGCAAACATTATCCCTTCCCCCCTCAACTCTGCCAGTCAAACCCTTGGAATCTCAAGAGCTCTAGTGGTACTGCTTTATGTATATTAGCGTCACAAAAAAGATACTGCTGCTAGCTGGTAAGAGTTTAGACCCTGTCTTCCAAGAAGAGAGCACCTTGCAAACTGTAGTTAGCTCTATTGCCTCATTTGAGATGAGCAAGACTGTTTGATTTGTTTTCCCCTTGGTTTTTTTTCTTGAAAAAATCAAGTGCTAGAGTAGTCACCTGAAATCCTCAGTAACACAGAAGCCGCTTTCGCATAGTTCAAGATTCAGAAGTCTTCAGTGACCCTTGCTACCCACCTCATTAAGATCTGAAAAGGCCTCGGCTTCCCCAGGGCAGGTGCTCATACCTCCTGAAAGTCACACAGCTTCAAGATATTTCCTTCTGTGCTTCCAGTCTCTGCTTTTGAAAAATTAAACTCCAGCTACAAGTTGCTAAACCAGAATTGGAAAGCATTCTCCCCCAGCACTTCTCTGCCTAGTAAACATTTTGTTGGCATAATGCAGTTTGCAAAAGAGACACCCTAATCTAGCCTACAAAGCAAAAGCTGTGCCTCAGTACTGCTAGAAAGTGCAAAACTGCTACAGGCATTTTAATACACAGCAGTTCTTTCATGTTGCTACCTGCCTCCGAGACAAACAAAACTAATCTATGAAAATAAGAAGTGTGTTCAGGATTTATTTCGTCCTCACCCCCAGCAACGTCCACCATGAAATGCACCTCACATAATCCATGGCAGATAAACCCTTTGTTTCCTATTGGCTTGTCAGCTTACTGTCACACCAGCAAGCACAGCTTTGGAGTACTACTGAAGTCAGAAGCAGAGGCTTTAGAGAAGTCTGTTAAAACATATTTGAAAACAAATCCCACCAGCAACTTGAGTGATTTCAACAGGAAATGACAAATGTAGACTTACCTGTTCTGATGATTTTCTTCTTGAAAGAAGACAATTAGAGCTTCCCAAAACACTGCTCCCTTTTGCAAGGCATTTTCTACACACTCAGGAGAATCTCGACAAAAGCAATTACTCTGAGCTCAGTATTGGTGGCCTAGTAGTGCTGTTCCTGGTCAGAGAAGATGATGGAAAACTGACAGTTTTCAGTGCTCAGGTAAAAAGACATGTGTTTGTGATCACAATGTAAGCGTTATTTTGCCATAATTATGTTTTACTAGGAGCAGGGAAAAGGTACTAGTTTTCCAGTATACCTGGAAAAAAATCTGAAGGTTCAAAAAATTCTGAGTCGAAATAGCCCATTAGTTCTGATGGGCTTTTCACTAAGCTTTTGATTGTGACAGCAAAAGCTACAACATTGTGAACCTCGATTCACATGGACATCACCACCTCATTCACCTTTTCATCATCTCCCACAAACAGATTTGTACAGAAGTCATTTTGGCAACTAAAACAAACACGAATATAAAGTACCAAAACCCTTCCTGACCCTTGCAGAAGGAGAATTTAGCGACAGTGAATTTAATTTGCTCTTCCAAGTACTCGAAGTGAATTGAGGTTGACAGGCAAGGAAAAAGATACTGCTTTGCTTAAAATGGTTCCCCTGCAACTGCTTCCATGGTACTTACCTCTCTGCTTTGGAACTGAGCAGACAGAGCAACATTGGAGACTGAAGCACCTGGTTTACATGTCAAGTATTTCTAGGCAAGACACTTGTCATGACCTTTCCCCAAGGTCATCTCCATCCACCCTTTCCACAACCTGAGCAGACCAGCTTTTCCAGCTAGTTTGCAATGCATTCATCAAGTGGCCATGTGTCCTTCACCTGCAAATTGTTACCATGTGATTTATATAAAGTAATCAAAATCTGGGTTCTTTTGATTGGACAGGTTTGTCCTGTGGTATGTCTCCATACCCTTAGCTACACAAACATAACTCCAAGGTCTCCTCTACGCATATCATATCTCATTATCACTAAGTTTATAAATCAATATAGCTAAAGTAAGAAACTCCCCGTGGATGTCATTACAACTCAGCATAGGGGTATATTTTACTTGTATATCTCATTCCACTATATCTATGAAACCATGCTACACTAGTACAGGTACCTTCCGATTATTATCTCTAGACATAAAAGAACCTGAATTTGAAATATTTACCAGTCCAGGGTGATGTTTTTTGACCCAATGCCACGTTTAATTTACCATGTCAGTCCTGACTAGCAGGTACAGTATTTTTATTTCAGGCAGTGAAGGCTGTTTTATTAAAATAAAAAAAATTATGACATCTTTCTAAACAAGTTAATTTTACAAGTATACAGTTGCATGCTTCAGATACATATTATAATCTCTTTTTTTAAATTACATGGAATATTTTAAGTCTGTGATTAGCGTCGCATTAAAAGTTACCTTACCTGGGGCACATTTGCCTAAGTAACCATGTACGAACAGAGTAAACAGCAGGGTTAGCACAATAAGTTTGTGGGCCCTACCTCCCTTTTTTTTTTTTTTCGGTCTTTGACACTTGTGACAAGGTTTATGACAGCTGCGGTTTTTCAGCAGAGAGAATTTTTTGATTCAGTATCAAGGAAGTCTGTTACAAGTCAGCTCAAGCACAGATTGGCTTTTAAAAATTGAGCAGAACTGCTTATTCACAACAAGTGCCAACTATTTCAAATATCTTTGATATTTACCTTTACATGGCAGTATTATGGGATACTGGATAAGTAGCCTAGCTAGCCTGAAGATGTATAGCCTGCTTCTGGACTGCTGTCAGCCTCAATAATGAGAGTAGGAACAGAAAACCTCAGTAAGGTGGTAGATCCTTGATGACCCCTCTCTTCCAGCTCCGCAGGTGAGTGATTTAAGTTGGACTCTGTTACAGAAAGATCTCCAAGGATCTAGATATGATGGTGATTGAATGGCCCTTTCTCTTCCTGATCAAAGAGTGAAGTCAAACTCTTTCTGTCTTTCGAGCAGTTGATTTTCCTCAGCTATCCACTACATGAGTTAAAATCTTTGAAACAGCTGGTCCAAAAGGAAGTACATTTCACCTGTCAAGAGAGTTGTGGAAAGAATAGGTCTGCAGACTGCACAGGCTTTTAAGTGTTCATGAGATTTCTGTGTACGTATGAAAACATTATCCTCAGTTTCCAGATCTAACTAGCACAGAGAAAAATGCTATCTACATGAAGGAAACCATACTTGCAGATTTTCAGAATGAAGTCTCCCCTATCCTTTAAATTCAGGAACAAACAAAAAAAGCATGGGAAAATTCAGGGTTAACAGAACCACTGGTAACAGTCTGTCTCCAAGGACAGTGTCAGCAGTTCAGGAAAGATCTGTGTGGACACAATCTCTAAGAGATCTTAGGCCATTTGAGCATAGAAGTCACTAGTCATTTTCCACAGTAGACGCCACTTGTTACTTTAGACAGAATTCATCTGAGATCATTTTAGTTCTCTAAGTGTTTGTCTTCCAATCTGAAGTCATTGTGCAGGTTCCCATTAACACGCAATGCAGAAAGACAGGCAGCTCCAAAGGGGGCTCTGGCATGTCTGCTGGTATAGTGTCTGTAACAGATGCCGTGTCCAGCCTGCAGCTAGCTAAATCTTACACATCCCAGTCGAATACAGAGTGAAATTAAATACTAGATGAAACATTTCTAAGCAAAAAGTGTTAGCACTTTTGCACTGCAGAGCCACTGCTGGATATTTATATCTGATAGTTACAACTTGACAGGTTTCCCTGTCCTAGCACTACTACTTCAGCCAGCATCTCCCACACTATGTGAAACTCAAAACCATTTGCACATCAGCAGAAGAGCAGCAGCTTAAATATACAGTTCTGTCTAGCAACAACAGTACTTGAAGATCAATAAAATTTTTTGAGGCCAAGAAAGAGCAAGACCCCAGCACAGGACAAGGAAATAGACTGTTCTGGATTTGATCTCATCTTGCTTTTCTTCACAGGCTTGGACAATTCAGCAATATCAACACTGCAGCAAGAGTAGAGTCAATGAAGTGTCAGCATACCCAAGCTAAGTTTGAGAAGAATTCCCAATTCCCACAGATGTTAGCAAGAAAGTTCTCTTACAAGGTTAACTCTTACTTCAACTCTTAACTGTGCAGAGTGATATTAAAGCCTCGTTACCTTGACTAGGAAGCTTTGATATACCTTTAGCTTTGTAACCAACATAATGAGGACAATTACATTTACTTCATGAGTTTTAGGGAGCTGTGTGGAGTCAGTAAGTGCTCTTTACCATGAAGATGAACACCGTTCTACGCCAACTTAGAATACAATTGTAAGGCCAAGCAGAAGCAGCCTTATTTAACAGAGTTGTAACTGATCAGAGTAGACTTAACAGGAAAAAACAACCTCCAACTGGATTACTAAGACAGATGCAGCACACACCTTTGCAGAAGACAGAAAAAGAACAGAAGACACTTAAAGAAACAATAGAAAGAAAAGCCAGTCTTGTTGTCACATCAAAGACTTGCATATTCTGGAGAACTTGCCTCAATTCTCTATTTGGCTACAAGCTTTCCTGTCAAAGCTTAGTCCATCCAGTTTCAGTGTACTTCTGTTGCACCTTCCTCTTCAGGAAAGATGACAGCATTCCCCTTTGTGTTATCCACATTAGAGGGGAGGATAACAATAATTAGCCTAATTTCACATGAACTTGCATAAACATTGCAATCTAGCAATGACTACCCAGACCTCTGCATGAACTCATTTTCTTGCCAAAAAACTCAACAGTGAAGATGCATCTTTGCTTCTTTTTTTCCTGAACACTGCACACTCCTGGAAGAAGGAGTCTTGACTCTGGTATCTGCAGAGCCCAGGACACAGAGCCTGGACCACAATCACAATGCAAAGAACAAATCCAAACAGGGGCCGTTTGTGCACCAGAACTTACCTAGAAGCTCCTCGAAACTCAAGTGCTTTGTGTAAATATTTCATTCAGCAACACTTAACTTAGAAGCACCTAAGAGTTTAACTCCGAAAATTAGACAAAACATTTTATTATCAAGTGGAAAAATTACTTTTTGTCCCATTTTGTTCCCATAACTCCTGTCTCTGCCAAGACTGAATTCCTTAGAAATATTTCTTATGGAATGTATTGACTCTAAAGTAATTGTCCCAAGGAATGATTACTAAGGAAGAACTTCCATCTATATTTAATTCAAGTTGAAAACAAATCTTACCAAAGTCAAAGGTAATTTAGACTTTCCACCAAGAACTTAGCACATGCTGCCAATGATAAATTTAAGGAAGTAGCCTGGGTTGGGTCCATCTTTTTCACAAACAGAAGCATGGGAAACTTTCTATAGTATTTCAAGCAAGGGTTTCAAGGGAGAAGTAGACTCAGCAATGTTTCATTCAGTCTCAACCTAATGAAGGCCTGATCTACAGCTCATTAGGAGACAAGAATCATTCTAATAATCTTTCTGAACTTTGAATCAGGCTCTTTGAGAGAGCAATCATTTCTTTTTGTGCCATACTTTCAGACTAGCAAGGGGAAAACCATCTTGCCATCAGCATCAACAGTAAAGTTTATACTCTTCAATGAGGACAATTCAAAGGACATTTGTTCCTCATTCAAACTTCAGATATCTCTGTGAAAAGCCAGCTGTTGGTAATACTTGACATAAGCAATGTGGTGAAAGAGGTAACTGACTTTAAAAATGCTGGTCTCTTCATAAAGTCTAATAGCTAAGTGCCACAGCAAGGTTAGCCTCACATAATGGTGGAAAGCATGGTAAGGGTTGGAGGTGAAATCGTGTACAGTGCAACACGGCTGCAGTCCAGCTCACAAGCCCATCCCAGGGGTGAGCACTGCAGATCTCAGGAGAAGGGGATCTCGAAGCACAAGAACTACAAAGCTCAAGAGGCACTTTGGCATCCTTTCAAAGTTGAATCATTTTTAACAAAAATTTGAATTCTGAGGGCATTTATTTCCAGTTATGTTTGGGTGTTTTCCCCCCTTTTTTTCATTAAGCACTACATTTTTCTTTGAAAAGTTAGCACTTTTCACACACGCTGAAAGAACAAAACACAGTTAAAAACGGCTTTGTCAAACATCCAGCCAGAGTCCCTCCATCACTGTACTGAGTTCCCTACAGCTCCAATAGTGAGGAAGACCTGGTTCAAAACCATTTATTGAGCAGCACTCCTGAAATATGCACAAATACCATTTTGTGCATTTCCCACATAATAAGTCCTGCTCCAGTAAGACAGAGTCCAACACGTGATGAGTTCTCTGGGCTTACTGTTGTCAGCTCGCTTATTTGCCATTTTAGCATTATTCAGCACCTCACACTGAGATGCCCTTTCTTACTGAGAAAAGCTGCTGGATTTGTACTGCAGTGCTATTTGGTTTCCATTTAAAAAAAGAAGAAAGTGGGAGGTTCATTTTGTTTTTAAACAGACAGGCTGCTTGTATCTTCCGAAAATGAATGCTTGAACACCCTCAGAAGCAAGATTGTTATCATCTTTTTAAATAGCAAAATAGGTTTGTTTTTTTTTTTTTGCCATAGTTGATAAAGTATTCAGTTCTACAATAGTGATTTCAAACAATTGCTTCGCAAGCAGGGTGGACTGGGTGCAGAATGGGAGAGCCAGGGAGCAAGGGGCTGCTCGTGCCTCTGCTGGCAACCTGGGTACATAGCTTTCCCCCCACTGCACTGCCTTTCTTGATCCCACCTGAATGCAAGCCCTCTGGGACAGGTTGCCCGGTCTGCGGTTTTTCATCACCTAAAGGAATTGTTCCAGTTGCTTGATCCAACTCCCCCTCAGGGAGTTTAAAACTCTACCAACCAATCCTTGAGGTACAGTGGAAACAATGTCTATGAATTGGTATAAAACTCAGGGTTTGGACCCTCCTTCTCTTTGAAATTTTACCCACTCTGCTCGTTCTTCCAGACCTTTTTGTTCCCTCTGTCCAAACATCACCATACCTCTTCCTTCTGTGGATCGCCCCCCTGCAAATGTCCCCTTAATAATTCTCTTGTCTTCTGCATACACCTGGGCCACACATCCCTTCAGTTCCAAAATTTATTTTGGTCGTGATATTTACAACCCAAAGGCCCGTGGCAAGGCACAACCAGGCCATGAGTCTCTGGAGACTATGCTCCCGCTGTACAGACTTCTCCTGTTTTATGGCCAACCTTCCTTTCAAATGGCTACAGCAGCTCACCCACAGCAAGCTGAAGTCCCATCTTAGCAAAGGTGGACGTATCACAGACAGCATCTGCAGATCCTTTGTCATATTCGGTAGGTAATATTTATAGGCCAATTTTCTGAGCAGTTGTTTTGTTGGCAACATTTTGTGAAGCAGGTTGTACTTTCCAGGTAAAAAAAGCAAGCGCAAAAGCTGCTGTAGCAACACATTACATGCTTTGGATATAAGATTTGCAAAACAGCTGAAACGGTAACCTCTGTTGCTCAACTGTTCTGTCGATTCAAGCCGTTAATGCTGCACATGCGTGAACAGAATCCAAAACCAAGACCAAATCTGCCAGAGCTGAACCTGCTCCTCATCAACAGAAGTGGGATTTGTAACAGCTTAGGATCAACAATTTGAGGGTTTAGTTTAAACGAGCAAGGTTTTGATTTGGAAGCACTGGAACTCAAGGGGACACGGCAGATTTTCAAACCAAACCCCCAAATCCTAGCTCTTTAGGCTAGGGATGGTCAGTACTTGTATTAAATTTGCATGGCTACCCAGAGGCCCAGATGCACCGTTGCGTGTCCTAGCCCATACGTTGATGCCTTCCACAGCCACCTAACAGCAGAGTTCGCTGCAGTGTGAGGTCTCAAGCCAAGAAAACCAGCTTCTGCTCCACGGATGCAACACACTGCTTCCTTAAACCACTTTCCTCCTTCCCACCTGCCTTGCAGGCACCATCTTTATGGGTGAATATCTGATGGGCCACTGGATGCTCAAAACCAGCTTTTGGAAGGCACATATGTCCAGGGGTTCCCAGTGAACCTGTGACCCCACTGAGACCATCACAGTGATGGTACCTGAATGAAAATGCCTCCTGATGTGCAAGGCCATGGGGGCCTCTACTGGCCATGGGGCCAATACTGGCCCTGCAGGACCTTAGCAGTGGTCCTCCCGCAAGGGTACAACTCAGTCCCTGAACAGGACCAGACTGGCCAAGCTGAGCTGTTCTACAAATACTAAGTTCATGTGAAGATACACACAGAGTAAATAAGCACCCGGTTCTGTTCCTAAACACAGCTCTTCACTGTGAGTCCTAACATACATCAAGGCTGGGTCATGGCCTTTTACCATAGATATAAAACTGAGAGACAAAGACAAACCAGCTTGTCTTCTACCATCAGACATGCATAACTGTAACTAGGTCCTCTGAGCACTACAGAAAAGCCCCATCGCTTGGAACCACTGAGAAGAACGCGTATTCTCCAGGAATAAAAAAAAAGTGGTTTTGAGGTATGGGCATTTTGTCTGCTAATCAGAATGCGGCAGAAGCTTTAGCATGAGTGGGCTTGACTTCCTCACAACTGATCTTTATTTCTTTATTAGAACATTGGTGAATAATTAGTGGGTTTTTTTAAATTTAACTGGATGAGGTTTTTATTAGTTTGTATACTGTGTCCAGAAGTGCCCATCTTCAGAATATGCTGCATCACTTCAATTTTCCATGAGGACTTATTTTAATGACAGAACAGAGCACTTCACTTCCTCCATCTTGGGCAGGATGAGCCATCTCAGTCTCTCTCTCAAGCTGGCACAAAAAAGAAAATGAAACCTGGCCAGACATTTGCCTCATACCATGTTCTACTAGATATCCATAAGCTCTGCAAAACATTTCCCTTCCCTATGTGCAAGGCCCCACACAGCAGCTACGTGACACGTGCACGACAGAGTGCTGGGCCACCTGGTAATCAAGAGTCCATGGCAACGTCAGACTTTTTATTAAAAGCTCTTGATTTATGTCAAGGTTCTAGGGCATGCCTGTGGCCTTTCCCCCCCACAGTAAGATTAGCTGCTCCGGTTACAGCAGGTCAGCAGATCCCAGCTGTCTGGACAATGGCAGTTCTGCACCAAAATGCACAAGGCTGAGGTCTGGCAGAGTCAAATTCAGCCCATCCCAACACACTTCCCCACAGGATGGTTAAACCCGATGAAATGGGTCCCACTCAGGATGCAACTAAAAGGAGCAACATGGGAAAGACTCAGCAGCATGCGTAAGACCAAGCTCACGAGCAGCATCTGAGAAACATGGGGCAGCCCAAGCTCCCTGCTGACCCCTGGCACAGCAGTGCAAACAGGTATGAAGCAGAGCCCTTGGGGCCACAGCACAGCTCAAGAGCAGCCTCTGAGTGCTGCATCCCTCTCCAAGATGCAGTGCAGGACTTGTCCCTGCAAGCAGATCCGAGCAGGTAAACCTGTACTGAACCACACCAAGAGTGCCAGCCTGGGCAATCTCTGCTCCACAAGGTATTCCTCAGGACAGACATGCCAGTCAATGTCTGCTTCCCACAGTCAGAAGTTCAGTGTTTTCTAGGGTAACCACCCTCTGATTAAGGTGATCTGGAAGATAAGACAATTTACCACGTGGGAAAAACTGGTTTGTCTAGAAAGAAAGTTAGGCACTGTCACAGGCAGAGATCTGACCTCTCCAACTTCCTATTCTGCAAAGTGAAAATGCACAGTTTGTCTACTCAAAGCAATCTCATTCACTGCACAGAGCAATTAGATTAAACACAATGACCAAATTATCTGCAGATAACCCGCATCACCCTGGAGTGCAGACTGGGGCTATGTCGCCCCAGAGCCACCAGCTCAGCTGTCCATTTCCAAAGCAGGATTCCTGCATGAAGCCGAGTTCAGCCATTACATTTACACAACCAGATAATCTAAAGGCTACTGAATTTGGAGAAAAAATTCCCAGGTAGATGTACAGCTCTGAGCACAGTGGAGACGTGTTCTGAGGCTTCCGGTTATTTCTCTGACATCAATAACACAGTCAAATGCAGCTAGTCCCTGCTCTGAGTATAACCAAATTCAAATTAATACAAAGCTGTTTCTGCTGCTTTCAAGACAGAGACATTGCAAGCAAGTCAGAAGGGAAAGTTTTCTGCCAAGTTACTGGGTTCATTTACAAGGAAAACTTCTTTCCCCCATTCATCTTTCCAGACTTGGTGGACAATCTGGCACTCTCCAATCCAGCTGTCCAGTCTGCAGAGCCAAAGGCAGGCTCAGCTCTAAGACAGCAGAGGGATTTAATAACCAATTGCAAAATGCTGCTACCAAACAGAAGCCTGCCCCTTAAATGGCTTGAAACATTTTTCATGTGCAGCTTCAATCCAGGAAATTAATCAAAACAACACAAACAAAAGGAGATACAGCTTCTGAACAGTAATACCAATATATGCAGGCAATCCAAATAATTCTTGCTGCTTTAACTCCCTGCAGACACAACTGCATATATCACACAAAGCTTAGATATTAGAAGTCCGTGTTTCCAAGCAATGAAATTGCTGCCATAAACATCCCTGGATCCATTTTTAGAACTACTCTAAATAGCCGATCTCTGTATTGCTTTGCTGTCAGGCTTCCGGCATTTTTGTGAGCATCTCGACACTTTGTTTTACCTCTCCCTTCACCCGGGGCGTCACTCAGGATTCCTCAGGCTCAACAGCCAGGGAAATGTTCCCAGCACACCTTGGTCACCCTGCCCACGTTAGCTTCAAGCGCACTTCCCTTTATATCCTTTGTGGCTTTACTTGCAACCATGAGTACCTTCCAAGTGTAAACCACCTCTGGCTAGCATCTAGCACACTGGGTCCTTGTTTTAAGTCCTGGATGCTTCTCCAATGTAAATATAATAGAAAAGAATGTTAATGCAAGTCTATGCTGTGCTTCTGGCATTTCTGAAGTTTTCATTAGCATGATGTCCAGATATTAAGCAGTTAAAGAGCTGTTCTAACATTCCTCATTGTGTACTTTGAACCTCATTAAAGCAAAACCCTTTCCGAAGACAATTTTTGTGACTGACTGCTCTTCAAATATTTGAAGAAAATTACTAACTAGTTGGGAATTTTTTGTCAGAATAATTTGCAGGTGGAAACACTCTTCAAATGAGTTATCCATAGATCATTTTCCGACTCTCTTCCTTGTCTGCCTTCTGGATCTAAAATGGATTTTCTACCAGGGAAAAAAACAAAATAAATATCAAACTGATACCTGCCTAGTGAAGCTGACAAGTGGCATCCAAGCAGGCTGATGGAAGCAGAGTGTCCCAATTTCTTCCTCTCAGCTATACAACCTCCTTTCTTTTAAGTATTACACTCATGGCTCTCTGTGGAGACAGCCCTGCCTGTTTCCATTTCTGGCAGCTGGGCTGGAAGGCTCTTCTTGGCCCCGCTTTCTATCTATCTGCAGACAGCTTGTGAATGGGGCATGAACTTTCTAAGCAAGTGCAAGACAGCTATATTTCGTTTCAGTTCTCCTCCAATTTTTTTTAACCCTCTGGAAAAAACCTTTCCACATACTGCTAATTATTTTTGTATTAAATGAAAGACATGCCAGCCAGCTCTACTGGCAACTGATCCCAAGCGGTCCCTACATTGGCTGTGTATGGGATATTGTCAATACCGTACCCACACACAAACCAATTGTCAGGGCTTCTGCTCGGTAATCATACTGTGCATTAGCTTATAGGGAGCTTTTAGAGTCAGAGGCCATCAGCAACTACATTATCAGAATACTATAGTGTTATTGTGCTGTTTTCTATAATCCTCCACATGAGAAAACTTCGTCTTCTCAGTAAAACGCTTTCCTGTTCTACACTTTTGACCAACGTGATTTTCTAAACGAAAGCACTGACACTACATATTCATAAGACAGTGTATTTAAATATGAAAAGCCTGAGCAGGTACAAACTACCAGTCAGCAACTCTGCCAGAAGGAGCATTATTATTAACCACATTGTTCTTCCAAGGAATGAACCCCTCAGCCCTGCAAAGAATTTAAGCAGACCTAAGTAGCCCCATTCAATCAATGAGATCCCACAAATATTTACTTCTCTTCTGGACTCAACCTTTACTCTAGGTATCCCAAAAGAATTCTAAAACTCCTTTTGCCCAGACCTGTAAATTCTTCTTTATCCAACTAGTCCTTCTTGCATCCCTGTTCCCTAAAGTTGCAATTACTTGTTGAGTGAATATTAGCAGAATTTAACTGGCTCAGTGAAAGAACCTGTATTCCACCACTGACACATAGCAGCAGTTTAACAGTGAGGATCAATACAAGATGGCGGCACCAAAAAAAAAGAAAAAGAAAGAATGATAAGCATGACATATAAATTCAGCTGGAAAAGGGAAAACAAGCATATTGGAAACAAGCTGGGTCAAAGAGGCTGACTTCAAGTGATCTCACATGGATTACATATAGGAGGAAAGGCAAGACTATACTGTCAGTAAATAGCTACTTTAGCTTTCAATTAACTGCATATTCATTGCTCATTTTCTCTGCAGCTGCAAGCCCAAAAGCCAGACTCTGCATCTGCAGTGTAATTCCTGCACCCATGGATTCCTCCACTAGTAAGTGATGTTACCCTGCATTTACACCCTCCTGTCAGTTTATTCCCAGCTTCAGCTGAGCAGCACCCAAGGAAACAGAAACGTAGCTCAGTGGAGTTTCTCACTGTGCTTCACCCAGACTATGACTGTAACAGGGAGAAAGCATGAACTCCTGAGCTGACTTGATGCCAGGATAATCACAGCAGGAGTACCGCCTCAAGTGTGCAGAGGTAGCGATATGTGTATTCACACGTCCACGTTCAAATAGAGGCCGCAAGATAATGTTGCCTATTTGCTGATCCCCATCTCAAGCCCTCTCTTCAGCCATCCTTCTTTGCAATAAGCAATTCCCCAGCTGCTCTCCTAGACTTGCAATGCATTCACCACCCTAATTTAAAGGGGGGGTGCCACGGTGCATCGGCATTATCTCCAGTCTGTGGGAGTCCCAGAAGGCAGCATGCACAAAAGCTGCAACAGCTGAAAAACCCTACAAAACTCTTCCCAACTGGGCAGCCTGTCTGAAGGCAGGAATTACAGCAAGGGCAGCTGCAGCGGAGCTAGCAGCACAAGAGACCTGGGATCAGCTAGCTGGTTTTGACAGGTTCTCCTTGGCTTTAAGTACTGAGTAAAATCCATAAACCACACTTTCCTTACAGGAATGTGTCTGGATGCAGAGGGAATGATTAAAAAGGAGAAAGGGATGTAGGCATCCTTAGGACAGCATCACACTAGAGCAGATAAGCAAAGCATCCAAGTGATTTAGGAGCCTTGATCACAATTGCTCTTTTTAACAGTGCCCAGTATAGACACTTGAACCCCACCACCTGTCTCAGCTCCTCCATCATTTCTAAGCAATAGTTCTGCTCTATCATGGTTTGTTTCCACGTGTTTTCCAAACCAAGCAAGGCTTTTGCAAGCTGCCCTGTGAGTTTGCAGGTGAATGTATCTGCAAGTCTCCCCTTCTGCTGCACAGCTTGAAGCTACTGCCTGTCTTGGATGAAGTTTTACAGCTGTGGTAACACAGAAAAACCCTCTAAAAAAGCCAGGCAGATGGGCGGAAAAGAGACATCCAAAAAAACACCCCCTGGGAGTGCCCTTTCTACAGGAAAGGCCAAGCTTGCTTCTTATTGAACACCTGTGAATCCTGGAGAGAGAATTAGAAAGAGAAAGAAAATCCTCATGCAGTCCTGGCCCAAGGGGAAAGTTTCAATCAGAGCTGGCAATGAACCACAAGACAAAGCCATTGGAAACCAAGCTCCATTACTTCTACTGCACACAGAACTACTTGTCTAAAGCATCTCTTACCTGAAGTTCTCAGCAATTTAATTAAGTAAATGGCCCTCAGAGGCAGGTAAGTATCATGATGCTTATGTTACAGATGGCTTGCACTGAAACACTGAGCAGTTAATTGAGTTACCCGTGACCACACAAGAGCAGCGGCATGGGAACCCATGAGTCCTGCCTTTTTGGTCTTTTTCTCTAACTAATAAAGCCACTCAATTTGATTCACATTTGCAGATCTTTACAGCAGTCCCACAGCACAAAATCCAGATATCCCTATCTGCACAGGAGGCCAGCTGGCACGCTGTGATGAAACTGCCAAGTCCTGACTTGTCCAGAACCTGCTCCCGCTTTGGCTTAGTCTGAAGGCTGCTGTGCCTCACAGACTCAGCTGTATCTCTGCTCTGGCTTTGCCTGAAGGACCACAGCCACATCTAGGCTAGGCTTTAGAGGCAGGTGCAAGACCAGCTGTAAACACTGGGCACTCAGCAGCTCGCCCACCTCTGACTGAGGAAGCCCATGTCTGGCAGGCTAGCTTCAGCCATCCTGGGGCACACGGTCTGGAAAGCCACCTCCAGCGCCAGCCTTTCTGACTCGCTGTGCATATGGGCAGCGAGTCTGGCCTTGGATGCAGCCCCGAAACTCGGAGCAGATGGAGTGCCTCCTGCAGATGTCCAGGAAACTGGTAACAAAAGCTTGTCCATCTTTCACTCAGCTGTTCCTGATAATTAGGACTTCATTTTCATTTCAAATAATTCCATCATGTCATGTCTATTTACTGCCAAATTGTGTTGTCCTTTTCAGTTTCCAGCCCCATGATTTTTTTGAGCTTCAGAGCACTCAAAGCTGAGATTTACCTGAAGTCAGAGCATTGCTTCCCAGCTGGCTAGAAGTAGGTGGATAGCACCTTTGAGACCAAAAATGAAAATATAAGAGAATGAAAAAATAAAATAGAACCTCCCATTCCTGACTTTACATCTCCCAGTGCTATCAAAGATGTTAAGTGTTAGTTACAATCTGCCTCTCCTAGCAGCTGGAAAGCTGGATTGTGCATAACTAAAACAAGACATCAGATATGTCTTGCATGGAATAATTTCAGTCCCCATGTGAAATCAGAACTATATGAGGACACACCTCCAGCTATGAAATCTATTGTTCAGTAAAAGAGTACTGCTGGTAACATCATTATGGTCAAATAATAGTTTTCGCAAAGAAAACAGCACAGTATACAAATAGCTAAGGGATGAAATCAAATAAAGGAAAGGGTCTGTGTATTGAGTAAATATGGGACCATGTCAAATTATAAAGATGAAACAGATCAGAAAACATTAAGGGAAGAAATACATTTTGATTCTATTAGACTGCATAAATTTGTCACTAAAAATGGAGTATCTACAGCTGGATGAGGCAAACTATGGGATGACTGATAGTAGAGAACAGGCTTTTGTTGAGCTATTTAGATATTTGTGTTCTGTGAGGCTACAGAGCTTCTGCAGCCCATCGGAGAAATTAACTGTTGGGTTCCAACCCTGCACACAGATCTGGAGCGAGAGACATGTCCGTTTGCCCAAAGGCATAGCAGGGCACATCAGTTTCACATCTGGTCCCTTGACAGTACGTGGGCTCCTCCGATGGGAAAAGCCCATCGCTAATACTGTAGCAGGCCACCAGCAGCATGCTAGTGCTTAAAAAAACCAAAACACATGAAGTTCATTGTCACCCTTGTATGGTTATTTTTCTATTAAAGCTTTAATAAAAATTAATTACAAAGTAATAAAACCGCAGTTCAATAAACCCTAGCTAACACACTCACAGAGCTTTAACATTACTGAAGTGAAATTTGTCCAATCTAATGCATAGATTCTAACAAGCATGAGCAGCGATGGATTCTCTGCACCTAATCCTCACCAAGCTCAGTCATTCAGAAGTTCAGGGGAAGACTGTCTTTAACTCAAAGATAGAATTTTTATAGCACCTTTGAGAAAAAGAAGGAGCACATGCAGTGTCACTTCCTAACAAGTGGATGCAAAGGAGAATTTCTTATTATGTTGAAGAAAATACACAATCACATCAAGTAGCTGCTGTTTAAGACTCGAAGATATCTCCTGGATTATCAAATTCGTTCTTGAAGACATCCTGTTCAAGAGGAGAAAAGGGGTGAATAAAAAAAGCTCCCTAGACTGGAATTGACTCTGAGCATGTAACACTTCACTCAGGGCTGTTAAGTGGGGTCTTTTGTTTCTTATTAAGCCATGCTTGTGCTTCAAACAGCAGCAAGTTGCTAAATGCTCACAGAAATTAATCTTCTGCATCAGGGTGCCTGAAGGCAATGTCATCTTCTGGACATGTGTAACATGGGCAAGTCCAGGAACTATGCTGTGTTTATGAGTGAGATCCTTGTAACAACAGCCCAAATTCCTGACAGAGGCTGGGGTCTGCTGGCTTGGGGAGCCGCTCACTGAGGAGGCCCGGGGGTCCTGGCAGATAGCGAGCAGAGCACAAGCCAGCCCTGCACCCTGGCAGCAAAGGTGGCCGGCAGCCTCCCAGGCTGTAGGAATGGAAGCCCAGCCAGTGATTGAGGGAAGTGATTTTTCCCCTCTGCTCAGCACTTGTTTGATACCACGTACAGTTTTGGGCCCCTCAGTGCAGGGAAGCCTTGGATAAAGTGGAGCCAGCTCAGGGCAGAGCTGCCTGGACAGTGGGGTTGGAGCACCTCTACTGAAAGGCTACAGGAGCAGGGACTGCTCAGCCCATAGAGGGGATGGCTTTGGGGGGCCCAGGAGTCACCCGCAGAGCCAACAGGGAGCTCATCAAGAGGAGGCAGCAGGCTCGTCAGTGGGGCATGGTAGGACGATGAGAGAACAGGCGCAAGTTGAAACGCTAGAGGTTCAGCCTGGACACAAGGGAAAAGCATTTCCCCCCCATGAGGATAGGCAAGCAGTGAGACAGGTTGCCCAGAGAAGTTATGTAGTGTCCATCTGGGGAGGATTTCAAGATCCAAGTGCGACCAGCTCTGATCTACCTTGCTGGATCGCAAACTGTCCCTGCTTTGAGCAGGAAGTTAGACTTAAGATTTCCTGAGGTTCCTCCCACTACGAATTATGGGTTTTCAGTGCAATTTGCTGCAAAGCAGGCAGCCCGAGTTCAAATGTGTGAGCATAAAACTGAAATGTCAGAGGCCTCTCTTGGGTTGTATACATGGGCTGGTGGCTTAACTCATGGACTTCTGGCTGTTCTTTGGACCCAGATTTTTATTTGCCTGAACAGGTAGGCATGCATGCATTTGTATCCACACAGCAGAATCACAGAATGTTTGGGGTTGGAAGGGACCTCCGAAGGGAAAGCCATTTCATGTATGAGTTTTTTCCCATTTTAGAATAGCTGGAAGTATTGCATGTTTTGCAGAGGTGAACCTGCAGCACTGATGGCCACACTTGCATCTGCTCGCAACAAGGACCAGCCCCTGTGTTAGCCTGCCTTGTCTTTGTTCTACCCGGTCCACAGATGCTCAAGTCATTGTCTGGGATCTGTTTACCAATGAATCCCAGAGTGCTGCATATTGTGAGATAATTGGGCTTGGTTCCAGACCAATTTTGTGGTTACATGAACACTTACCACTCACCTCTGAATCATACAAAATGCAAAACTCCAAGTACGTCAGCCAAAAATGACAGGTAACTTTGAAGTACAACCGATTATCTGGACTATCAACACCTGTATACTAGTAACTAGACAGACACATCATGATCATAGCTTATGATTCATTTCAAAATGACAACAAAAGCATCAGAAGTGCCCAGTCAGTGCAGAGGAAATGAAACTAAGTTAGTTGGAGCCAGCACTCCTCTTTCTCTGGAGTGAAGCAAGGGAAAACCCAGCTGTCCTTTCCCCAAGACATTCTGAATTGTCTGCTTCTACTCAAGAGCAGTAAATTGGTAAAACTTTTTGCTTATTATCCAACTGCTCATAGGTTACCTCAGTTGTTCAGCTGAGTCTTCCTTGTCACAACCACTGCTTCCCCTTTCCAGCATCACCCGAGCAGCCTGCTGTGAGTCTAACTTCCATGGTCATGCTGATGGCTTAAGACCAGAGGATGGAAAGCATGCAAACTGCATCTTATTCCTTGCCTCCACTGCAAGTCTCTGCTTTCTTCATTTCTGCCTCTCAGTCCTTCACTAAATGTGAGGAGAAGAAAAAAAAAAAAGTAAGCCACTTTGTGTTGATCATGAAGAACTGACCTCCCACAAAGAGTTCAGCTGTTCCATAGCTGGGAGGCCTGCACTCCTTTCTGCCTATTTCACTTTGATAGACCAAGACTCCCCAGAGTTTTACTAACATATTTATGCACCGGGTGTGTTATCCCAACAGCCACCAATAAATCTTATTATCTTTCCTCCACAAGTCTTGATAGCACCGAGTGATTGATGCACTATAACTTGGTATAAACATGGAGATAAACATCTGCCATTCTTTTCCTTCCTTGTCTTTACAGCACCAGCATTTTAGAAGCGACAATCCATTGCTTCACTTTTAGCACAGCTGTTCTAAAGCTGCCTGAATAACAACAGAGGCTATGCAGAAACATTAATCTTTACTTCTTGGGGGAAATAATGGCTTTACAGCTCATCCCCCACCACAGCCCCCCTTCTTTCTAAAGGGAAGCGCATAGATAGCATGCTTAAAATTGAGGATGATAGATGCCCAACAGCAGCATCTAAAGCAGCAGTACCCAACTTCTGGCTCACGTAGATTGGTACACAAGACTGAGGCCACATGAAATCGTCATGCCCTCCTTGAGGAAAAGATTCAGCCAGTCCAGAGTATTACATGCTCTGTATTTTTTTTTACCTGCTGATCAGCAAGGCATGCAGATCACTGACCCAAAGACTCCAAAAGAAACAGAACACATCCCATGCTGCTGCCTCAAAGAACTGGCAGTACAAATAGACATCAGTGGAGCAACTTGCTAGATGTTGCCCAGCCAGGTCAGCAATCTATGAACGAAACAAGGTGCCCTAAGTCTATTCTTTCTTTCTATCCAAGAGAGATTAGTTCCCCCAGCATACAGGCATCTGAAAAACATGATCACTTGGTCTCCTAGAAGAGAAATTGGCTGGCAGAGAAAAAACCTGAAGGATGTAATGAGAGCTATCGTTTCAAATCTGAACGCTTGTGTAGATTTTCCCCCGCTACTGAGATTCTCTTCAGCAGTTTCTTAGATTCTGTCCAACCCTGGACTGAATATCCCTCCCCACCCCCCTAAAACTGCAACCCACACCTCATGCTTAGGAAAAGCTGCAAGTGTGTGCACGCACACACGCACACATTCTTTGCTTCACAACGCACAATAAAAGACACCCATATATTCAGGTGAACTCAAAGCATAAGAGACTTCACAGCAAGTAGTAAAGACTAGTTTATGAGAAAGGACCAAAAAAGATAAATATATTCTGCCAGAGCCAGATGCTGCACTGCTCTCCACAGGATTCGAAAACCGGAAGCACAGTAAGGAACTCCAGTGTGCTGGCTGCAGGATAAGTCTGGGCTAAAATATATCCCACCTTGAGAAATTAATTTGTTTGATCCGAAACAGGAACGCTGTGATGGGACAGGAAATTGAACTAAAGCATCCCGAGTTCCAGTCCTGGGAGGCATCAATCATTAATCAACCATCTGACTCAAAGGACAAACAAAACATGGAAATTAAGTGAAGTATCAATATCATTTTCCCTTCTGATAGTCCCCTTTGTTATTAGTAATGAGAGTTGGTCAGAAAACTATGGCTTGCTTTGCCAGGAAAACACATCACAGAGAAAAATAATCCCTCTCTGAAAATGTTTATTGAAAATTCTTGATTGAGTTTTGATTTATTTGATTTCTAGACTGAGTTTTCCTTTGGACTAGTTTGATAAAAGAATGTTTCTTTACATTCATTTCAAAACAGCATTTAGAGTATAGGCAGAGAACATAGAGAAGAAAGGGGAATAGAGACTACTTTTGCATTTTCTAGTTCTTAAGTATTTACAGTACAAAAACTGGAAAAGGTAGGGGCAAAAATCCAGAAAGAACAACAGGGTTAGGATGATACTGTGTTTTAATTGAAACCAGAAACAGAGGTTTTAGCCAAAATGAAATGAAGCAAATAAAGTGTTCAACTGTTTTCTTCATTTCACATGAGTAAAACATACAATGCTGTCAAAACAAACGTGATTTTGCAGTAAACGTTATCTTCACTTCTAAAAAGTATTAGCATTTGAAATATTTCATATTGGAAGAAAAAATTAATTTCATCATTTTTTAAATCCCTAGAAATAAATAAAAAGGCAATTCATGATTTAAAGGGAAGCAGATGTCCAGTATGCCACATTAGTTTGTCACACTGAAGAATGAAACATAAAGCAATCAGGAATTTATTGGCTAAATACCTTCTCCACAAATTTGCCTCCCCTTTTACCTTGGTGATAAGTTAAACATACTAAATTGAGGAGATTAAGGAGTGTGTTGAAGTACACAGCTGGGGTAAGCATGGAAGTAGATTCACTTCAGGTGACTGGCAATTTGGCCCAAGTCAGAGGTGCATCAGGACAGTAGGGTATTGTGTTGCATCACGGTGAAATTCTCTGCTTTTCCTCTACCATTTTAGGGACACAAAACCAATAGGTATTTGCTGCAAACTAGAGCAATCACCTGAAAAATGTCCCAGGAATGGGAGGGAGCATCAGCTCCTCTCCCACCACAGCAGAAACAGATGATTGCAGCAAAGAAACCAGCACAAGGCAGCATTACCTAGCCTATCATTCAGCGTCATCTGTAATAAAATAAAACCAGGCATTACAGAAACCCCAAAGCAACTTAGTTTAAAAACACTCACATAAAATGTTCTCATCCCGAAATGTGTATTTCTATTTAGTTGTTTTTCGTTTTTGCTCAGTTCCCACCACAGATTCTAGAGCAGCAGGGAGAGAGCACTTAAACTGTCAACTCTTGACGTGCCGCGCCGCACTTACACCTCCGAGAGCTGCAGGGTGCACAGCTTGCCGACAGCCTCAACAGCAACAAACCGGGCACCGAGCTGCTGGGTTTGAGGCACCAGTGGCTTAGGGGTCATTTCAGCAAGACCCAATGGCTTTGCTTTGACATCCGATAGAAAAGAATTTGCCAGGTGCACCCCCTCCCCAAGCAATCTTCCACAGCATTAGTAGAAAGTTAAACATTTCGATATTCCATCCCAACACAGAATTTTAATCTATTAGTGGAAAATTAGATGCCTCCATCCATATTATGAGAGCACACACACTCCCCTGCCTATATATATCAGTACAATCATTCTGTGACAGAGCAAGCTATAATATTTTATTAATGTTAAACTTGTCCACCTGGGAATCTATACAAATCCCTGTAATTTTGTCTCACTAATATTTATTATCAATCTTCTCAATAAAACTGGAGAAAAATATTGCAGAGGTGCCTCACACAGAATTTATACTTTTTTTTTTTTTTTCTCCTCCACCTTTCTCTCTCCCCATCTTGTCTGGGCTTCTGTCCAAAGTCACAATGAGTTGAAAATAGGATGTTCAGAAAGTATTTTATAATTCTTTAATCACCACACTTTGACACACTTTAGTCATTTGGGCCAGCAAATTTTGATATAAGCAGATCCCGCGTACAGACAGAATCAGGTCAGCAAGGCAATTAATAATCTCTGCATTCATGATCTCAGCAAAACAATACAAAAACAAAAGAATGGATAGAGAAGAGGGGAGGAGGGCCACTGTAACCACGCTCTGATGAGCAAATAATTGGCTTGGCTTTGCTTCTGCAGTCGCAGCGAAAAGGTGCACAGCTCACATTTATTAATATACTCTCACAGCAATACGTGGGTGGCTCACAGTGTCCACCAGCATTTCAGCAGCAGGCTGCTGCAATTTTCTGCATTTAGCTCTTCTTCTTGCATTGATGGGGGCTTTGTATCCTAAAACAGGGAGTTTGATACCTCAGCTTTTAAATGCTGTGTAGTGCCTAAGGCTTGAGAACTACAGTTTTGTGCCAGTGTTTCAAGAGGCTCAGTGGGAGAATTAACACTACAAACAGGTATATACCGTTTTCCACAGAATGGTTGCATTTCCCAGCGTATACAAACCCACACATGCTCCCCTGCTTTTACCTACACAGGAAATAATTTCATCAGCTGTTTTGTTTTTGAAGTTCTCATTAGTAGTACTGCTCTAACCATCCTGTTGATATTTTCCTATGAGCTCAGAGAAATACATACAAGTAGCTTCCACGATAGCATGAGCAGGCTGCCCAAAATGTCTTACAAATGATCTTCAAATTAAGAAACACTCTCTCTCCCTTTCCACTCTAGTACCTCTGGGAAAGAGATCTTATTGCATCCAGGAGTAAACTGAGGCACGGAAAGGGTATGTCCATGGAACCCTGGGACTCCGGCAGCACTACTGATCCTTTTCCCCACTCGGCCACTCAGCTGAGTGCACCCCCAGAAGCAAAATAAACTCACCAACACAAAGCTTACAGGGAGATAGAGATATATCCAGTACGAGGTAGATCTAAACAACGTGTGAGCAAGTCCAAGGACATAAGTGTACTCAGTACTTCTGGAATATGTAACCTAGACGAGACTTTGAAATGAAGGGATCATAGGGTATAAAGTTTGGGGGTCAGTTTGCGTGATGCCTCTTCCACATGACATCATGTTTCCTCAGCCAAACACTTGCAGAAAAGCATTTTCCCAAGACATTATCCTTCCCTTATCCCCACAAAGCACATTCACGCACTGACTTCCAGGAACTCAAAAATGACCCCTGAGAGATCTTCAAGAGGCCAAATACTTAGGAGGTAGCTTCTGATTGCGGTGGCCTGGGTGTTTGCACACAACCTCCTCCACACACACTCCTAGAGCTGTGCAAACTCAAACATCTAAGGACTTGGGGAAACTCAGAACATATTTTTCACCATACCATAAGGCGACTCAGGAAGATTACTGAGCAACACCAAACTCTTTTGCTATGTTCCTCTCTTCCAGCCCCCTGGATCAAAGGCAGCCAAGAAACAAGCTCTCCCCAGTGCCATTACTGCCCTGGTACTGCCAGTAGTAAGTTCAAGTAATTCTTAACTGACTGGACAGAGCCAAGATCAATAAAGCTATAGAATGCCAGTGGCAGCTCAGGCAGCCTCACAGGGGGCATAACCAGGAGTGATGGGATGAAACTAAGCAGAAGGAAAATTTTGGCTGAATAGCAAGAGAAATTTGCTTTGCTAATGGGTCAATCAATTAGACCAAGCACACACCTCTCAAGGGAAGCATGCAGGGAAGCCTGTCACTAGGATCACTTAAAACTGAAGTGAAGGAGCTTCGGAGGTTGTCACTGCATAAGCAATTCTGCAGTTTGCATTTCAGGAGTGCTGCAATTCCCTCTAGCCCATGGGATCAAAGACAAAGCTGTCCAGCATACACTACTTGCAGAGGTCTTAATAACCCTTTCATATCTATAACAAATCCACAGTCCCGAAGGTAATACAGCTCTATTCTCCCTCCTCTCATATTTAATCCTCCCATTCTCTCACAATGGCATTCATTTAGCTAACCGTCATTGAATATTAGGGTGTCAATTATCTGAAATCTAGCTATCTTATCACCTATCACTGATAGAGCAAGCTACTGAAATAGGAAATTATGACAGAAAGTACTTATGGTCTCTCCAAGAGCTATCCAGAGAGTCTGGAATAATATTTGTCCAATTTTTAAAAGCTAAACTTTTACTCACTGAGTTTTCTGTGGGACCTTAACTTCTCAGAAAGCCATTTCAGTTGCTGCAATCATGTGGCCATGCCATCAAAGACCTCTGCTTGTTTACCAAGCAAAACAGAGACTACAAACAGATAGGATTTCCATTTCTGAATAGAGGGCGGCAGTGTAAATACCACTGAGTGAAAAATTAAGATATTATGTTGGCAGAAGAGCAAATGGATAAACAAGATCTAAATATAATTATGCTGGGTATTAAGGAAAGTTCTTTTTTTTCAATGGACAGATCAGAAAGACTTCTGTGTTCTCCAACAAATATTGTAGGGCAAACCACTTAAAACAAGCAATAAAAGAGAATTTGGTCCATCAGTGCAGGGGCTATGTGTTTCCCAAAGCAGCAGCAAGCAGATCTTGTTGACTTAAGAGACCATTACCTGCTGTGTTCTTGCAGCACCACTGCTTATCAACAGTGGGATTTGAACCTCGCTCCTAGCAAGAAATTACTTGTTATTGAAGGAGGAGCACAAGGAAGAGAAAAGCATCGGTGACGTACAGCTACAGGAACAGCACAAAAATGCAACGGGTGAGAGTACCGGAGAAACTGGGAGAAGCCCGTAATGTAGCAGAATAAGTGAGAGTCAGGACATCATTTCACCCTGGGTGTCTCAATAGGCTTTACACGTGCAAGTTTCCCGAAACACACTAGGGAGGTCACTAATCTGTTCAGCAGTCACCACACTGATCAAACCATGCTCATTCTGAAATTATTTTGGATCATGATTACCCTCCAATCCCGAGATGTGCCTTGAAGTCAGTCTTCTGCTAGCAATGATAATTCCCCTGCTTTTTCTCCAAGCCCTTCATCCTAAAAAGATCAAGAAGGTCAAATATTCTGTTCTTCACCCAAATCTCTCAGACATGCTAGTCTAGATTGACTCAAGGCGCTAGACATGTCTATCTCCTCAGCTGGAAATTGCTTCTCAGCTGTTGCCCTTGTCCTATTAATGTGACAGAACCTGCCATGGCACCATTTTGACATTTGAATCTTTGCCTGCTTGCCCCCTTTTAGATGGTTCACTGCATTTCTTGAAGGTACCTTTTGAAACAAGGCACAAACCCCCAAGCACAGACTCCAGGCTGCTAGAAGTTAAAAAACAAGCAGATTGTCTAGGCACATTTTCACTTTAAACTATAGCTAGAAATCAAAAAAGCAAGTGAAAAAACAAGATTTTGCATATTCAAATCAGTGAAGAGACCAATATCTCCGTTTCCCCAATAGATGGTGCTGATAATTTCTTTCTCAGATACCCGTAAATAAAAAAGGTAGATTTATTTTGTGGCAATGCTGCCATGAGAGAGCTGTGAAACAGGACAGAGAAAGCAAAGAGCAGCACCCCAGCATGAGCCCTGGGGATTCCCTTAATAAAGATGTCAAATAAGAATTCTGGCTCACCCCAGCTGTGTTGCTGGTGCTTTCTAATTTCTTCTAATTGAGTGTTAAGTTCCTGAAACCTTTCCCAAGTCCTTGCAGCACCCTTTTCCTTCTGTGAGTAAGAATGAAAAGCATTAAACTGGTAAAGGCTTTTGGGGAAAAATGTACTGGGTTATCAAGGGAAAACAGCAGGAATAATAACTTCCATCTTCTGTTACTCCTCTGGAATGAATAAAACACCCAAGTTATAGAAAGAACAGTTGCTTAGTGTTACTGATTATCAATCAGTAGAACAGTATGCTTTCACTAAGGACCTGCTGGAATTAAAAATATTTTCCAAATTTCCCTGGGTTTTTCCCCCCCAACTTCATAAACAAGGATATGGTTAAATAAACCTCAAAGTGGCAGAAATCTACATCAAGGCTTGAGAACTGGGTAATTAGGAAAGAAATTCACTTCCCTAATTTGAGCAAAAAGCAAGACAACAGAATGCGTAAGTAGAAAATACTTTATTGAGAATAATTGCAACGTTAACAATTTCAGTTGTTTCAAGAGCTCTTAGCAAAGCTATTGCCCTGGCTGTGTCCAATTATTTTTATTTCTTTAGCACACCAGAACTGTTGCATTTGTCCTACAATTTCTCATCCTAGGCTTAGGCCATTATCCTACATCCACAGCATAATCTGTCTCAACTGACATTCCCCAAGTGGCTGTCTTAAAACTTTAATATTCCTGCTTTATTTTCTCAACCAAAGCTTCGTCAGCCTCAAGGGCTATTTAGTTGTTCCAGACCCCACACAGTGCCAAAGCGGATGTTAAGAACAAACAACAGAGTCAAGTCATTTTTAAGCACTATATAGTTGACTCAGGTGCAGTGGTTTATGCATTAGGACTAGAAAGTAACAGGAAACGCAGGCAGTTGGACACAGATGAGGTTTTAACAGCAGAGGTGTCATGGTCTGAAATGTAATGTTTTCTTCTAGGAAAGTAAGAGCAGGAACTGGGCAGAAAACGGCCCTGTGGAGCACAAAGCAAGTGGAAATTGCATTCAGTCATCCATGTTCTCTCCAGATGAAGCAGCACTCATGGACAATACCTAAGGGATTGGGCCTCTTTGCAGAAAATGGTCAGCACAGAAGCAAATTAGGGGAAAAAAGCCATCCTTTCCCTGGCACTTAAGGGGTACTATCTTGAGATATACAAACAGTGGGTCTTTCCGACCCCATATGAATGTGTTCAGCACTTTGTAGCTGGTCCCAGTGTTCCCAGTACTATGCAGTACAGTACAAACACAGGGCAGAAAAAAAAAAAACAAGACCACTAGACCCAGACAGTCAGGGCACACACCTTGATATGTGTAGTATTCTTCATAATACAGGAACTTGCATTTGCACAACTCAACCAGCTTCATCCAGTAAGGCTACTTCTTCATTAACTACTCCACAAAATTCAATTCCGAAGAGAAATACACTCCTGGAAGTGCTGTGCACACATTAACCTCCTCTCACTAGTACCTTCCCACTCCCACAGGCAGTGCTCTGGTTGTGAAACTTAACTAGCCACATCAACACACACAGGCACGGTCCCATGGTAGTCTCAGCCACCCCATCCCCTGCTGAGGTCCAACCTTCCCCATTGCTCCCAAAACACAATCCTCATCCCTTCCTTGCATCCGGAAGGGACAGGACCAGGTCAGGACAGCAAGAGCAATCGCTTAGATGAGCATTGTGGAACTAACTGCTGCAGAAATGGTCTTTATCTACTTCAGTGGACACTTCCATAAATTAAAATTATTGTTTCTTGCTGAGCTCTGTTCAAGCCAACTGTCACGTTTGGACAACAAAAATCAGGAGAGTAGAAGCAACATCCAAAATGAGCCTTTAGAAAGAATTACATATGACTAGAATAGGGGCTTTGTAAATGAGCACTAGGAGAGATCTTCTCCCTCTACCTTTGCATCTTATTACCAGGGTACTTCAGTGTACCACATCCTTTGAAAAGACTTAGACTCATGGGTCCCATGGGAAGGAGGGCAAGGATTAATATGTACGCTACGACACAGGAAACTGAGTCACCACAAGGCACAGGGATTTTCTGGAAAACATACAGGAAATCTGCAGCAGAGCAGATAATGGAACTGAGATTTCCCAAGTCACAGCTTAGACCCACAAGCACAGGTACTATCCTGCCTCCCTTCTGTCTGTGAGACAGCTCTCCCAGAGTAAACATGCATATACCTGGCTACAAAGTCAGATGCAAATCCTTGCTCTACAGAAAAGAACTCAGAGGTATTCTGAAATTAGCATGAGGGAAGGGAAAAATACTCTTCAGCTGCAAATGAACAGAAATCAAGCTAATGTACAGCATGTATTGCCGATTCTCACATGCTTGAGTCTAAGCTCTGATCCACAGAGAAAATGGCTCTAAAATATTAACCGCAGTCATTATGGAAGGCTCGCTTCTGACAATGCGTCTTATGGTTCATTTACCAAGAAAAAATGGATGCAATTTTAGCCAGTATTAAAACTAATCTGCTTTTATCAGAGAAAGGAAACTAATCCCACCTCCCCAGCTCTTCTGTTGTTTTCAGAAGGAACTAACACAAAGGCAGTAGGTTTTACATAACCAAGCTTTTTGCTGAACCTGGGATTCCATAGGTTTTTACTCATCGAGGCTGAAAAAAAATCTTGCCAAGAGCAAGGCCAATCACCTAGCCTAGACAGCACAATTCCTACAAGGCCAAGTTCCTCACCAGGGCTGATCCTGATCTGATTCAAAGTGGGTGCCAATAACAAGAGTTTTAACTTCTTCTTTGGAGAAGGCAAGTTCTCAGAAGTCAGTCAAATCTGTGATATCTGGAAGGAGTAAAGGCGGCATTAACCTCCTACTGTACACTCAGCATCATCCACACACAGTCCTCAGTCACAGGCAGCCCTCCAGCAGCTTTATAAACCCTTTCACACACACCAAATTCACTCAAACTTCTCTCTAGACTCTTAAACTCCTCCTCCAGACCTGCTCAAGACAGATAAAACTTCAGCTGCCGCATGTCCCCGAGTCAGAAAAGGGTTTTCTGGGGAAAGAGGAGAAAGACAGGAGGGCCATCAGGAGGCAGAGTTCCCACATAAGCTACCACCCCTTTAAAGCTGCACTCTAAGTCAGACAGCGCCGAGCAGCTGGCATATTCCCATTGAAAGGGCCTGGGGTGGAGTTGAGTGACCCCATTCACAACATGCGAGGACCTGGCTTCAGAGACCGAGCAGATCCTTCTAGTTCCTGTCTGCCTTCAACTTCTTTTTGCACCCAGAAAGCGTTAAACAGCAGAGCTGAAATATCATCACTCACTCTCTAGGCTTGAGTTCTCTTTAGATTGTTGCTATTGACAGCAAACCCTGGGAGAATTATTATTTTTTATTATTATTATTATTTGCCAGTACTGCATGCATAACAATAGCTCTCTCGATACAGTAAATAGATACAAGCAAATTAATGGAACCATAACTGCCTCACGTCTTTCATTTAAAACAGACTCTGATTTTAGTCCTTTTGTTCAGAAACAAATTTAACAAGAATTTAGGAGCTATGTGTTGGGGCTGAAATAAATCAGGTGAGTAGCAGGAAGGGAAAGCTTACTATGACTTCAAAGTGCAATGAACACAATGACGGGACTTGGTGGAATAAGAAAACTAAGGCTGAATTTAATACAAAGGGCTCCATTGTTATCAAAGGTTCGATATAAGATCTAATGATAATTCAGTTGCATTGTTCATTGGGGAGAAGGTAGATGGAGATCATTTAACATTTTTTAATCAGCAAAATATTTCAGCCTGGCTACAGTTTACCTTGTGTGTGAGGGAACAGAAGTGGTGTCAGTGCCAGGTTGCAGCTAGCTGTGGTTTTACGGACAGACGTGCATTCTGCTTACGCACGTGCTAGGGGAAACGCTGTTCAGTGGTGCTGGATACCATCAACTAGAAGAGTCTTGTCCAGACCTCTGCAAGGTTCTTGTTCATGTCCCACCTTTATATAATAGATGGAATTTCTGGAGTATTTCACTTCTGATAATAGGACTGAGTTTGGAATAAACACGTCTCCCACACACCTCAAAATACTGTTTTTCTGTTCGAGAGTGAACACTTCAGATTTTAATTAAAAACCCAGTGTTATGTCAAATTGGATTAAAAGGCAGGAAAAGTGCTAAGTCCTGCCTTGAACAAGTCAGTTCCTAACCTAAAGAGTACGACACAGAAAGCCTGGCACCTCAATGGAAATGCAACACATTTCCAGACCTCCATCAAGATGGTCGCTTTAATCCAACGTGATCAGAGCCAAACAAAAAAAATATTAGACCCACTCATTCTCAACTTTCTCATGGCAAAAAGTAATGGAAAGGCTAAAAACTCAAAGCCCATAAGAAAAATAACAAGACCCAAATCAATTGACTTCTGAAAATGACTTCCAGGTTAGTCCAAGAGCTTATGCCAGCAGAGCAGCTCATGCACCCTGTTATATCTGCAGAGCTCAGTTCTATATGATAAGCTCTCCCAGCAGAGCAGCAATAAGCAGACAGATGATTATTGTGACTGATATATCTGGAGTAGCTGCACCATTGGCTGCACAAAGCTTTGTCCCGTGCAACTGCTATGCCTTAACCTTTCTAGACTGACAGCTACATCACCTTCATCTTCTGAGAAGCCACGATTTGTCATTTTCTTACATACGGGTTGGGGATACCATTTGTCTTGTGACACCGACAGCAGTGGTGCCAGTGTAACAGATGGAAGAAGGGGCAGTTGAGATGCTATCATCTGTACATTATCATTCACCAGTGGAAGTGTCCACCCTCCTTGCCTTTCAATGCACACAAACATGCCAAGGACTAGACTACAGAGAGCACTAAACACATCCTTAGTGAAGATCAACAAAAAGAGTGGTCCTTCTAAGTACAGATATGTTTTCACATCTCATACAATAGAAATCTTGCAGAAAACTCAAAAACCCTTCTGACCTCCAGGCACAGATTTGAAGTCTGCTAAGCAGAACTATGAACAGTAGTGCGAGATCTGTCCCTTCTACTCTCCAGAAGGAACTACACAGTATGAAGACAGAAGGTCTCCTGCCAAAACAGTGGCTAGGAAGAAGATACTTGTGGGTTAATGTGGGTGTTGGCAGATCTTCAAGGGAAGCAAGCCAAGCTGTGCTTCATTTTCACAAGTTAAAGAAGTTGGAATGAATGGGAAAAAAAAAATGAAAAAAACACAATGAGAATAGGAGAAACCATCTTTGAAAGAAACTAAAGGAAGTCAGCAGTTGATAAGGTGGGTTGTGATTCTTGGCAAGGCCAGAGACTGCCAGCCCTCTGGAGATGATATACCACAGGATATTAGGTGCTAGAAGCTGCCTCTTGGTGCCTTTTATAACATAACAACCCATTTAAGATCAACCATTTGTCACAGGCTGCCAATATCAGCTTGAAAAAAAACCCAAGCAGAAATGCTGCAGTGCAAGCTTCTGTGGGCAGATGTGCAAAAGTTTCAGCTGGAAAAATCTGGGGATTTAAATGAAGTAACTCACACTAGTACAGCTTAAGGAGTTGCCACACATTAGCCCATCTGTGACAACTCTCCACATGAGGACTCCTCATCTTGAAAGAAAATTTCATTTAAACACCTCTCAGCATGAACTAAGGTAAACACAGGTACACTTCAGGTAACTTGTTGCAAGCCAAGAGCATGCATGAGATTGCTCTCCTTGGCTCATCAGTGACAGCAAACTGCACCTCAGGTCTAAGCCTCAAATCCAAGCCAGGCTGCAAGCATTCTGCTGTGATTGCATCATCAGCTGAAATAGAGCTTGTTTCTAAGGCTGCATGCTCAAACAGCAAAAATGCACCACCAGAATTCCTCACTGAGACCAGGGCAATCCCTTGTCCTTCTTAGCTTTTGTCCCAAAGATACAGGAGGGTACAAAGGCCTCTGGTTTTGCTTACATCATCCTTCAAAAACATAAGCTGCTAGGCTACAGGCTTTTGTAGTCCTCAAGTATTTCACTCCTTTCTGCGCCCAGACAGCAGCTCTCCAGCTAGAAGAACTTGTACCTCTACAAACAGCAAGGCTATTTCCTGCCAAATTCAAGAAAGTAAACAAAATACATCTCTTCTGGCAAAATGTCTCCACACCAATTTGTGTAATTACCTATGTCCCTTAAGAGGGTCTTGTTCACGTGTTGTAGCTCTGACTCTGAGCATTGAAATACAATTAAACCAGATGCATCAGACACAACTTGCTGGCTGGCTCATGTCAAAACTCCACAGGTGGTGGTGAAGAGAGAGGACTTTCATTCAGAAACACTGAGAACAAACAGCACAGTGTATGAAGGGAAAGTCACAGCATGGAGAACTACTTTTAGGTAAACTCTTCTATCTATGTCCCACCCTCCAGCAACTGTCTCTGCCCACTGAGTATTAAATTTTGGATAGCAATGTTAATATCTGCCAATTTATCTCCTACTCCAAGCTGTTTCACCAGCACCACAACATTCACCAGTACATAGTCATGCTTCTTTGCTTTTATTCTGGCTCTTAGCCTTATTCTGCCTCTTTGTTACCAGCCAACACTTCTACACCACTTAAGTCCAAAATCCCTAACAGAAAATCCACGGTCCTTCTCAAAAAGCTCATACTCTTCTTTTTGAATGAAATTAATCCAGCCATCTGCATCTTCACTAGTGAGATGTTCTTTCTCCTCTAAAGTCTCTTATTAGCCAGTTCTGGAGAAAAAGACGCCAAAAACCAGTGGTTCTGTTACCCCAGTCCACAAACCCTGCATTGTCTCCACTTTTTCTACTGCCTGCTCTTCCACTTCTTGAGGCCATGTCGCACAAACCTAGCTTTCTGACACCATCACATTATTCTGCTCTATCAGCAAGTTCAATTTGCTGCTCCATTCCCCACATTTTCCAAGGAACTGCTTTTCAGCCTCACCCACCCCCAATTTGCCAAGTCTTCGCTCATTCTTCAGTTAGCACCCCCCTACAACAGAGAGGCTTCCTACCTGCTTAGGACACATTTCTTCCTTGGCACCGCTTCACTGGTGGAAAACACTTCAGACCACAGTGTTTTTCTTCAGTTGTTGAGGTCACTCAATATCAGCTTTTTCCAAAGCATACCAACAAGCACAGGGCAGCCTTGTCTACTAGCCAGAACTGTTCTTCAACAGACTACTTACAACTTCATGCAGCTTTTGAGACACTCTTACCCCTCACCTCTCTTCCTCCACCTTAATCACTTATTCCTTCCACCTGGGAATACAGGGAATTGCAGCCAGCTGGGTGCCTGTGCCTGGTCTTTCAAGGACTAATTTACACCCTGAAGGCTTCCTTCAACTTCTTTCAAATCACCTTCTGCTGCCTCTCACCACACCCTAAAATCAATGCTCACCTCTTGGGTGTTTGTACCTGCATCTTCTTTATTATTTTATCTTTATCGTCCTTTTAGAAGTTAATTATCTAAATCACAAAAAAAAAACTTCACTAGGCTGAATTGTGTGATCCCATGACCAATGCATTTGTAAACCTCATGTTTCTGCTGCTTCTTGTTGCCTGTTCACACATTTAAAGAAGAACCAGTGATCTATTCTGTCTCCTGCCTGAGGAAGAGACCATTGCAATCAAGTTATCTGACTCCTACATAAAGCAATGCAGAGCGCTCCTTGTAACTGCTTCTGCAGTGGAGTAGCTGTATCTGCCTCCAGATCATGGCTAACTGTGACTGTCAGTTCTTTGAGCCACGAATCAAATATTTGTCTTTAAAGCATTTCAGCGCTGTAAAAGGAACGTTGTACGGGATTTGCAGTTATCAGGGAGAAGACATCTCTCTGTTCCGCACTAAAACAATGTCAGTGATTAACACCTTTACCAGGCTCCTGCTTGGGTGGAAATTGCATACCTTAGGATCTCAGCTGTCAATCTGCTGAGCAGTGAAAGGGGTCAGAGCAGTGAAAAATTCCTCTTTGGGTTTTCAAATGGTCCTCTTGCAGTCTGTTCTCCCCTTGAGTTTCTGGCTAGTTAAGAAATGGCCAAGCTGCCACTCTTCTGACTTTCCACAGAGCTATTCTTAGTAAAGCTCAGACTGTTTCAGGAACAAAAAGGAATATTTGATGCTCAAGTTACCTTCACTTAAATTTATATCAGCTAATAAGGGTTATTTCACAGACAGCAAATTTGCTGAGATTCATTTAAAAACCACCTTCCAAGCTACAGTCTCTATTTGAATGTGTCAGAAGCCACAATTTCTCAATTTCTGTTCTGTGAGGGATTCAGAAGGCTGATGTTTGATTTCTGTCCCAAGAACGAAAGGCAAGATCATGAAATTTCCCATGAAGATGAGTATCAGTAAACATTTTTCAGCTGATAATCAATAGCACCAAAGCATTTCCTTTTGATAATGTCAGAACATCAAACATTAATTAAAACATATATAGAGAAGTGGTTGCTGCCACTCCAGGGGTGTGAGTGACAAAATCCCCACGAGTACTGGCTCAGAAAGGAAAACATTGTATTGCCTTTGAGACTATCCACCGCTTCGCCTCTCTGCAGCAGCTTCACTACCCAAAGAACTTGTCACCTTCAGCAAAAATCCTTCAGTGGCATCTGCCATGCAACTAAGGAGACATAGCAAAGAGGAGACAGATGGAAACAAAATCTCTCCAGGAAGGAGAAAGAATATGGCTTATTCACAGGGCCCATTCCCAGAAGGCAAGGTGGAAGAGAACAGAGGAGGAACAAACTTTTACACCTGCTGGAAATAAAATGATGTATCAGGTAGTGTCCGGCATAGTCCACATATTCTTACATATTCAGTAAAAAAGATTTGTCCATGATACAGCATTAGTATCTTGTCACGATCTTGGTGTCAAAGCAAAAGGCAACTGGGAATGTTTCTCACTACAGTTTTTGACACTATCATAATGCAGACAATTTGGGTTGATATTTTAGTGTAGCAAATGTCACTGAAAATGACATACGCCCAAGAAATTTTCTGATTTTGACTAAACTATATTTTCTGATGGAGGATTCTTCCAACAACTTTCTTTCCCCAAGTGGCTCCAATACTCATGTTTAATGATTAATGTTTCTCAGAAGCTTTTTCAATTTACTGACATCATTTGTCCTTTGTAAACTCAACACAGGAGGTGAATATTTAAAACTGTATGTCATCTATCTCCTTTTGTCCTTATTGTGATACTGCATTCATTTCCCATACTTCATTATACCACGTATTTCTGCAATGAAGTATTTTCATCTTCTAGCAGCTGCTACTGCAATAACATATTTCTGGATCATCTGAGTAGTTTGTTAGAAGGACAAATTTACGAATGGGTTTAAGTTCAATTCATATCGTATCATCCAAGTTCAGACGTTAACCATACAATTCCATATATTTAAGCAGGAAGTACAGACATCTTTCCTTTCCTCCGAACTCTCTCCAGCAAAGATTCCCATCTGTTTAATGACAGAGCATGTCCTTATTTAAACAAAATGCTCTCTATATAGAGGATTAAGTACAGGTTTCCTGAGTAACATTTCATAATGAGATGCTGATTCCTTTGTACTATATTCTGTGCTCCTCAAAAAATTTCTCAAGGTATCTCTTTGCTCTCCTTGCTTGTAAAGGTTTGTTTCTCACCAAAATCCACTTTGTCAAACAAAAGATTTCTCAGAAATGCCTCTTTCTGCCTGTTTTTTCGATTGCAGCGTTAGGAAGGAATAGAGATGGATTCTCTTCTGCTTACCACAAAGCAGTTCTTGGCTTCATCTAAAGTGAATCCTGATTTACATGAGCAGAAAAGGATCACAGACACAGACTCAACATTCCTCTTCAACTATTTCATTCTGAGATGGTGCCAGACGCAATGGAGATATGGAAAGGATAGAGTAACTAAGGCAATGAAATCTTCTTCTCTTCCTGTATGCATATTTCTCTTTCACTCTGACTGGTGATTTCTTAACTCTTTTTTGGAAGGATCTGTGTAAAGCAGTTTGGGGTTTGTTTTCTTACTTCGCTTTAAAGCCATCACTTAGATACCTTGCCGATAAACCTGCCTTAAGAACTTGCATAGCACTGAAGAAAATCAGTGCTGCTGTACTAAGCACAGATATTGACAGCAATTTTAAACGGATGTGAGCAGCCATCGCGGCATAGGCAGATAATCCAGAGCA
Organism: Opisthocomus hoazin; assembly: GCF_030867145.1. NCBI lineage: Eukaryota > Metazoa > Chordata > Aves > Opisthocomiformes > Opisthocomidae > Opisthocomus > Opisthocomus hoazin. The sequence goes on from NC_134419.1 coordinate 68,136,007, forward strand.
CAAACATTACCTGGAAATACTTGCTACACTTAACATCTCTTTAAAAGTTCAAAGAAACATCAGAATATCTTTGGTTAACTCTGCTTTAAGAGAAAGGTGATGTTCACCCACATTCATACTTTACCCCCACTGTTCTGTGTGGTGAAAATAAAGATGCAATGAACCTGCCAAGACAGTGCTAGTTCCCTGACGAGGGCTGAAAGGGGCCAGCACCCAAAGAGGGCAGGGGAACAGCAGAAATGTAATCAATTCTAACTTGGGATAAAACTAAAAGCAGCGGTTGAGAAGCAAGTGGAAAGCAGCAGGAACATGCTTTTCCTCCCTCCAAATCCATTCACACATCAGAGAAACCATTAGTACGAATATGTTATTTGCTCCATTGATCTTGTGTGTATCTCTATCTTGTGTATGTGGGAAAATCATAAGAACAAGCTTTAACATTGTAATGAGTCCTGGACAGTGACAGGACTTAAGTCCCCTAGAGCCTGCTACCCTTAAGAACAAGAAAAAAAGTTGGAAGGGATGTAAACCTACTATTTCTGAGCTTCAGACAAATAGAAAAATTGGCCCACAACTCTGTAGTGTGGGGATGCTGAATTTTCTCAGACGTCAGCTGTGATCCTGTCCAGCAGCTGCTCAGCTATTCAAGTAGCTTATTGCAGTCCCAGCTCTCAGAATAGTTCTGAGTTACATTACAAGGAATGAAGTCAAAGAGGCTGGGGAAAAAGAGAAACAATATGCTTTCTATCGAAGTTTTTCAGGAAAGTGTGAGAGGGAAGAGACTTACAGGAACCTGTGTCTTAAGGAAACTTTAATGACTAAATGCACAGCGCCCCAATCCAGTTGTTGCAGAACTGGTGCACTCCAAGCACCCAAAAACCAGAAAAAAAAATAAATAACAAAAGATAGCTTTCATCCTCCAAGTTCATGAGTGGGACTTTCCTAAGATTTCTCAGCTAGTAGTGATCCATTTCTTCATAGCGTCCTCGTTTAACCGGTCTTTAAAGTGCATCTGGTCTTGTTTTCAAATTTCTTCTGCAAGAACAACATTTGGTGTCCCTTGGACTTGGAAGGAAGGCTAACAGGCCAGGAGCCTCCCAGCTGATGCTGGGAGATGTGATGCACAATCCCCAAAGCTGGGCACTGTGGTCATACAACCACGTTCATTTCCTCTCAGGGCTAAGTCCACCCTGCCTTCTTGTGCCTAGAGTAGTCTCATCCATCTGGAAGGCAGGAGGAGAAATGGCAGGTGGACCCAGGAGGACAACCACCTTCACACCGAAGCTCCAACTTGTTCCTTTCTGTGCACAGGGTATTCCTGCTGGCAGTCAGTTGGGGGGCTGCTGGCTCTGCAGCCACCCCTTGCTAACACCTGCAGTATCCCATTTAACTGCTGCCTTGGCCGGCCACAGTAGCCGAGATGTTTGACAGAGTCACTGCAAGATGCACGGCCTCGTGGGCTGGCCTGTTCATCATGACCATTATTAGGATTATGTTCACCTTCCATTAATACAGAACCACGTGCCTTCCCTGGCCCTTCTGCATCAAGAGAAAGCACCAGCACTCACACACCAACACACACAGGTGAGTGCAGCACTTTCATCGTGTATTTATTGGTTTTCATTTTTTTTAGGAATCAACACTCTGAATGTGTTGCTGTCTCAGCTGTCACTGCTTGTCACATTACAACAACGATCTCTGCTTTCAGAAGCCAGTTCGGGTTGTTTAATCATCGCTTCCCTCCATGCTGTCCATCACACGGTGGTCGCCAGGCAACAGCATCAACAGACAGGGCTGTAGGTGGCTGGTAAGGAGGAGGATGGAGCACATCAGGGTTTGCAGGGAGGAAGAAGAACTCACGTTCCCACGGGAGAGGGAGGCACGGGAGCTGCTGAGCCTATCTGATGGGATCCCAGCCTGCAGCATGATGCAAGTAACAGCGATTTCAGGGATTGCAGATTCCAGTGCTTTGGTGGAGGCAGAGAAGACCACAGCACCCTGGCCCATGGCACATTAATGCAGAGCTGGGTTCCTTGCTCCAGCTCCCACAGGTGTCCATGGTCCCTCCATCACAGGTGAGATGTCAGAGCCCTGCCTTTCAGCCCGGCTCACAACCATGGGCACAGCCTGCAGTTAGACACAGCTGGAATCAACCACATTTATTGCTTTAACAACTTTAAAATGGGTTGTTTGGGAGTGGATAAGGAGTTTCTGAAGGAAAAAGACTGACCAAATGTCAACTTATAAAAGCTGAAAATAAAATGGAAGGCAACACTGAACTTGGAGCTTTTCATCCAAAAGATGAGCTGGAGAATGTTGTTTTGGTTTGTTTCATTTTGTTTTCCAGAAGATGCACAATTAAACAGTCATCTGCCATTTAAACAAACAGACGCAGATCTGCATCAAAGCATGTTTGGGTTACAACAGCCTAAGCAGTTCTTACTAGTGGCTCTTCTGTAGAGATGTGAGGTCACCGGACCCAGGCTACATCCAGATCTATATATTCCAGATCTTTATAGCCTAGATCTATATTCTTCATATCTCCAGCTCGGGCTCTGTCCCCCTTAACATATTCAGGGGAGTGTGGAAACATGCACATAAATTAAGTGGAGGAGGTGTAGCGCAGTCCTTTCCATGGTGCGATCCTTAACCAGAATACCATCTCAGGGAATAATTATCCTCAAAACTCCTTTAACTAGTGACATTTCACCACAGACCTGTGCATTTGGGTGTTAAGTTTAATGCATCTGCTGTTTTGCTGGTTTATCATTTATTCATCTGTTTATACTTTTCTATAAAAAAAAAATCTAGTAAGTTTCATGTAATCAAAGTAAGATCTAACTTTGATTTCCAGATAGCCATTCCCAAAATTTGATTTTGTTTCTAATAACGATTAATTTAAAGCTTTCATCTGTCATCTATGGAAAAATCATTTTTTTCTTGGAAACATGAACTGAAACACAACAGAAAACAAATTAATTTTGCATATCATATTCTTTGGCATATAGAGCTTGACTGTAACCAGAAGTATGATTTTTACCCCATAAAAATATCTTTACATTTGTACATAGGTCAGTTCTTCAAAAAATTAAGGTCCTTCAATATTCATTTGAATATTCAGTGGAATTCACTAAGCCTGTTTTCAGGGAATATTCAGTGAAAGGTACTGGCAACATTCTTGGCCAAGGCAGGGAACATTAAGCTGTTTCTAGAGGTTTATACTGACCCAGACACACACACAAAAGGGAGCACATGACTTCTTTTACCTACTGAAAATGTACCTTGGATTTAAAACAAAAATCTTTCATGCAAAGTCTATTCCAAATTATTAAACGGGGTCCATTCCCACATTACTGATTAATTTCCCACTGACTTCTGAACTTTACGATTACTCCACTCCAAAAAAAAAAAACAAACAGTGCACCTCAGAAAATCACACATTGAGCAGGGGCAATTTATGAAGAGAAAAACAAGCCTACATTTGTTATATAAAATATTTCCCTTGAATTATTTTCTCAACCTGAAACGTGGTGGGGGAGGTGAGAATGAGGGAGGAAGAGAAACATTTGGGGAAACACACAGGATGTCTCTGTTGGGTTATCTAAACAGCCTGAGATTTACTAAACAGCCTTTCACTTACTCCCGAAGACCTGCGTGAAAATGATCTGCAAGAGCTCGTGGCACTGCTGTCCTTAAATAATCACCAGCAGAAGTGACACAAAGCCTAATACAAATAGGATGTGATCACTGACACCGAGTTGGGACCCGGTGTTGTAAGGGATCAAGAAGACTCTGCAAGCCAACTCTTAGGTTCCAAGCTGCAGCAAGAAGCGATACACAGGGCATGGGAGACATATTCCTGGCAGCAGTCTGCAAACTGTCTTGAATGAATTTCAGACACCCTCTCTAAACACCTGCTGTATCTTTATGTACTAGATGCACTCCAGTATTTTTGCCAGCCCAGACAGTCCAAGAGTATCTTCCCTACATTGCTGCTTCTACATTAGGGAATGCAATACTCTGGGGGGGGAAAAACCATCTGGTTTCTGTTGGTTTTTTTTAATGAAGGCAACCTCTCTGGGGTGAAAGTGGGTGGTGTTGGCTATTATCATGTAGTTTGCTGCCTTATGCACACTTTGTGGTCTCCTCATCCTGCCCTGAGGTTCCTCAGCCACACTTCCCAGAAGTACGGCACAGGTCAATCCCTTCATCCCACTCAAGTCACTTACTTCAGGTGGCCTTTGTCTCCTCTGGGCTACCTCTGAGATTTCCCTCCAGGAAAAGAGAAATCATAAGGCCTGCGACTCCTTTCACTGTCCTGCCCCTGCAGCAGCAGTTCTGCCCCTATCCACAGCAAAGGGGGAGAGCACTGGAGGCCCTGCCCCAACACGGACCACTCATGGCAGGGAAACTTGGCACTGACATCAAAAACAGCTCCCATTTCCCACTTTCTTCCCCCCCACTGCCTAAATCTCCACCTCTTATCCCAGCCTTCTCCTCCCTGCTCATCCCACTGCCTAAATCTCCACCTCTTTTCCCAGCCTTCTCCTCCCTGCTCACCCCACACCAGGGGCACCTCACCACAGCCTGCCCTGAGCACATCCCTGACATGGCAGCATGCAGGGCAGAAGTTCAGAGGCAGCTTTGAGTCCCGGTGTGCTATCACGGGAGAACATCACTCCCCTATTTAGGGACACGATGTGAGGTTACATTAAGTTCTTGCAGACCCTCTAAATGAAAAGAATAACATTTTAGGACATATCCTAAAATATCCTGTTCCTTCTCAAAGTACTTTCCTTTTATGTTCCCCAAGGAGAGAAAGTGCAGTACCAGGTAAAAGTGTTATTCTATTACCAGCACTGAGAATTAGGGATTAAGGGCTCTCGTGTTAACTGTTGTTTGATTTAAGAGGCAGCCAAAAAAATTGCAAGTAGCACAAAAATCATTTTACTGCATCAACTTTTATATGCATTTAAAATTCCAAAATAATTAGTCTATCACCCAATGCTGCCATTTGAGTTGGAATCAAGGCCCATTTTCATTTAACATAGAAATGTCAATTAGAGCTGTGGGAGTCATTGATTTCTTGGTTTGCTGGCCAGATATAAAAAAAAAAAAAAAAAGAGAGAGAGAAAAGATGTGCCTTGTATCAGTCTGATTTTTTTTCTCCTCCTATAAAATGAAAACCTGAATGTAGCTTTAGTTCTGGAGATCTAGTACACACAGCTTTTATGATAATATCAGTTGCCCAAATATAAGCAAATATAGTTTGAGTTGCTCTACCATTCCGAGCCCTGGGTGTCAGGTAGGATGCAGGACCCACAGGACGCCCTTGCCCTGTGAAGTAGCAGCTAGAGGCAATACCATCTCAAACACCACTAGAAGCCTCTGTGTGGGACACTGAATCAAGGTTTTTGTGTCACTGGATCATTTCTAAACATACAAAAAAACCCTGGAAATCCATTCAAAAAATGCTGCCTTGAAACAAAACAATGAAGAAAATGTTATATTTAACCTTCCAAGATATTGGCTTGTTCAGGGCTGTTTTTCAGGAGCCTGGGGATCAAAAGGAAATCAGTGTGAACCTATGAAATGCTCTGGCCAAGTTACAACAGCTTTTTCTAGGGGAAGAGGTCTTTGATGGGGCATTTTCACTCGCCTTGCTGGAGCTCTGCCCAATGTGAGGGTTGTATTCAGTCTGTCATCGTAAGAAGGACCCAGAGGACACAAGATCGTCCAAGGCTAACTCTAATCTTGCGGCTCTTCGCATGTAGAGCCATACCATAACAGACGGGTCAGAATGGGCTCTAACCTCTCCAGAAGGAGTTGAGGACTTCTGACCCCCTTGCTTCCCCCTCTGGACAGACCTCATCATGACGGCCACGTCAGAGAAATACAAAAGTCTTACTTCAACTCAGGAGAAAAGGGAGAAAACACCCTCCTATTTCAAAGTACAGTATTAAGAAGATTGAAAACTATAACCCTATTGCTTTATACAGTTTATAGCCTCTTGGTACTGTACAAATGCCAGTTGCAACTGTCAGAGCTCTTCCATTATTCTCCTTAATCTCCCCTCGTGATGGGATTTGCATATCCCACCTGTCAGCCCAGGTGGAAGCTCCTCACCATCTCCCAAACACTTTCAGAGACCAGATTCACACAACAACCAGCCCTCACGGGTCTCTTTCACCCACTGCTTTCTCTCAGTGCACAGCTATTCTTATTAACAATTTTCCACATATCTTACTTCATATTCTGTATAGGAAAAGCCCACGTTTTAGCCAGTCAAGAAATATATCTAGAGACAGATTGCAATACATAAGAAATGCCACAGCTATTGACGCATTTTTGCCAAATCATACACACACAAAAAACCACAAAACCAAAAAACCTCAAAACTTTCTGGTTAAAGAAATAAAGTTCTGCTCAAATTTACAAGAAATTTTCCAGTGTTTTCTCTCACTGATGTCTTGTTTTTAAAGGAGACTTCATATCTAGAATGAATGAATGCATGTAAAATATTTGATCATTTACACAGTAGCAAATCTAGTTCAGAAGACCAAAATTTGAAACACACGGGACTTTTAGCAATACTTTAATTTCTCTTGATTTTTTCTGGTTAAAATCCCAGTTTTTGTTTCCTCACTTTTTACTCAGCCCTTCATAAATATATTTGCATTTGCTCTAGCAAGAGATTAGCCTGAAACATTCTCAGCTTCTGCTGCATTATACTATTAATACTATTATAGATCGTTGTAATATGTAAGCAATACACAGTACATCTCACTGAAGCATTTTAATGCAGGCATCCTCCTCAGACGAATCTTTTTTGGGACCTGTTCCCTGCACTTCAAGAACCAATCTAAATGCAAAGTGACTGACAGTGGGGTCATTCCTCACCGTAGCACGCAGCTGGCTCCGGGCTCCACAGCCATATTCATTTCCTTACACTCCTCCTTTCTAATAATGCAATTGCCATGGGAGGAAGGGAGCAATGGGCTAGCACAGTGTCATACAGTGTAATGCCAGTCGCTCATGAGGTGATGTTGGCATGTTCTTCATCCACCCTTGGTAATTTTATTTGGAAGCCACAGCTCTGCCTGCAAGGGAAGGACAGAGGGTACCAACTACAACCTGTTTCATGAACACAGTGCCTGAGCCAAGAAGTCTCAGAGTGAGAAGATGTGAAAAGTGACATTTTGATTGTGATCCCTCCATTCTGGCCTGAACAGAGGAACACAGGGAATTGAAGATACTTTTGCCATGCCTTTACTGTCTCATTTGTAAAAGGGAATACATTTGTTATCATCTGCATGGAACTGTGTTCATCAAAAGCAAAAAGCTGATTCAAATTCGAGCTCTTGGGAACCTGACTCCTAGAAATTCACAGTTCACTTTCCACAATCTGTCTTACAAGCAGATACAGAGAGAACAGTGCTTGCTCAATTTAGCAAACCAGAGGCTGAAAAGGAATACGATCACTGCCTGTAACAGAGTTCCAGGGGGCATAAGTGCCAGGGAGGGAAAATAATTTTAATTAAAAGGCACACACACAAATGAAAAAAAAAAAAAAATTAATCTAAATTGCCCAATGGCAATGCTAGAACAGAAATCAGACAGAAGTTTCCAACAGTCAGAAGAATAAAGCTTGGAACAGCTATCCAGAAAGGAAAAAGGCAATAGGAAGGTGAGTCGAAAGAAACCCAACTGTTTTCAAGAACAGTTTGATCAGTTTATGGCTGTAGGATGCAGTACCTGCTGCAGCCCTGTACCTTTCTTTAAGTTCCTAATTTATAAAGTAGTTTTGAACACTTCAGCTGAAAATCCAACAACAGGATATTCACAATTATGTTGCCCAGGAGGAAATACAGTGCACTGGAAATATACAGGTGCGTTGTTATTCTGCCTTACCTATGCTCAGTTTGTCCTGTCAATAACATCAAGTAAAATCTTGCAAGTAATACCTAATGTAGAGTCTCATCTTGAGTCTCATCTTGCCTAACAGCTCTCCCACAAGAGACCTAACTCTTTCTCTGTTGTCTAGTGTAATCACCTGACAACAGCAATGATGACCTTGCAGGCTTCATCCTGCACTGGACCCATCAGTTGTATTGATTTTCTACTGTGGATGGAATATAAAACCTGTCTGGCCATGGTTGTTTTGCATCTGGTCCAGACTCCATCAGCCTGTTGAGGATCTTCTGTTGTGAAGGACCTAGCTCAGCTTTGTCTTTCCAGCCATGTAAATCACACAAGTTTGAACCAGCTGTTTAAAGGTACCTTGGCCATGTAAAAGCCAGTCTCCAGCAGGGTACATACTCAAATTCTTTGCCAAACACTTTGAGATCTACACCAACATCCAGTCCAGGAGAGCACTCTGTCCAGAGCAAGGCAAAAGTAAACTGCCTTAAACGAATGTGAAACCTATGCTGCTTTCCTTCACAGCACCACAGTACAGCACAAGCTATAGTATCAAGGCTCTTGCTCAGACTCCCTTACCTTCCGATCTCCTTCAATGTTTTTGCTATTTCTCCAGGGTACTCTCAAACGAACAAGTAAGGCACCAATCTCACTCCAAGCCAGCCTAGGACAAAAGCAGTCTAGGTTTCTTGTAAGCTCCAAGAACCATCCATATCCCAAAAGCTCATAATGGATGTCTCCTAGAGATTTGCTTGTCTCCATTAAAACCAAATCTCTCTTTTAGCTCCACACACAAATCTCTGCTAGCTGTTTTCTCCTACTCTACAGAAGAGCATTAAGGGAGCTATGGGGACTCCACATCTACAGTGTTTGGATACACCACATCAGGAAGCACGTTTGATATTACTGTGAGCTAGGAAACCTGCCAACTTCCACACGGATGATGAAATTTCTCAGTGGTGCAAAAAGGCAGGAGATCTCATTTGTGTGTATTCTAGCAGAGATTTGAGGAAGATTTTATCTCATAGGATCTTTTACTCCAGTTTCTACAGAAGCCAGTGGAAAGACCCTCAGGATGTATCAGTGCAGGTAAATTAAGCAATACCAGGACCCATTCAGAGACTCCACAGTCTATATTCTTACTATACTGTCAAAATGGTTCCAGGCAGGATGCTGGCATGGGCCAGTTAACACCTTCCTGGATTATTTCCAGCACCCAGTTCAGCTGCAACCGCTCGTCTCCGTTTTGCGGACTGACAGAGCTCAGGATTGTGGAGATGTCAGACAGCCTTATGCACCCTTGCTCACCTCCACTGGAGTCAGAGACAGCCTGAGGCCCACCTGTATTTTAATGCAACACTGGATACACTCCCGGTTCCATCCTCACCAGTCATCTGACAATCCAGGGTCCTTACACTTCTGCTGTCCTCTGGGGAGCTCCTGCTGACTCCACCGGTGAAAAAGCAAAGGTAGACAGGAGGGATTAGTGCATATGTGAAGTGTGTCCCTACAGATGTGAGCTAGGCACATGCCAAATGTTGGGCCACAGATACTGTGCTGGAGGGTAAGCTGTCCAGGGAGCACCTAAAGTCATTGACAGGCCAAAATAATTCCTGATGTAAGACAATTTATGTTGGTGGAGTTATACCTGGATGATTTGGACTACTACATATTATTCTTATTGTACCTGTGGCCGAGCACACAGCGAGTTCTCCCTCCGAGCAGAGTACCATCAACTAGGTGGTGCACACACTCAAAATGAAATTACAACCAAGCCTGAAAGAAGCTGCAAACACCCTGAACAATCCCTTACAGAAATCAGGAGACCTTTCAGGGGTCCCCTCTCCTCCATCAGAAGCATTGCAATTGTATCCAAACCACCACCAAAATGAGGGTATAGGGAACCACGCTGAAGCTGACAGAATCAGGTACATTGCAATAGAAAAAACTTGGTGGTGAGACTGCTTTAATTTTCCAGCTTTTCCATCTAAAGGGATCTCAAATGTTTTGAGGTTTGTTTTGGATTTTTCCTGCACTCACACAGATGCTGCAAACTATGACAATCTTCGTAGTGCCCCTGTGCCTGGGTGAAAGGAAAAAGCTGTTTAACAGTAGCACTTACAGAACACGATAGACTGAAAATGTGAAGAGGTGTGATGTTGTGCTGTTGGCTGTGCCACGGCAGGGAAACGCAGGCAGGAAGGCGGCAGCTACCACTGCTGGAGAGCAGCCAGGGCACCGGGGCTACACAGCATCCCTCGCAAGCAGCACCATGGGATACTCTGTGATGCCCATGCAGGCAGAACTACATACATTGTACCCTAAAGGAAGCATTTGACTCCAACCGCCTCCCAGCTCCTTCACAGATGAGAGTCCAAAACCTCCGAAGACATGGGGTAGGTGCCACACTGGGCTATCTACTGAAGACATCGCTTCAGCTGAGTCCGTGCAAGCCTGTCGTGCATCCACATCCTGCTGGGGCCCAGCTTCATTTAGTGTTGTGAGGGGGGGCGGGGTGCAATCACAGCACAAGATAGCACAGCACTGCCAGAGCCCCCAGCAGCAAGGTGGGAGCATCCCTCCCCAAACGCAATACAACCCGGAGCTCTTCGGGAACAACAGTGGCAAAATGTTTCCTCACAGCTCCCTGAAAACATTTATACACCAAGACACGCAGAAAGTAAATCAGTCACTACCACTAATAGTTCATACCACCAGAGTGGGCAGAAACATACATACATGTGTATATATATACACCTAAGAACTTGTATAATAAAACACATATAGAACAACAATATTTTTCTTGATAAATGTACAGATGAAACATAATTGCAGTGACAGCCCAGGAAAAACTGATGCCTGCTGGATGACTTTTTATATCAGAAGCTTTTTCTCAGCAAATGGGTCACTTGAAACCAGTGTCAGCCTCAATTCAATTTGTATGAACAGACCCGAGTTCCCAGAAGGCAGCTTCTGTTAGCACAACTACTTAAGAGACAGGATAGATGAGTTGCGAAGAAAGGCCAAAGTCCTTCAAAACAGGGATGACAACTATTCCTCTGTCAATTAATTGATTAAAAAGCTCCTGATGAGACCATAAAACCATATCCCAATTAACTAGGACTGAACCCCACAGTGAGGTGCTTACGACATCCGCTGTAATTCTAAATCAGGTCGCTGTGATATACCTCAATACAATTTATACCAAAAGGAATTCATAATAATTAGACCATTATTTCAAAATGTTACCAGGCTCCTAGTACTAAAAGCTGAAAGGAAGGCCAAGGATTTTTGCCAAGCAGCAAGAAACCTTCTAGCATTACAGCCACGGACACCTTAGAGGAGAGGAGCCAGAGTCCCCTTTTCTCCCGGGAAGTTGTATGGGCAATGACCACATCATGCCGGCATCCCTTTCTCTCTTATTAGCACTCTGCTTTCGGTCTCTAAGAGGCAAAGTGACAGAAGTTGGAGAATTCAGACGGACAGATCTCCCCACTTCTGCTAGTCCACAAGCGGAGTTAGCGGCGGGCAGAAAGCACACCAGGCAACTCGCTGCCTTCCCCAGGCCTCAGCGCTCTGGCTCCAGGTTACCTCTGCAACAGGGGCTGGAGGGATATGGGGCTCGAGTTAACTTAGTAACTTCGATGCCATAACCATTCCTCCAGCCTGGAAACCAGTCACCTGCTTCTCTGCCTGGTTTTGTTTTGCGTCGCTCACATCGGAGCCGTTCCACCGCTATTCACCAGAAAGGTCCAGGTTACAGGGAAGAGATGAGAACTGTATCATTTCAACACCGTGGTGACAAAAGGCAAAAAAGCAGCTTTATGCCTTGCACGGAGGCACCTCGAAGATGAAGTCCTGAAGCCCTCCAGCATCTCCCCATCAGCAGGGCCTGGGGATGAGCCCTTGGGCTGACGTGAGCTCCCGGGGCTGGGAGGAGGAGGAGCAGCACCAGAGGGGCTTTCCCAGGCCTTGCTCGCAGCTGACCCTCCCAGGCTCCCGGCGAGGGTTACTCTGGGGGGAGGCAGGGTGCGAGGACTAATCCCCCCCCAGACCGACCCCTCCCCGGGCAGTGATTGATCCTTCCCTGCCTCCAGGGTGAAGGAGAAGGGGGCTGGAGGGGGGCTGTGCTCCGGTTTATCACTCTCTGCCTCCAGGGTGAGGGAGAAGGGGGCTGGAGGGGGGCTGTGCTCTGGTTTGTCCCTCTCTGCCTCCAGGGTGAGGGAGAAGGGGGCTGGAGGGGGGCTGTTCGCAGCGGGCGGGCGGCGGAAAGTTTTTTTGCTCCGGAAGAATGGCCCTTTTGAAGCACTTCTGCCCCACTGCACACTGCTAAGCGAAGCCAATCCCCGGCGCCCGGAGGCGCAAAATCCCCCCTCGAAGAAGAAAAACCCAGCACCCCCCACCCACTCTCCCATCCCCCACCCCTCCAAAAAAAGGCGGGGGGGAAGGGAGAAAAAAGAGGAAGGGAGGACAAAGGCGAGCCCTCGGCGGTACTCACGCTGCTGTTGTGCCCGGACCAGTGCACCATGGCTTGGTTGTGCGCCGAGTCCCCGGCCAGGGCGAAGGTGGTGCTGCCCAGCCGCAGCTCCTCCAGCCCGAAGCGGGCGGCGCCGGCGCCCCCCGGCTCCCGCCCCGCCGCCGCGCCCCGGGGGCTGCGGCCCCGCCGCCGCCGGCCCGATCCCGGCCGCCCGCCCGCCGGCGGGGACGCCCGGTCCTCGGCAGGAGCCGCCGCCGGGGGCCGGCTCCCCCTGGTCTCTGTCTCGGGCTGCCTCGTCAAGCGCCGGGTCTCCCAGCCGCTGGATGTCGTCGCCGCCGGAGCCGGGGCGAGGGTCGCTCGCAGCCCGGCATCCTCCGCCTCCGTCCCGGCCCCTTGCCCTCTCTCGCCTCCCTTCTCCCCGGAGAACCTCCTCTGCTCCTTTTCTCCTCTGTCGGTCCTCAAATGCACGAACAATCCCCGCTGCGGATGTTGCTGCTGCGGCTTCACCTGGGAATGGCAGGATCTGCAAGTTATTTCTGCACCCGTAAAGCCAAAAGTGAAGAGGAAAAGCCATGTCCAGTACAGGAGAGCAACGTGCCAGGCTGGGTACCAGCCAGCAACTTTTTCCATCGCTGCTGGCTGCTGATGAGTGCGAGGGAGAAAGAGCAGGAGAGAGAGAGCAGGGTGCTGCCGATTTACCCGCCGCAGGGTAAACACGGCGAGAACTCCATAAAGTTTCGACTCTGCTGTATTAAGATGCAGCCGGGGGGTAGGGGAGCTTGCTTTCTTTCCCCCTCTTTTTTTCTTCTTGCTTTCTTTTCCTTCTTTTGCACTTTTTCCTTTTTTCCTCTTTTTTTTTCTCTTTTTTTCTTTTCTTTTTTTTTTTTTTTTTCACCAGGACTGGCGTTGCTGATCAGGCTTTTGACGGAAGGCAAAGCCACAACCACACGGGGGAGGAGCTGAATTGAAATCAGAGACAGAGAGGGAGAGAGAGAGAGGAGCGTACCCTGGCTGGTGATTTCTCCCGGCTGCCTCTGTGGAAGTCTCAGCTCGCTCCTCTCCCGCTCGCTCTCTCTCCGCTCCCTCTCACTTGGCCGCTTCTGCATCGCGCTCCTCCCGCAGCCGCCCCGCGGGTGCTCCGTGAGTGATTGGTTACTCGTCCCCCCTTCTCTCACACACACACACTCCCCCCACGCACTCCAAGAAGGACTTACCCCAACTTTGGAACTCACACCGTCTAATCCCTTCCTCCCCTGCGCTTCCCATCAGCTCAAACCCCTTCAACCAGCTCCCCAATATACTAAAACCACCACGCATGAACAGGAAGCAAACGTGCGAAGTGAAGGAACAGTACATACTCATAGGCATACATATATATGTGTGTAGTCTTTCCAGAGGAAATATTTTAACTCAATTAAGTGGCCTTAAATGTCTGAGCAGGCTGTGAAGGCTCCCTTTCTTTCTCTCCCCCTGTGACTGATGTAAACGCACTGGAGTTGCTGGGAACAGGCACCCGTGCTTGATTTCACAGAGGGAAATCAGCATTCCTACCCCTCCGTCCCCCCCTCCGCCTTTGCCTCGCTGTACCGTCACTTACAGTAGCTGCCGATGTTTAGATAAACCACTCAGGCGTGGCAGAGATGTAGTCACATAAATGCTGATGGGGACAGGGACAAGCTTTTGGAAATGAAATGACAGCAGTTGGTGGCGGGAGAGAGAGCTTCCCCGCCACTGGTTTATCAGCAGAACAAAAAAAAACTTTCTGCTCCAGCTGTCTCATGTTTTCAGGTCCAGCAATTTCTCCCCCAGCAGCTGTGCTCCTCTCTCGCTAGATCTCTTCCCCAGGGAGCAGTCGCTAGTGGTGGCCGGAGGAGATCGCCCAACCCTTATCGCAGAGGTTGGTTGGTCTCTGCCAGTCATGGGAGCCGCTGGTCCGTTGCTGCAGGCAGCACCGTTGGTGACTGCCCAGGCAGCAGGACAGGGGCCTGAGATTTAGCAGGCACCTGCAAATGTCCACAGGCTTTAAAACTGGAGGGAATTATAGGTCCTGCGGATGGAATTTTATTCCATCCCCATCTGCCTGCTCTCACTCATTCCTATTTGATTTCCAGGAGAGTTTATTTTTTAATTAATACTTTTAACATTTCTCTCCTGGCATGGAAGACTTTCTTCTATTTTTTGGCAGGGCATTTCAGAAAGAGATTTTCAGATTTGTTCCACATTCTTCTAGGGATTTCACTCAAATTCTCACTGGTGACATGTCTTGGGATGCTAGCACAAGACCACAGGAGAAGGGAGACTCACAGCAGTTGAGGCTGGGCATAACTTCATGCTGCTTACAACAATGATGGATTGTCTGCAATGTAACCATCAGACCTCAGTAAATCTACTCTAAACCAGTGAACTGCATACCTGTTTCCATATCTCTCAGCTAAATGGTTACTACTAGTTACAGCCTCTCAGTAATAATAGTTAACACTTTGCACTTAAACAACTCTTTGCCTTCACTAAGACCTGAGCTCTTCACAAAGGCCAGTGAATTTTACTCTTTTATAAATAAGGGAAAATGAGTCACAGTGTGATCAGCAAAGCAGCAAGGATTGGAGAAGCACCTTCCTTATTATCAATGCAATTCTTTGTCTTCTATACAATAGATTGACCAGATGGATCTATCCCAAAGGATGCACTAATAAGTGACACCTTCCTAGGACAAGTTTCTTAAAGAGGCTTTAATCCAAAGGGATGAAATTCAAAGAGATGAGTGGGAGAGGCAGAAAAAGAACTTGGAAGGAGGAAATTAGTAAGAGGTCAGAGGAAATTTCTCCTGGGGTTGTATTAGAGATTTGCATGCCAAGGAGTATCTAAGGCTAATGAGAGAAAAAAATCTAGCTGTCTCATTTAGGCAGATTGTTATCTCTGGATTGCAAGGAGTGACCGGTCTGTGATATGGATGTGTCTGGTAAAGCACACCTTATACACTGTGAGTACGCTATACCTGCAGAGCTCTTCAGCAGATGCATGCAAGTCAGTCACAGAGAGAAACTACTGTATCTGACCTGAGGACCACAGCCACCTTTTCCAGCACTTCACTTGTTGTGGGTGGATATAAGACAGAGACATACAGTACGAGACTTTCCCTGATCCCTGTTTCCAGGAATCATCAGTTTATGAGATTCCAGCAGCAGAAATTGCACCTCTTCCTTTAAGTTTAATAGCTACAGATGGACCTGTCTTCCCTAAATTTGTCTAATCCTTATTTACACTCTTGGTCAACTTTACAATCTGATTACCTGTGCTTTTGAATACTCATGGTCTGCACTTATCTGAGAAAGACATTTTAAATTCCCATAATCTAATCTTGTTGCCAGCCATCTTTCTGCCACAGATGATGTGATGATTGAGCCATCAGAGATAGAAAGCCAGAGTCTTTGGCACATAAGAATAATCCCCTGTCTTTTGATGTAAGCAATAGCTTTCTGAGTTGGGAACTACAGTAAGCCCCTATGCTGTCCGTGGGAAGGGCTGAATTCATATACTCAGCCAAAAAAGCAGCACCGGTGTGTAGTGACTGGACTCCATGGCTGTGCTCACGAGAAAGGAAAGGCTGCACTCGTGGGTATCCTGCCCGGAGGTTACACCTGATCCGACGTTCCGATAGCACACACTGCACTGCATGCCCAGCTCCAACCCCTGAGCAGAATGTATCTTCCAGCAGGGCTGCTACACTACCTGATCAGGAGAGTGCTCTTCTCTTTCCCACAGCCAACGTTGCCTCGAGGGAGAGGAGAGGAGCAAACCCTGGGGACCATGGAGCAGGAGACAGTCGCTGACACTGTAAAATATGATGCTATGAGAGTAAATGAAAAATGCAGGTCTCGACTGGCTTCTTCAGCCACTGCCTTTACTGGGATAACCAGTGGCAGAGTGGCAGGGAGTGTTCCTCTTCTCCAGTGAGGAACTACTGCCAAGGCAGAGACCTGCACATATATGAGAAGGTTTGAGGAGGTTCTCACTTTTGGGGTCAGGAAGCACACACAAGAATCAAGTGAAGGGAGTAGATACCAGTTCTGGGTAGCTGATACAGTGGAGCAAGCATCTTCTTAAAGATTTATCTGGCCTTGAGAAGAGAATCTGGAACAGAACGAAATGCAGCTGAGTACACAAATCTTCGGTTGGGACTGGGCAGGATCAGAGACAGGTGGAAATATGGGCTTGATCAAGGGCATAAATCCTTACAACAATGATCGCAATAATCTGCGTCTGCAGGAACCTCTTCCTCCGGAGCATTTCACACTTGCAGTCAGAGACTGCTTGTGAAAACTTGGTCGCGAGACACCTCCTGGCTCCACGGGATTCCTGTCTTATGAAACTTCCTAGGTGATGGACTCTGCATGACAGATGCATCTCAGGGACTATGCCAACATTGCCTGCACTTTGATGAAGTAGAAAGGGAGAAAGAGGAATGACAGAGGATGGAGAGAAAGAAACAGCATGGGGTGGGCTTAACCAGCTGAGTTTTCGAAACAGGGCAGGGGCATAATATAGCCTGGTGTATCTTGCTCTCAAATGTCTTTTAGGTTAGCAGTAAAGTCTCTCTCTAGTAAAGGTTTGTATGAACAGGATTTTGTGAATCTACACGCATTTTAAATCATCAATTATTTCTGTAAAGATTGCGTAATGAAGGGAGCCCAGGAAGAACACTGCTCCATTGATTCCTATCAAGCCACGATGAGTGATGGATATGGTAGTTTGACATTACACATAATTCCCCCAACCGGAATCTCTGTTTGGAGAAAAAAAAAAATTACAAATCAGGATACAACAGGGCTTTTTGCAGTTTCCCTTAGCAGAAAAAAGATCGGTCTCCCCTGTAAATATCACAAAGAGATCTTTTTTTTCTAAATAGGTTCTGGACAACTATTTCCAAGTACCTCTTATTTCAATGAACAAATGGGAATTATTTACCTATGTGGCTTGTTTTGTAGCAAGATTTGTATAGTTGGTACATAAATATTATCAGAACTAAATCCTGGGACCTCACATAGGGCAATGCATTTGAAAATTATTTGAAAAAAAATTGGAGCCAAAAAAAATCTGTATCTTCTTTCCAGTGAATTTCATTTCCTTCACTCAGATTATTTTTGGAAAGGTGATTGAACTATTTATTTTTAACACTAATAATTCCTCTAAATTAATTAACATGAAAGCTCTTCTTTGTTGTTCCAATCAAGCTCCAAACCAGTGCCATCCCAAAATTAAGCTGCTGCAGCTTTTAACAGGGGCACCCATTCATCTGCAAATGTGACGCGATTTTGCTTGAGTTGCCATAAATGTTAACAGCAAGGGCTTTTTGTTCTTTTACTCCCTCTTGCTGCAGCCTGTTGCAAAGACTGAGGTTTAAAGTAATCTCGAAAAAAGTGCAAGGCTTTACCACTTTTTAATTTAAAGAGTCATTTTGCTTTGCTAAATCCTCAGGTGGAGATTTCAGATAGCAGTTTATCTGGCAAGGAGAGCTCGATGGCAAGCAGATTCAGTGTGATTGGCTCTATGTACAGGATGACACTCAGCACCCATACCTGGTGCCAGTCTTCCTTAAAGCACTGTTTATATTGAAATACCTGGTCATGCTTATCAGCCAGCAGCTCTCTCTGGGGACAATAGGAGTTGTTTGGATATTTATCCTCTGGAAAGTCTCTCATGTAGGCTCCTCTGTTTCATTTCCACTTCTGGATCCAAAGGGTTTTCACACCAGACCACCACTGACAGCAAACCTCATACCCATGGCACAGATTCTGCATTTCATTCTTTGGGTACAGACCACATTCCTGCTCTTCCAGAAACTTCCTGGGCCAGCTTTGCACAATGATTTCAGTGATGAACTAGGGGTGTATTTACCATGTGAGGAACGGAGCATGTGACCCCCACAAATAAGCTTATACTCCCGGAACTCACATGAAGAAGTGATACTCGCATGGCTGCACATCTACCACATCAAACATGATGTTGAATCCAGCCCTCTTTGCCATTATGCCTATAGATCCTAGCATTTAATCCTACCTATGCCATTTCTTCTCTAGTGACACCTGCGCCTCTATGCTGGGCTTGCATTTCACTGGTCCAGTGATCTGCTCCCCTTGTGATCTGGAGACATCAACCCATTCCCACTCTGTGCTCCTGAGTGCTGCTTCCGTGTCAGGGATTACTGCAGGATTTAGGAGCTGAAAACATCCCAGGCTTCAGAGGATGGCTGATGAGAAAATCTTCTGCTTGAAATTCCCAGCTGGCATTCTCTCTTGATCAGCTTTAGCAGCCTAAGAAAACCTGGAAAGCTGCCCTGAAAAGCTGGTCTTAGATTCTGCTGGTTTTTGTACTTTAGTAAAGCAGAATTGCAAGGACTGCACTTGTGTCAGGACTGCAAGTACTCAGCTAGTGCTCTGAGCTTGCAGCTAAGGAAAAAACTGAACTGGAGCTCAGAGCTAGAATGAGCTTTATTATAACAACTTTTAAACTAGTAAACATTGGTGGAAGGAGGAAGCCTGAGGTGTATCTCATAGTCAAGTCATTTACCACCGCTAATATGAATGATAACCACAGGGATGACCCAGTAACTGTCACATTTCATTCTGACTGTTTTAAAGCAACCCCATAATACCCAAAAGGTTTTTGCCATTAATAACTGAAATGTATGCTGTGGACATTTCCAACCACATGAAAGGCAAGAATGTAACCAAGAAAAATGAAAATGGCTTTAGCCAAAACAAATAATGCTCGCCCAACCTGATTGTCTTGTGTTACTAAATAGCTGACTATTATAACACCGACTCCCACAACATTCTTATGGTAAACTGAGGAAGTATGGGCAAATCAAAGCAATTGACAGAGGTCTGAAAGTTGGCTGGACCACTGGTCTCAGAGGTTGAGAATCAACTGTCTGGAAAAGGTCTAGGAATTGTGCTGGGGTCTCTCTGCAAATAACACAAACTGCATATTCATCTGCCGTTGGCAAAGCGTCATCAGGAGATCAGAAGAAACTGTAAACTCCTTAGCACTGCAGAGGCTGAACATGGAGTACTGTTTCTGGTGTGGGCCCCCGATTCAAGAGGGGCATGAAGAAACAGAGGAAGCTTACCAGGTGGAGGGCTACCAAGGTGGTAAGCACACGACCTACAAGGAGGCAGCTGAGAGCTGGCTTATTTAGCCTGGAGAAGAGCAGGCTAAGTGCAGGCTAAGAGGCAAGCAAATAGCATCCTACAGCTACTTGAGAGGGAGTTACGAAGACAAAGAAGCCAAACTCTTCTTGGTTGTGGCAGATGCTAACACAAAGAGAAGACAAAATTAGTGTTTAAAACGTTCAGACTGAAAATTAGGGAAAGCTCACACAGAAGCTAGTGCCACTCCAGGATGGGTTCTTTAAATTGTAAAATCTCCCTCAGGAAGATCAGGTTGGCCATAGCCAAGTAATGACAGCATCTTGGCTTCAAGTTGGAGGTTGGTCTCTCCTAACCAACATTTCTCTGAATATTTGAACCTATGAGAGGCAAAAAGCTCAAGAAGAAGATGTGTCTACAGCTAAAGGCAGGAATAAATCCCATCTCTCCCCAGAATAAAGCCAGTAACATGTTCAAATGACGAATGGTTCCCAGGTTCAGCATGAGCTTAGATACCATCCTGTAGTGAAATTCGGATTCTTCCAGAGACCAGTCCAGTTCTTCTTTCATTAGGTGCCTGTATCTCCAGCACTAGTTTAGCAAACCAGTGGGGACTCAGGCAATTTCATGCTCTTCGGTCCCATCCCACCTACCTTAAGTATTGTTGCAAAATCTTGTTGCCAAACCTTTGCAGAATCCTACAGGACCCCCAGCATTTGTTTGAGAATGGGGTAAACTGGAGTTCTAGGTCTACTGTAATGCTACCACCAGTGGCGGTTTCTATTGGCAAACAACAGTCAGAGACAGTTGTGCTGTAACATCCTACATCAGTCCATACTAAAAACCTTGGACTTTACCTTACTCTCTCTGTTGTTCCCCTGGGCATGTATTTGTTCTGTATCTGGCTTTCAGTATGTTCCTTTCTCTTCTTTGTGTGGTGATGGAAACCTTCCTTTCCATGACAAACAGATGGTCTTTACAGCTGTATTGGGTTTACGTGTCAAGGTTTTGGTAACGGGGGGGTGCTACAGGGGTGGCTTCTGTGAGAGGCTGCTAGAATGTTTACCCTATGTCCAATACAGCCAGTACCAGCCGGCTCCTGTATGGACCTGCCGCTGGCCAAGACTGGACTGATCAGGAACGGTGGTAGCACCTCTGTGATAACATACTTAAGAAGGGACCCATGCTGGAGCAGTTCGTGAGGAACTGCAGCCCATGGGAAGGACTCATGCTGGAGAAGTTCATGGAGGACTGTCTCCCATAGGACGGACCCCATGCTGTGGGATGAGTGTGAGGAGGAAGGAGTAGCAGAGACAATGTGTGACGAACTGATTGCAACCCCCATTCCTCATCCCTCTGCGTTGCTCCAGTGGACGGAGGTAGAGAATCCAGGAGTGAGCCCAGGAAGAAGGGAGGGGTGGAGGAAAGGTGTTTTTAAGATTTGGGTTTATTTCTCATTATCTTACTCTTATTTGATTTGTAATAAATTAAACGAATTTCCCCAAGTCGAGTCTGTTTTGCCCATGACAGTAATTGGTGAGTGATCTCTCCCTGTCCTTGTCTTGAGCCTTTCATTACACTTTCTCTCCCCTGTCCGGTTGAGGAGGAGAGTGATAGCGCAGCTTTGGTGGTCACCTGGCATCCAGCCAGGGTCAACTCACCACAGCAGCTATTCAAAATCAGTTGCAAGCTGCTTAGCTGTGTCCATTGAGTTATTTTCATTCCTGCATCTTCGAGGCCTTTCCAGTTTCTCAAGGGAATTGTGGCTGTGGGATGCCACTGGTTGTCTTGCAACCTTGAAAATCTGCAATTTGAAGCAGGGTGATCAAGTGCAGATAATAGTTTCCTGTGAACAATAAATATCACTCAAAGCTTCTTCCACAGAGTCAGGATACTTCAGTAACAAATCTTCTTAAAAGCCTAACAGGCATAAAAATAATTTGTATTTTCTCCCTTTTTCAGATATTACTGAACTTTAGCCATCACTGGGGAAGTTCGCCTGACATTCTATCAGCTCTGGGTTTATCTGTATTGACAGGACAATAAAAATTCTTGTCTATCACTCTACCACTGTCACCTTTGTCTTCTTCAGTTGGTTATGGAAGAATTTAATGGAGGTAAGAGAATAATGATGAAGAGAAAAAGATTACAAACTTAATGGGCTGTGAATGCAGTTTATACTTTGTCGTCATTACAGATGGTGTTTCCTTGCTTGTGCACCTTGCTTGATTTCTTTTAGCCAGAAGTGTTGACAAAGTAGATGTTCCAGGTACAGCTGAAGGTAAAATTTCTCCTAAAAGAAAGAGAAGACAGAGAAAGAAGATTATTCTTCTATCCTACCTTTTTACTGCAAGA
The DNA here is from genome assembly GCF_030867145.1 of Opisthocomus hoazin. Lineage (NCBI taxonomy): Eukaryota > Metazoa > Chordata > Aves > Opisthocomiformes > Opisthocomidae > Opisthocomus > Opisthocomus hoazin. The sequence goes on from NC_134419.1 coordinate 68,157,907, forward strand.
AAAATAAAAAAATGAAAAAACAAGAACCCTTGAGGCTGATTGAAGATGTGAGCTTGCTCATTGACAATATTTTATTTTGGGACTGAACAAATGACCAGGTAAAAATTTCTGTGAGGCAACTCTGTCCTGCTTCACTGATACATCATTTCTTAAGTCATGGTCAGAAATCCTTTTCTGGAGACAGCTGCATCACTCACAGATCAACCAGCAGTGCTTTTCATATACACACTCCCATGGTACAACATCAGGAGAGATAGATCTGGTCGTCAGGTAAAACTGCTATTACTAACCCAGCTTGTTCTGCCTAAAACAAGTTAGAGGATACTCACAGGAATTGTTCTGCTAGTTGATAATCAGTGTGATACTTTGCAGCAGACATCCGCATATGAGCATTACAATGCAAAGTCAGAGACACCTTTCCCATCAGGGCAGCAGCTTGGAAGGTTAGTGCTTTCATAGGATCCACCTGGCCAGAAATGAAGGCAGGTGAAGAGAGGAAATGTTCCTCAGACCTTTTCTCCCTCCTGCCTGGTAGCTTCTTCAACAGCCTCTCAGATCTGTGGCATCCATCTACCATTTCATAGCTTGGTGGGACAGAGAGAGATACACCTCCTAATGAGGGCAGAAGAAGTATTGATGAGAGATATTATGTTTGTTTTCTTTCCTTTCTTTAAACAAAAAGAAAAAAAGACTAGTCCTCCTAACTATGGAGAACAGCATGAAGACAAGGCTTCTACTGGCTCAAAATCTAACAACTGAAGTGTTTCAACACAAAATATGAAGACAAAGCAATCAAATTTAAATATTCCATTTCAGCACCTTGAAAATGAAGGGTTTCCCCTTTTTTTTCTTAAAAATGGTGTTCTGGAGCTAATTTTGCCTGCTTGAAAGGTTTTTAAAAGTATGTGTGTTTTAAAAATATATGTACATGAAAACACATAAAAGGAAATACTTTTTTGCAAGCTGAACAAGCTTTTGCATTCAGCTTGAAATGAGTCTTTTATTTCTGAACTCTTTTGTCCCCTTTTTTAATTCAATTTGGCCAGGGAATTAAAAAAATCAGGTATTCATATGACTTTAATTGTTTCAGACATTTGCCAGAACACCTTGCAAAATAAAATAATTTCTCTCTATAGATTTGGTACTGTGTTCATTTCTTGCCCAGAGCTCTTAGCAATTTATCTGGGACATCTGTGGGTGTAGCACCTGGAAGATTAAGCTATTTAAAGCTCATACACAGATATTTGTTTCTGGTAAACGGGACCCTGATAATGATAATTTATTTCAGGGTTAAATTTTATATTACGTATAAAGGGACTCTATGAAATCATTTCATAATTAATTGAAATTAGTTAAGCTTTTAATGAATCCCTTAGTAAAATGCAGAAAGAAATCTCCTCATCGTCAGTCAAAAGACTTTGTTCCAGAAGAATCAGATTTGTGAAGTAAGGGTGGGTGAAGAAAAAACAATAAATCTGACTGTTTAATACAAGTATATATGCACAAGGATCAACAAATAGCCCAAGCAGTAGAAGGAACTCATAAGCAATGCTTCTGCTGATTTCATTGCAAGCATTCCCTGAGATTCTATTTCTTTTCAGAAGGGTTTCCATGTGGATGGCCCTGTGTTTAATATCTATTCTCATATCAAGGAAGCATAGGGGAAAACCTCCATTTGGATGGAGTTAATAATAACTCAGGGTTTGTGCTTTTCTTATGCCAAAACTGTGCTTGCCAAGGTTTGGAGCCCTCCAAAAGCATATCTTAGTCCAAGTCTCAATCGCTCTGATTTTCTTCTCTGTTTGAAACAATGTTTGTTCAAAAGACATTAAGTGTGCTTCACTTTTGTCTCCGCTCAATCCAAAGTAAATTTTAACATTTTTATCAAGACTCCTTGATATCCTGTTTAAAATGGTTTCAATTTTCCGGTCTGGCCAAGTCTCCGTGTACATTTCAGTTCATTTAAGTCTGATTGCAGTCAGTGGGAGTCTTTTCATTGATTTCAGTGGAATTTGGGTCAGGTTCATTTGCAGCATAACTTACATATGTTTGCTGTCATGGAATAAGCCAGCTATCATAGCAGCGGCATCCAGGGAACTTCAGAGAACACGGAATAAATCCAGGATCTTAGACCTTGCTTGGGATTAATTTGAGCAAGTGCTGGCTTATTACTGGAAACTGCTCTATATAACGCATCAGGAGCATCTGCCCCTTCACTGCAGTAAGAGCTTCTTTTCTGTTTCAGTCTCTCCCAGCAGTCAGCTCATTTTAATATTTAATACGGTGCCTCGGTCTCCTGTAAGATTCCCTTATCATGATATCAAATCCTCATTGACACACTCCGGGCATTTTGCTGCCTTGAATGTCAGCTGAAGGACTCTTTGACTTGAAAACTCAACATCTTTTACACAGTTTTGTTCTTTTTGCGGTTTCCAAAACAGCAAAGATAAATAAACAAGACATGGGGTCTGGACTGTTTTCCTGTTTTGTTTTGCCACGTAGGTGCATCTCTCTGCACAATCTTATTTTGTCTTTGTTGCTGTTGTCTTTGCCAGACAATGTAATTATCTTGAATGGTGGGTGGCCAACAAAGTTTTAATTAGATCCAGGGGGATTTGAGCAGGACTATGTATTAAAAAAAAGGCAAAAAATGTTGCTAGAATTGTTGTTTGTTTACATTGTGAGGCATCTCTTGTGAAATATGACATCGCCTCTTTGCATTCCCAGTTCTGCCCTCGCTTCTCCTGCCTTGCTCTTTCACTTGGTTGACAGGGAATGGCGTACTGAGGTACCGCTGCCAAGCTGTTCCTGCTGCAAAATGTCCAGCAGCTCAGCCCCTGCCAGACAGAGTCATTGATCCTCCAGCTTGTGCCAGTTCAAAAGAACAGAAGATGCATATCCAGCTTTATGGGAGGGGTGACAAGTGATTTGGGGCAGATGATTGCCATGGACAAGAGAGCAACACTGAAGGCAGGGAAAGGACTGCACTGGGGAGGTCTTTCTGGCTGGTTATAGTGACTAATTTTTGACTGGAAAAGGGTTGTTTTTATTTATTCAGTTGTCTAAAAATACCCCGGTAATGAATTAACCTGAATGGGGGAGAGGGACAGAAGAATGCATATTGATTTTATAAAAGCAGGCAGGAATGCTGTTATTTTCCAATTAACTTTCAGTATTAGAGAGTAATCCAGCTGGAAAGAAACAGCTAAGCAATACCAAGCTTTTTGCTTTCTGAACTTTTTGTAGGGATATTTTTTCTCATTTAACTTCTTTAAAAAGACCCTAATAACATCTTGGGCCATTTCTTTGTCTAACAGGAATTAACTTGCTGTGGACTCAACTGGGGTGACTAAGAAATATCGGTGGTAGGCATCCAACAGCTTGTGCTGAAACAGAAGGCATGTTCGTCTAATAAAAACTGCCTCTTCTCCAGTGCTGGAGGAAAGTGTGAGCGAGAAAGACGGTACTGATGGTGAGCATGCTTCTCTATAAATCCTAAAGCAGGTCTGAGATTCTGGTGGGACTGGTGACAACCTGTAGTCTGATTCTCACTGACTGACCTTTTTCTTTCCACTTCTCTTTTTTATTCTATCTGTCATAATTAGTCCATGCCTCTTCCTTCTTATGGCTTAGTGCACTTGAGGTTCACCAGATGCAATAGAAAAGGACGAGTGAAAACGATACCATCACATCCAGCCACCTCCAAGTCCCCCTTGGTGACCGCTGACTGAATGGCTGCATCTGAATGATGTGACCAGGAATAGCTGTCAGCACAAATCCAACAGGCAGCTCAGGGTCATGCCACTGGCTCCCCAGTGAGACCCAGCAAGCGTTAAATCCTGCAGCTGATGTTACGTACCCAGAGCAATGAGCACTGAGAACAGGAAAGCTGATGGGAAGCAGAGGATTTACCACATTTCTGAGTAAATATGTGCACACACGGGTAAACATACATCCACATACAATGAGATTCTTATTTTTTTAACAGATTACTGAGGTTTTATCTGAGTTTTTGAGTCTTCTAAGCTTTCTGAATTTTTATTTTTCTCTCTTGCAGGTTGCCCTTTTCAAATTATTAACTTGTGCTGAGGTGAAGTCTGCTGAGTTCAAGGATCAGCAGTGCTTGTCTGGCCAACAGCATCCACTCTGTTTCCATATAATTTGTCCCTCTCATCTCAAATGCTTAGGGGAATCTGGCTGTAGAAATTCCGTATTGGGACTTTCCCTTGTATACTACTTATGGAAACAAGTGTTGAAACTGAATCCTGCTATTGTCCATCCTAGACTTGGCAAAGCTTATGGAAAGCTACAAGCACCCTTTACTACTGAACAGAGATGCAAATTTTGCCAGATATTTCTCAGCAGTTTTGCATAAATTTCGATATATATGTTCTTATTTAGCAAATATTTATTTAGCTATCACTACAGTTTTCCTTTAAGGGTCTAGGAAGGGCCCAGGGAGAGTGACAAAATCACCAGCTTTTGCTAAGAAATGATATGCCCTGCAGTCATACTATGTGTTTAGAGTCTGGAGACAAATTTTAGGGACTGGATTTATTTATAGTGTTTAATAGATGCTTTGATAATTATGTGCATGGGAATGGAAAACAAATTCTCCAGATTAAAAAGCATAAAGAAAGTTTGTTTGGATTAACATGATCAACTGAAAGCATCAGTTTGATTCTTGGTATATGTATAATTTACTGAGCTGCAAAATAAACATACTCTACTGTTCCTCTGCTGAAGGCTCCAGCTGTAAATATTTCATTACTTTAAAAATGTATTGCTATTAGATAAGTCTTCTAGTATTCAGCAGAATCAAGTTATAAGTAATAAAATAAAATTGTTTCTATTTCCTGAAGGACCTTTTTTAACCATAAAATTTCAGTTGGGTGAAAATTGCTCTGCCACCTGTTGGGTGCTGGCAGAATCATCCCACAAGTAGGTGCGGTTTTTTATTAGCTTTGAAGGAATAAATCAACTCCTGGTCTCATGAGTGCAGGTATAATTACATCATCACATGGCCTGTTTCTCACTGTCCTGCTACTACCTTGTGGGTCTTCGTCTCCCCTAAGGAAGATGAGTATGCTCTCTGTATTATGCAAGGGAATAGATCAGATGAGGAAAGGAGGAAGTTCATCAGGCCAACAGAAACATCACCCACTAAAGGAGAGAGAGGCAGAGTGCAAACTCCCTCTACTCATAAAATACCTGAAAATATTCACAAGCAACTGGGGAAAAAAACTCATGTCAAAGGATGGCGGTTGTCATGGCATGAAGGTCCCACGAGACCGTTATAGAAAGACAGGCAGTGACCTAGTGACACCATCATTATAGCTTTTCTTTGCACAGCCAAGACACTTCTGGTGATCTTCCTGCCTTTACTTGAAATGGCCAAAAAACATGACTTTGTGCAGGATTTCAGGATGGCTTCTCAGTGAATTTAAAAAAAAAAAAAAAAAGAAGTATGGAATTCTTCACTGTTTTTCCACTGTTGGAACGCTTTTCAGGGAAAAAAGAAACCTCTGTGGCTTTTGCGGAATGATTTGATAGTGTTGGGGTGGCTCGTTTTATTTAGCAGTTGATGGGTTTTGTTGTTAAAAAATCTGACATCCTAAGCACAGGATTAAATGTGGGTGCATAGATACATGGGAAGATATTTCTACTGTATGTGATGTACGAAAGCCACAAATACTCACACATCTCGAAGGAACTCATTTGCTGCCCATGTAGAACTTTGGAACTGGAAGCACCGACTATTTCACTTCTCAAGAATAGCTCCCCACAAAACACTGTGCCTGAACTTCATGAAGTACCATTTTTTCCAACTTACTGTTGTGCTTCTTAAAATCCTTAAGGAGCCTCAAATTGGGCATTGAACAAAGACCACAGTCCTTTCCCATAAAAAGTTACAGTCCAAGTTATCCAAGGGTTAAGAGATGCTAGGCTATACACAGAGGAGTTGAAAGCGGTCCAACATTAAATCAGTGTAAATTACATGGCTGGGGCAAAACTTCACCCCAAAAAGTTGCAGGATTAAGCCTTTAGAATACATTGTTAATGTTGGTCATTTTCAAAACACGGCAACAGATATCCCCTCTTCCTCCACTGAGTGTTCAGTCAGGAAAAAACTCGACACAGGCATTGCTTTGCAGACTTGCAATCTCTCCTGAAACTTGTTTTCTCTTTCTCATAGACCTGAAGAACGGTTTTGGTCCTCAGCTATGAATTATCTTTGCGAAGGAAATTCCTTCTGTAGGAACAGCTGCATAGGTTGGAGTCTCTAAGGTTGACATGAGAGTACTTTGCGTCACTTGAAGAGCTATTGAAAACTCTCATGAAATACTGACATTTCAAGACAGTCATCTTTTGCAGAAATCTGAAATAACTTCAGCCAATTTTACATTTTATCAAAACTCAAAACATAGATATTCTGACTGCTGCAATTTTTATCACTATTTTCTCATTTCTAAACAGTATTATTGCGGTTTTGACAAATGCTGAGTTGTTGCAGTAATTTCTTTCTTATCAAAATATATAGAGAGTTATATGAAAAGTTTCATGCCTGTGGAAAATTAGATACAATCTTCAGATGCATATTCTGAATCCTCATTGGGAATAATAATCTGAAAATGAGATAGTTTTCCCTCATAAGCTTGTGTATGCAAATTTGGCACACGGTACCTATGCTGAAATTATGAACTGGGAACTGGTAATACCTATCACAGGTGATACATCTCTTTCAAAAATTGATATATTTATGGAGCATTTAGGGAGTCTGGAACGGCTATCAAGAGGACACCTGCAGCATTGTTTCCTATGGCAGTATCAGGTAATTTATCACCATTTCAGTTACATCTTGTTCACAGCAACGCTTCCAGAAAGTGCTAACATAGATTTCTCAAAAGACACTTGAAATGACTTCTCAGACTCCTCAACTGGTCTCTCAACAGCTGATGGTACATCACATTGGAAAAACGTGATGAACAGAAAGACGCTATTGATCTGACTGCATTCAAGTCCATGTCCAGCTTGCAAACCACTTCTCCTCCAGGTTCAATTCAGAGATGGTATTTGTTACTTCCTTCTGTTCTCCACTGTCCTGTAAACTTCCTCACAGCAATAACGTTTGAGGATGTAGCTTGGGGAGAGGAGTGACTTCATGAGCTAGCTGACTGCTCAGCTTGTGATCCTGTGGCACTGCAGCTGGATTGTATATCCTGTGTAATCACGACAGTGGTCTGGTGAGCCCATCTGCATCAACAGCATTGTAGGTCCAATATTCAGCTGTGATAGTTCAAGGCTGACTCCAGTGGGGCCACCTTGGTCTTCCTCCAGGACACGGACTTGTGAATGTCATCTAAGAGTCTAGCTCTGTAACTGCAAAAGACACACTCGGCCTTCGCTCAGCCTAGCACAGAACAATGCGTTGCTGTAAATACTACTGCAATTAAAGAATGGTCTCAAGAAAGACCGTGATGTTGGCAAGCTCTCCTGGCTCCCATTCTGGCTTCTGCCTGTGGGGCGGTCTCCTGTAGGCTAAGAAGGAAGGTAGACTGCTTCCAAGCAACATGCAAAAACCACTTTGGGGTGTACATGTGGCAGGGTAAACTGAAGGAGTCCCCCATGCTCCAGAAAATAATATCTAATCATGCCTAAAAGCATGGTGGTTCCTGTCTTGAGGCCGGTAATCTTCACAGGGGTTGTAGTGAGTCAGGATCACCTGGGATCACGTGCCTGAGAGCACCAAAAAAGCATATGCCAAGGAAGGAATATGAGCCTTGGACAGTCATGAAGTAATACTTCTACAGAATATTCTCCAGTCTCTGGTAGTTTGCAGCTCAGGGACTTCTCAAACCAAACATGTTTTATATACCTGCAGTAATTTTCAGTGGATTTCCCTTCATGAACTTCTCCAGTCTCTGCTTTGAATCTGTGCAAATTCTGTATATCCCCAACGTCCTGCAGCAAGGAATTCCATAGCTACACCCTGTATGAAGAATTACCTTTTTTGGTTCCTTTTGAATGTGCCAATTATTGGCTATTCATGTATCAGAGAAGAAACAAAACAAGCGATCCAACCTTTTCTCACTGCTCAGAAGCAAGAACATTTCTCTAAAAGTCATGCACATCTACTAGAATCTAGCCAAGCACTGCATAAACATGACATAAAACTAATCAGCATTTCATACACTTCCAGGTGAAAGTTTAGAAAATCTGAACCATTATTTTTTCACTCCAGATGATCCCAGTTTCAAGGGCATTTATACCCGGCCATTCCACACAACACTCAGCTAAAGCATGCCTCATTAGCTCACATGTAAGCCTTCATGCCTCCATAACTCAAATTTCTTTTCTCACCTTTCTCAGATGGTATTTTTTCCCTCACTGCTGAAGCTTAAATTGATTTACTGCCCTGAAACACAATTCAGATGCTCTGTGGTTTCATGGCCCTTTTAAACTCCCCTCAATGGCAACGAATATGGAAGCGCTGTTCAGATCCTCTCATTTAACATCATTTGATTCTTCTCTCCCTGTCCTCCATCTCCCTCACTTCCCCTTATTTGTATTCTCATCAGTGTCACATTAAATGCCGTGGAACACGCTTTTAGGGTAATAACAGGCCTGAAGTTTATGAAATAAAAGATTGATATCAGCTTCATAAAACTCAGGGGAAGCAATATCTTTTCTGCGTCTTGCCATCCCTTTAACTGCAGCTACCTTTATACATTGTGGACGGAGTTAAGAGTTTTAAAAAAAAAAAAGAGAAAAAAGGAGATAACTCCAAACAGCAGTGGGATTTTCGAACCTGGTGTGCCGTTAATTTCTTTATCGCTTTAACAGCAAGGAAGTTGCACTTGCTTCTTTCTATATTTCAATGGTGTGCTTCTTTCAAGAGCTAGGTAATCTTTTTCTTTAAATGTCACTAGATTCTGAAATGTTCAGGCTTTGTAACCAGTGGTATATAGCCGTCACACACCAAAAGGGCAATGGATGAAGAAACTGTCTATTATTGTAGATAAACCGAACATATGCCCATTATCAGGATGGAATGAGAAACAAGGCAGTGAAATCAGGCTGGATTTTTACACGATGCCCAAGGTGGTGGCATCTGGGTACAGCCTGTGAAATCTGCGCCATCAGGCTGAATGATCTCCCTCACCTGTATTATCAGCAAGTTGGTTCTTCGGAGTGTGGACCTGAAGCCACGTTTGGATTAGGGTCATACTCACAGTATGCATTCAAGGCTTTGGATACAGGACTTGATTTGGGATCTATCACTTGCTTCAGCTTCCACTCCATCAGATCTAACCCCTCCAGAGCGGTACCTGTGTCAAACACAGCCTGCTGCAGCTGCAGGGGGTGAGGATGGACTGTAGATCTGACAACGCTCAGAGACTCTGTCATGGCAATCCATTTTAGGATTGTACACCAATTCCAAAACATGAAGCTTTTTAGAAAAACCTGCCTGCATTTATTCCAGCAGACACTGGAGAGTCGAAGAGAGATAGCAGACAGCCAGACCACTCAGCCCTACAGTACCTGGGGACACTCTCTCACCACGAAATTGCCCTTATCTCTCAAAGCAACACCTCCATATCCCTGTATCTCTCCAAATCAGTGCCATGTAGACCTTAGCAAAGTTTTTACGAAATATTTTCTCTTTTGCTGGCCTGTTTTGCTATTCCCAATTCACATCTTAATCTTTAGTTTTGCGGGTTGGAAGGCTGACCCAGGTACCCATTTAAGATGAGGAAAGCAGCTTCATTTTTGCTTTTCTTCCTCTTTTTTGGTTTGTAATTGTTTTGTGATTTTTACCCTTGATAATAGATCTTAAATTCAAAGAAGTATAAGACATTGCATTTCAGCTTTCTGCTTCGCTGCCTCTGAATACTGGATTTTCCCGCATTTTTTTATTATTTTTTAAATGCTGCCAATTTAGCAAAAGTTGCTGAAATGGACAGATGAGGGGTGGGAGAACGTGAAGAAGCAAGCTACCTTGCCAAAACCATCCTACTAATCACACTGACTTGTCAGTGTTTGCCAGAAGCAACTGCAAAGCAACAAACAGACTTTTTATGAAGGACAGCAATTTTATTTTTAAAATGGGCCAAATTTTACCTCCTCCACCTTCCCCATGTGTCAACAGACAAATTGCTGTAACACAGCTATGCTAGCAGAGACATGATTTTTTTCTTAATAAACTCAGTGGCAGTTTCTGCACAGGCTTTTGTCTGAGATCAGGAACAGGCCATACCGACATTTAACCCACAGCCTTCCACAGGGGTATGCCAATAGGTGTTATCATAGAATAGCAGAATCATAGAATGGTTTGATTGGAAGGGACATTAAAGATCATCTAGTTACAATTCCCCTGCCATGGGCAGGGACACCTTTCACCAGACCAGGTTGCTCAAAGCCCCGTCCAACCTGGCCTTGCACACTTCCAGGGAGGGAACACTCACAACTTCTCTGGGCAACCTTTGCCAGTGCCTCACCACCCTCACATGAAAGAATTTCTTTTTTATATCTAATCTACATCTACCCTCTTCCAGTTTAAAGCCATTACCCCTTATCCTATCACTACATGCTGTTGCAAAAAGTCACCGTCCAGCTTTCGTGTAGGCCCCTTCAGGTATTGGAAAGCTGCTTTAAGGTGTCCCCAGATCCTTCTCTTCCCCAGGCTGAACAGCCCAACTGTCTCAGCTTTTCCTCGTAGGAGGGATGTTCCTTCCCTCTGTTCCTATAAACAGGTGCACAACATCTGGATTCCAGATGGAAAATAAGGAGATGATTTTGAAATCTTGAGTTCAAATAATGTATTTGTGCATTTTTGTCTGCACGTTTCTCACCTTTTCAGATTTTTTACTGTCTGAGGGAAGCGTTGTCCAGATGTGAGCACACCTCATCTCGGTGGCTGATGACTGACCGTGCAAAAAGGGGAGGCAGCCAGCATGCTTGCTATGTCAAAGAAATGAGCAGAGGATTAATAGATATCAAAGATCTGTGTTGTCGTATAATCGCTGAATAGAGTCACCGAGTATAGGCCTTTGTCCGCTAGTTCCAACATCAAGGCCATCAAGGTCTGTTTTGAGTCACAGAGATGTAAAAATGAAAAATTATCAGAAAATAGTTTAATAAACCAATATTACCTCTCCCAAAGGTCTTCGGAGCATAGTTGAAAAACTTTCACAAGCATCACAGCTTGCTTTGAAAGGGTAACAGAGTCACAGCTCTTAAGCTAAACATGGTTTGGGTTGCAGAGTGAAAGGACATTGCAGAGCTGAGTTAACTGTCAAAAGAAACTGAGTAAAAGCCCAAACTGACAGATCAACTGTTAAGTTCATAGCAGGTCCTTCCTTTCTGAAAAATATTAAGGGATCTTTTCTGTCCAGGTGAGGGGACCTCTCTGGGCTTGGTACAGGTTGACCCAACTGAGATAAAATTGTTCTGTAAATACCATGGGTTTTTTATAGGAAATAAGCAATGCCCCAACCCAAAATGAGATCCAAGCTTTGGAGAAAGTAAGTATTCAATCTATGTAAGTAGATTGACTGAACCTTGTTTGTTGGAGAAATATCTCCAAACTGGGGAATTAATATTGCAGACCAGAGGATTATTCACTGAAAATCTAAGGGGATTTTGCTTTAGTGTATAACTACCGTATTTAATCTCTAGCCTGTATTGCCTTTGTGCTCCCTCCTACAGCTGCCGGGATTTGGCTCTTTCTCTGCTTTACAGTCTAACAGAGTTAGAAACATACCCAGCAGCACTTCAGGAGCCACTTCTGGCACCTGATAAACAGCTCTGGATGCAGCGTTGTTAATGTGTCTGGAGACACGCGCTTGGTGAGGTTCACCTCAGGAGCAACCCCTGTTCCTGGGTGTGCTTCACTCTGCCTGGATATCCAGGCTGCATTCATCTGGTGTCAGATGCAACGGCTGTTTAACAACAAAACACATCAAGAGGGAGCAGATGAGGGGAAAATACATGATTTACTGAATAATAATGGCAAAATTCAATGCACCAGAGCATTTTGATTTAGCCATTTCAGGGACTGGCAGCCCACAAAGCAGCACTTCACCTGCTACAAGAACATTGAAAATCTGAGTAAGGACAGGGAGAAAGTACACAGATAATATCCTGGGACATGGAGCAGACAAATATTTAAACCCTTAGCCAACTGCTTCTCAAAACAGTCCTTCTCCTGCCACTGCAGACCCTTCCCTCACAGCTATTTGTCTGAAAAAGGAGACAATAAAAGTAACAGAGCGAAAGAAAGAAGTTTGCTAGGTCTTTGGCTTATTGACAGTGGCCAGAACTGGAAATCTCATATTGATCCCAGCTTGATGGGAAGCAGATGCAGAGACCTGGAAGTTCAGCAATTCTAAGGGAAAGTATGGACAAGGAAATAGTTTTCTTAAGGAAAATGTTGAAAATCACTGTAATAGAAGTTATTTCCAACTAAAAGATGTTTGGTCACCCTGAAGCAGGGTGGCTGGATCCAGTCCCATATTGCTACCAAAACTACTTGAACCCAGTATAGCTGTACAGGCACTCAGCTCCAAAAAATGGCCAAAATTGCCTGGGAAGGCAGCACAGGTGAATACTTAAGACCCAGCTGTTCCTGAGAAAGCCTTTGTAGTTATTGCAGCTCAACATCGAGCTATACTAACTGCAAGCAATTCTTACCTCAAGACATTTCTACTCTTCACTTCTACTTCCTGAGGACAGAGACACTGTCACTGGTTTTACAGCTCTGCAAGGAGACTCAAGAAATTAACTGTTTGGTTTACCACTCAGTTCAGAGTGGGTGAAGATTTCAGACATAAACCGAAGGACCATCCATGGATGCAATGAAAAGCACAGTCATGAACATAGTTTCACAATTCACTTCGGTGACCCTGTCCTTTCTCCCAGTTTGACCTTTCAAAAATGTTTCAACTTGGAAACAAACTGCAAATCTATAACAAGTGTTTCCTCTTCCCCACCCCATTCCACCCTGTGTTTTGAAGGTCCGCTCTGCCCAGGTTTTTTCTCCAGTGCTGTACATCACATGTGTGCCATTAGCATTTCCACAGAGGTCACAATTATTCACCAGCTCATAAGGACACACACTTTGATGCAGTCCTGTAGGAGCCCAGTTATAGAGACGTACAGAACTCAAAATGAACAGGAAAATCTCTTTGGTCCATCCGCAGGCATAAATCATGCCCAAACTCCTAAATTTTGATAGCAGAAGAGCTACATTATTTTTTTGATAATTGCACGCATATATATATATACACACACACACATATAAACTCCACACATGTGTGATATGTGAAGATGTAAATAAACACACCCCGTTGATGTTGGTGTATAAAGTATGTGGATGTTGATATATAAAGTATGTGCATATTAACAACACCCCTGGTTCTCTGATTTTTCAATGTTATACCTGGTTTTTCTGAAAACAGTAGTTAGGAGCTGTGAAAATGGGTATTTTTTAATACAAGGCATTCTACCTTCCCAAATGTTAGACTGTGTAAGACATATGTGTGAGTTTACAGCTGTTTAAACCTTAATAATTATACCTCTGATTCTGTATTTGAAGATCTTGAATTATATTTTGCTTATGATCCAATAAGGACTCATTATGAAAGAAAAAGATAAGAGTTTCTCCTTCCTCCTTCTTTGTAACAGGAGTCACAGCAGACACATCATAATTTCTATCAAGAACCCTACAGGCATGGGTTTGACTTGTCTGTTTCCTTACAAAATTATGTTGGAGGCAGCTTGAACTATAGATAAATTTCTGTATGGAAGGGAGGAGAGAAGAAAATGCTGAAACCTGACTGCCCTCTGCAAATATCCATTGATTAACTCAGTTAGCTTCACAACTCTAGGATGTTCTGATTTCAGTGTACCACTGCAACATAATAAAAAGTTAAGTTACTGGTATTTATCTATTTATTGCTGGTGACAGAAAGACTCCAACAAGTGCAAGGAGAGGAAATTGTCTCTTGGTAAAGATTAAAACTGTGATTTGGGATATTGTTCGAAGACACGGTCTAATTAAAAAAAAAAATCAGTTAAAGAGCTACAAAAAGATCTATGTGTCTAGTCATCACTCATACATTATTAAAATAGTTCAAGACATTGTTTGATATTTTTTCATGCCTAGGAACTTTAAAAAGAGCAATACCTAAAAAAAAGTCCTAAAATTAAGAAGTGGTTAGAAGTTTTGAAATTTAGTGTTAGTAGAATATTTTCCTAACATTGCTTTTTCATGACAGAAGACTTTAAAATACTGTTGCAACTCATACACAGACAGAAAAAAATAAATTAACCTTGGGCATCCAGTTTCACAGAATTGCTAAATAAAACATCTCAAAGGTCCTGTGCTGCAGCAAAAATGTTGGTTTTGTTGGCTCTGATTCTGGAAAATCTTATCTCAACACTAGATTTTAGGAGATTTTGTCTTAGTGTGTTAGAAAGCTCATGAGGAATTCCTGAGAGAGATCCCACTTCACTGGCACTCCAGGTAAACACTCGGCTGTTTTGGTGTGGGGAAAGAAAATCTCAAGCAGACACGTTCTAGCATAAAGTCTAATTTTATCTGTGTAAAATTTCATGCAGTACTGGACTCAGTCTGTCTCTGCTTAAGTATTCTGCATGTAACCCAGTAAACAGCGAACATGAAAACCCTCTTCTCTGAATCCATAAAGAATATGAAAGGTTATAGCCTCAATATACAGAATGTCTGCTTCTCAGATCAATCTGTAGCTCTGTAGCTCTCCAATCCAATTCCCAGCATGTAAGTCAAGTACCCACATGCACCGTGTTTTGAAAGAGTTGCAGGAAAGATGATCCTGCAAACTCTGTGGCTGAAGCCAAAGAGAGCTCCTTTGTTCTGTCTCTCTTGCACTTCACAACCATTTGCAACCTCCCTACTTGTGCATTTACACACACAGGAAGTGTGGGAATTAATCAATGTTTGCTGCATTGAATGTACTATGATACTGACATCTTCAGTCCTGTGGTCAAACCTTTAAGCAGCAAAGTCTTTTCTTCTCCCCTCTGTCTGAGGACTGTTGTGACTTTTTTTTCAGATGCCGCATCCATCTGAAAAATTCTACACACACACACCATGGGCTGTTGCAGACGCTGCTCTTTGTACCTTCAGTTTTCCACCAAACAAGAATAAAAACACTATACAAATCAGCCTGATAGAATAGCCTACAAATAATGCATTGATCGGTTAGGAACAAGCCTTTAGCATATATTAGAATACAATCACTTTCCCATCATTTGCCAGACTGCACTAATGGCAAACCTAAAAAAACAAACTTCAAATGTGGGCCAAAATTATGTTTATGTGTTTTTTCCCTCCATGGAAAGCCAGTTTTATTTCCATTAAGTTCTATGTTCCATTTTTCCCTTTAAATACAGAATAAATAAATATTGTACCAGAGCCCAAAAGCAGAGTTAATTAAAAAGACCAAGATAACTGACAATTGAATATTAAACCGCTAATGTTAGGTGCTGAAGTTTAAACTGGAGTCTAAAATTCCTCCAGGTTTTGCTAATCTTTGATGCTCAAGGGAATAAAGGAAGGTTTCGTTTTGGAAAAATATGTGATACATGACAATCCTTCCCCTTTTTTTAGCCTGATTTCCTAAGGAAATAAGGTACCTTGTCAAACTGTTCGTCATTCCTCCCTTCATTACATTTGAACACACTTGCCCATTTCAACCACATTTGAAAGAGGGAGAGAAGTCCCAGGAGCAGTGACGCTTTACAAGTTTCACCGAACTGCCTGGGTAGAGAAGTGGGACATGAAGGACCGGTTGCATCCGAAGAGGGGCAAGGAGCCCTGGGTGCCTGCACACCCTGGCCAGGAAGGAGAGTTGGCCAGTCAGCATGGGCAGGGATCCAGGGAAGCCACGGACACACAGAGAACCGGAGTGGGTAAAAGGAACTGCTGCTGTTCTGGTGTGGCAGACAACTACAAATGCAGCCATAACCTGACTGCTCTGGCTCTGCTGCTTATGAAATTCCCAGTTAATTTATCTGATTCCAGATTTCATTCCCCTTTTTCTGCCTTTCAAGAGATTTTCTGCCACAGATTTAAGACTCCAGAATTTTTCACTGAGTCAAGGAAGTAAACAGCCATTTATGAAATGCCATGTTGTGTGGAGAAGGATTATTACTGGGGTTATTATTATTATTATTATTATTATTATCATCACTATCATTATTATTAAATTATTATCTAGAAGTTTCCTGTTCATATTCAAGGAAGACATGATTATTTAAAACAAAACAAAACAAAATTTTGAGCAAACATTTTTAAGTCTTTGTTTTTGTTGTTGGCCAAACCCACTTCTGCCTCATCACGAGCTAGACTAGACTGGCAAATTTGTAGAATCCATGGAGAGCAGAGGCTAGAGGCAGACAGAGAAGGAACAGGGAGATAAACTAGCCATGCTGTAGATTGTAAAAAACACACTTTCTCATATAGAAAATGACGGGTATATTAGGGGGGAAAAAAAGGATTAATTTCTTTAGCTGTAAAGGGCATCACAGTCTATTACCGTCAGCTTGTGGAAGCCAGTAGCCATCATGGCAGATGTCTTGTCTTTTCCAGTACTTCAAGAAATTAAACTGTCAGTCTTCATTTCAGCTGGTGGCTTTACCATGATATGATGCTGTGCTTAAGAGGGTTTGAATTCAAAACAATTCCCTTGGCTTCACTGTCTCCCATATTGAATAGGAATCCCCTGATGAAATCCAGGATATCGCATTCGAGACATCAAGGCAAATGAGGGTTGGCAAGCATGAGACCATATTGTATTTTTGGCAATGAAACACTCCTACTGGAAAACCTGGAGGACATCCAGAGCTCAAAGCTCTATTTTATCATTTGGGCTGGGAAACAAGCACTTTAAACGATTTGAAGATAAGACCCCCTCAGTCAAGTAGAGACCACATCACAAGGGACAAACTCCCAGCACAGCTCTACATAGTTTGGCATAGTTGCACCCAAGATAAATCCTTCTTCTCTGCCTTCTGAGAAAAGCAACAGAGAATGACTATTTAGAGTGTCATTACAGTACAAACTTGCTTCTCTTAGTCTTTCTGTAAATTTTGCTGTACTGATTTAACACCACAGTTATGCAAACTGCTAGTGACTCTTTGTTTCCCCAGGTAGTGTAACCTTGCAGAGGGAAGAGGAGGAGAGCAGGAGCCAGTATCTGGATGCGGAGATCATAATTCAGGTGCTAGTGTGTACAGCTGGAGTAAGGGAGGATTTCCCTCCCAATTCTTCATGATTTAGTGGTGACTCAGTAAAATGCTCATCAGGTCAAAGATGGGATGTGAAAAGGTTTCATGTGTTTAACTCTGAGCAAAACCTGGCAGAGACCCTCACCACACTTAAAAAAGAATTATTGCCCTTCAGTTGGCAACAGCAATTTGCATTTCACTGTTTCCTAGAAAAACACCTGAACTGTTAAGTCCCTGGTTCAGGTCTAGTGGAGATCAATGGGAATTACCAGCCCTTCCGCCTTTCTAACCTCCTGAAGAAACTCATCCCGCTTCACCCTGAGTTTTGACATGCCTCTCATTCCAAGTCACTCAGAGGTACTTTAAAGACTGTTGTCATACATTGAGACCTCTGAGGATTAAGGGCTATATAGGCAGGAAAATACTTCTTCCCAGAAATGGCCCCATGCTCTGAAGCGTAAGGATTGATAACCCCTGTAAATTTTCTCTTTGCCAGTGCAATTGCTGATGTTATTCATATTCGTGTAAGTGCCTAATCCTTTCCTGAATTATTTGCCTTATATCAATTTGAGTTCACAAAATAACTTTATAGGTAGCTGCAATTTTCACCTCTAAACTTTCCAGAATGCTCTTGCCAGTGGACTTTTAGCAAAGTACTGATTTAAGGCTGATTGTTTGCACTTTGAAAACCGCAGGCTCCCTTTTTATGGAGAAAAGAGATCAGACAGGTTTGATGTCTTGCATTCCAGTAACAACAAAACTCATTGACCAGAGACAAAGATGACCTGATTGCAGAGAAAAATCCCAAAGCAACTGAGAAACTGTCTTCTAAGGATGTTTAAAAAATACATGGGAGAAAGTAGTTGAGACTTTGAACTCCTCTTGGACATATCCGTCCCTGTCCTGCAGACTCCTCATCCATCGGTTGATGTAGATGAGAATAGGCTGCTTTTCCTTTAAAGACTGTGATAGATTTTCCTGTACTACCAGAGCAAGGGAAGAAGAAATTTTAGCTCTCTGAATTCACACTTACTTCTTCAGATCCTAGCAGAGGGAGGAGTATATGCCACATCATATCATGTCTCATTGCCTGTCCGATTGGACAGCAGTCACAGGCTCATCACTTCACTTCTTGCTTCAACACCCAATAATCCTAAACCTCCTCTGACAACTGTTTATAAAATTACTGCACAGCCCTGTGTAATTAGCAGAACCTCTCATGTGCTGAGATAAAACGGGCATCTGCATTTTGTCACCTTGCCTGTTACAGTGATGTTTACCAGCACTTAATTTATTTTGGGGAAAAGGAAACAAGAGGAAAGAGTCAACAGAGCGTAGGTTACCACAAAGGGAGGAAATGTGCTTATTTAGCATTTCAGGTTATCTAGTGGCTGCTAATGCAAGGGCTCTCAAGGAGTGCAGAGTAGGCAATGATTAGCAGTGTCTCCATTGCAGGACTTTCCAAACCTGGTCAGGCACTATTTTTGGACAAAATATTTGGTGCTTTTTTTTTTTAAAATAAGATAGCTACAATACATTTTTCTTTAAAAAAAGACTTTTAAAAATGATATTTAGGAACACCCCGATTAGATCTGTGTAGGTATTAATCCTTCAGGAAGATCAGGGGAAGGGCTCCTTGCATTTCGCATCTTGAAAAAAATAGCTTTTTTGTGAATTAATCTGCTCAGCCCAGAAGATCCGTTTACCTTGTCTTTTGGACTGGGATCCATTGTCTGGTGTGACTGACATTCGTCTGCACTGAGGCAGAAATAAAATCACCAGGGATATGAGACTGGTACTCTCTTCAGTGTATACTCTTCTGTTTTTAAAAGCATGCACCCAGGCTCTGTTTTTCCTGAGCAGTGTAGTAACAAACCAAAGTAAGTAGTGTCCTTGGTCAGAAATCACTTCCAGAAATCAGAAAGCTAGTCAGTTTATTTTTTTTATCCCCTCAAATTTCCTCTTTCTATCTCCTTGCTAGTCGTCTTCTTAGCTTTCCTTTTTTCCCATGTCCTACAGCCTGCAAACCTGAAATATCTTCTTGATATCTTCTCCACTCTTTCTGCAGAAAGTACATCTCACTCCAACTAATTTTTTATTGACCTACCTGCAACCAGTGCTATGGCTGGTGGTTTCAGGGACTGAAGCTCCTTCACTACTTCAAGGAGTTTAACTGGATTTTTACCTGTGCTCTACCCCTGTAGCATCCAGGAGTCTGTGGCTGGCCAATTCAAACACCACTGGTGTCCCTCAACATTACAATGTCTACCAAAATGACATTTTCAGGTGCAAGAGAGAAGAGTGAAACTGTTTCCCCGCTCAGCTATAAAAAGTCTAGAAACAAGATTTCTGTAATGTCCATTTTTCATCCTTTATAAAATCCATGAGGCTACTTGCCAGCACTAATGGATTGATCAGCTTCTATGACTGACATTCTCCCTTGTACCCGATTAAATTTGCACATGCATTGACTTCTTACATCTGCTTTCTTTCTCAGGCTTTCTCCCTTCTCTGTGGGTAGGTCAGAGAGAGTGAGATTAAGATTATACAGAAGAGGGAAATTACTCCAGAGAGGGAACTGAAGTTGAGGTAGTGAAAAAAATCTGTTTGCAGGAGTATGACTGTTCTTTCTGCAGAGATTCACATAATCCTAGCAAGTGATAAACTAGCAATGACAAACAACATCTGTCCGAACTACTTGCCACTGACAGAAAGAACAAACAATTAAGGACCTATGCTGATACAATCAGTAACCCAGTCAGTGCTTTTACGCTGCTCTTTATGCTTGTTCTTTAAACCAGAGCCAAAAAAATTATTTCTATGCTCCAATTAAACATGTGAATTTGCTTGTATTTTTCCTCACAAAGTGCCATAATGAAAAAGGGGAAATTAAATGTAACTTGACCGTTCAGTCAGTCAAAGCTGATAACCAACAATAAAAAGCATTAATCTAAATGAGCAGCATAGGAATAAAATGACACAACACTGTCTCCAGGACTGGATGGAATTGGTACCTATCACTGAAGGCCACCTAATGAATTCTAAGTCACTATTAATTTACAGGGCTCATGATTGCAATTTACTATTGCACAATACTTCCTGCTTTCAGAGCAAATTGTCTAAGTACGTGTCACCAGTTGGAACATATATTTAGAAGAAGAGGATGTCAGCTGAAAACATCAAATCACCTCATGGGGCAAGTAGTCAGCTATTTTAAAAAGTCAGGTATTTATCCATTCCCCTTCCAAATACCCCACTGTTTTTTAATGTGCTCTCTCTGTACCCAGTTGTCCTGTTGGACAACTTTGCAAAGAAGTCTTGCTGTCTTCCCAGAGCTTCTACATAGCAGACAGTGATCAGGCATCTCCTATTCCTCCATGGCCATACAGCTGGGCTGGTTTAGATATTTGCTTCTCATATGCACAAGCAATGGGGGAACAGACTACTTCTTTCTAAACTCCCTGCCTTCAAAGGATTCTCCAAGGGCTCCTGCAGCTGCAAGCACCTTAGAGCCACTCCCAGAGCCATCCTATGCACTTTCTCACTGCAGCATTCTGTGTTTGGTGAATTCAGTCAGGTGTGAGCTACCTGCCCAATGAGATAGAAAACCCTCCATGCAATCCAAAAAGTAAGGGAGAAAGCCAGCAACACCTTCTCACCTAACCCTTTCCTTCTTCACAAGTGGCAGAGATAGTCCTCCCTCTTCAACAAAATCATACCTGTATGAGTTGCTTCTAATGACCCACTCAGACATGCATTACTCTTTGAAATGCAAACATAATCATTTAACATGCTCAACCCTGATGAACCACAACAAATGTTTCAACAAATATTTGTTTGTTTGTTTCTCCACAAGAAAATGTACAGTGGAAATCTCTTGCTTTTTAAGTGCTTTGACTAGAAGGTTAAAAACTGTTGTTTTTCAAATTGATGCCTGCCTGAAGCATCTGATTCCAACGAGTATTTTGGTCCTAAAAAAACTGTATCTTTTGTGAGAATTTTAAAAAAGAAAGACATATCATTTATTAAAAAATTATTAATGGCAGAGACTGGAAAGGCAACCTTCATCTCTCCATAGTAGAGAAGTATTCAGGCTCCTATCACCTGCTTGAATGCATTAAAACTTACTGTGATGAGTGGAAACAAGTTGCTTAAAAAGACGTTGTGTAACAAAATTCAAAAGACTCAGCACAGTTTGAACAATGTGAGAGGCCTTCTTCACTCTTTATAACCAATGAAACCTGCTCAGTATCACCACTGGAGTTTGGGAAATGATCTGCTGCATCCTGAAATGCATACCTCTCTTAATTTGTGGATGAATTGATGGATCACACCCGAATGACTGCACTTAGAAGAGTGCTACTGATATAATGGGAACCTAGGCACTGGGTGCAGTTATAAATGCTTCATTAAGCTGATGCAAAGAAAATCAACTTGGGTTTCAAACTGATATACTCCTACTTTCAAATTACTTGTGTAGACTCTGTTTACAAACCCTGGAGAGAAATAGGTACTTCCAGATTATGATTTATTTCATGTTAAAATATTCCTTCAGAGTAGGATGGATAAAACATATTCTCAAAGTACCCCTTCCATCCAGGGACTCCAGAAGGAGCAGAGGATGTCCAGCTTAAGAGGCAGACATTTCAGCGTAGATATTTAAAAGAATACCATTTCAAGCGTTTTGAGCCAAAGACCATTAGAAAGGCCAGGATGGTAAAACCCTAGATGGGTTATTCAGTTCAGGTTAGAGGTGGAACTTGGTACCCAAAGGAATTGTTTCAGCTGCGCTGTACTGTCCTTCCTGGACTCCTGCTGCTGATCCAGGGTGGTGCAGGTTTGGATTTGTGCCACCTGCACGTGGATATCTTGAACACCGTAACATCTCAAATGCTTCTACTTCCAACACAACTGGGTTGATGCATGCACCAAGAACCTATATTTCCATTAGAGTTGATGCGGATTTAGTCAATAACATCTGTTAATTACAGAAAGGTGCTCAGCTCCCTCAAAAGTTTACACCTATATTCAGTCAACTGAACAGCTCTCTCGACTACATTCACCGTAGTGACTGCGTTTCCACTAACTGCAGAGGCACCCAGTCACCATTTAGATGCACAGACACCTAAATTAATGTGGCTTAATCTGGAACTGAATCCTATCCCAGGAGCATAATATTTTCAGAGACCCTACAATGCGCATTATGCCTGGGAAATCCAACTGTTCTAACAGATGCTGTAAAAAATAGAGGCAGAACCTCTGCAGACTTTTAAGGAGAAATTCCCTTGGTGAAGACAGTTTGGAACATCTGTGATTTCTGTAATTGTTGCCTGTTTTTCCTGCTCAGACGTGCTCATGCCCAGCTAAACCAGTTGTTTCTACAGTGATAAACAGATGAATAACAGGCTGAGAAAATACTTGCTGTTAATCATTTACATTTAGAGAGAGGTATAATTAGTTTTACAGTTACTAAGCCATTGACAATAAGCAATTTCTATCTCCAGTCTATCCACAAACAAGCTTCTACGTGCGTCAGTAATTAGAAGAGTCCACACATGCCACGGATTACTGTAGCTGTATAAAGACATGGGCTTTTCCTTTGCTTTTTGCTTTTGTTTTTTTTCCAGTGCTTTGTGATTTCCTGTTCATCCATTTCAGTTGACACTCCTGAGTTCAGAACTTCTTTTATTGGAAATACAAGGTTCACATTGATTGTAACATTTGAAAAAGAACATTTGGGATGATAGCTAAAGAAACTATACAGGTTCTCAAGCCAAAATGAAGCCCATTCCCAAAAGAAAGGAAAAAGTCTATGCCAGTTCAAGCAAGGTGACATTTTTCCTAATATCATTAGCTGCAGAGGCATGGATTGAAGTGAGAATTTCATGGATTTCTTTCTTAGGTTTCCAGTTTGACATACATTTGTCTTGGAAAGGAAAACACAGGCACTAATTTCCTATTCAGGAGAAAGAGTCTGATCTTCTGGGAGAAGTGCTAGCAGTAGGCAGTTCGGTTTCTAGCACTCTCCCAAAGGCAAGGAGATGCTGGGAGAAGTGACAACAATATTAAGATGAACTCACAGTGAACGACTGATATTCAAAACACAGAGGATGACATTGCTAGTATTGTGAAAATTCAAAGCGAGTCCACAACTCTGAAGAAGGTAAAAGATCCTCACTTATAATTATTTCTTTTAGTTCTGAAGAGCTCATAAAAAATGTCTTGCTATTCTGGACCGAGACAGCTTTTTAAATTGCACAGAAATAGAGAACCCTCCTGGCAGGTTCTGACTGTACCAGAAGAGGCCATTTCAGTCTCTCATCTAGCAATGTTTTCAAGCTGGTGTCAGCAGTGCTTAAGCAACTTTTGATATTCCTTCTCCATGCCTGTGTGATTGCTCTTACTCCTGCTGTGCACCATCCGTGGTGCCAGCACGAGAATTTGTGAGGCCAGGTGGAGGACCAGAATGGAAAACTGGTTCAACTGAGAAACAACCAGATCGGCAGTGACTCCAAGGGACAGAGGACTGAAGCTAACTGTGTCACCAAGGAAGCCAAGTACATGTGTTACCAAATGTTTCCAAGTACCACTCTCATTCCCAGTAACCAATACTGTGCTGATGCAGAACTTGGTTAATAAACCTTGCCACTTTCAGCCTCAGCCTGCCTGTATACACACATTTCCCATAATCACATATACTGTGATTCCTGCCTTTTTTCATGACCTAGTGAGTATTCCAGGATGCCAGATAAAACCACCCAGGCTGCAGAGCAGGTGATTTGTCAGCCCTGCCTGAAGGGATCCTTCTGAAAGCGGTGAGGTGCATGTCACTGCAATGCGCCTCTTCTGCCTCATCGCTTGCCTCCCACCCCAGCCCCCAGCACTTCTTATTTTAAGATTATCCTCTACAATCAGTAAGTTCCTATCTTCTTTTCAGACCTCCTCACAGAGAAGGTCTTCTATTGTAGCTGAAGTGTCTTTGTTCAGAGGCTCACTTCAGCACCAGCTAACACACCCAAATCCACAAGGCACTCACAGGCACAGTGAGGATGTTTCCCTTAATCACACCCGTCCCTCCATCTGGACGGAGCTTCAGCAGAAGATATCCACCAGCTCCCTCTGTAAATGCATGATGCAACAACAGGCTAGGCCTGTCTGGTTTGTGTCTCTGTATTCCTGAGCTCTTTCTGAACCTTTCACCTCTTTCCTCAGTCTGTAATTTCTATTCATTTTTTTTTTTTATGATTAGCTGAATCCTGGCATTTTTCTGCTTTTGCTGTCTTCTCTATGTGAATCACTGCCACAATTTTAAGAGTCCTCTTTCTACCTAATTGCTGGAGAGCTAATAGCACAGTGTTGTCACTCTCTAGAAACATGTTAATATGCTTAACATACACACACACATACACAAATGGTTCCACCACTATATACAGACACTATATCAAGTCATCTTTATAATACCTACACAATAAAGGATCAAGTGCCCTAGAAATATTCAATTATAAATATTTCATTTTTATAGATCTGAAAGTTTTATAGTTTTCAAACATTCACCTCTGCTCATGCAGATACATTTTTTTAAAAAAGTTTGGGAAAACTAATCACAAAACCATGAGAAATGTATCTATTCATTAATGCTCCGTGGCCTGCTGTCAAAAGACTGGTGCAGGAACAAGTTAATAGCCTATGTATTCTGTTCTGGGAGATTACAGGTTTTTCTTACAAAAGGATTAATGCAAAGGCGTGATTATCCTTTCTATTGCATTATTACGTATATCATAGCATAATGTAGAGTCCATCAATGGAATTGCGTACTTTTTGTGTTGTGTTTGGTGAACATGGAAATTGCTAAGGTAGAGGGACACAGGTTAAAAGAAAGGAAGCAAATTTTTAAAAGCCATAAAAATTGGAAGAGTTAGGAATGGACTGCATGTTTCTTAGTTCCTAATTTAGTGTATTACCAAGTGCAACATGCTGTCTGTCCTCTGTAAGCATCTTTATGACCGCTACTATGACAGTTCACTAATAAAATAGTCTATTTTATAGATGCATGTATTGGTGCTCCCGCCTTTTACCTTGCACTTGTGGGTCAACTAGTTATACAAGGGGCACTAGCTCTTATATCTCCCTAGTATGAGATGAGAGCAAGTTCTTTGGAGCTCACTTTTTTCAATTTGCAAGAAGATGCTCCCGCATTCTACATCCAGAACCCCAAGTTCACAGAACAATGAAAGATTATTTTTATATTGCGTAGGAAAATTATCCTTTTTATACCCTGCTGGAATATTTATGTGAAGAGAAATGTATCCCCAGCTTCATGTAAGTGTAAATGAGTATATTAACTCCCTGCCTCATCAGCCTGTCTTGCACTGTGGTCGCAAGGCAAGTCAATGCTTCATAAAATATTAGCATGGGGAAGAATAAACTTTGCCCTATAATAATAATCAGCATATGACTGAAACTGATACAAACTAGGAGATGACAGGCTTAGGAAAGAAAATTGATTGCAGTATACTATTGCTAGGATAGAAGACAGCTGTACCAACTTAATAGTACTGAGCTCGTTAGAAAGAAAAATATGCTTTTTCCCTCAGCTTCCTGAGTGGAAGTGCTTTGGGTTGCAAATGGAAGATCTCTCGTATTTCCCTAGAGCCCTCCTGGGGAGGATGCTACCCCCTAACGATGGACTCACAGTTCCCAGTGGCATGGTGGTCATCCAGGGGATTCATACCAGGCAGAGGATAGTCGCAGCCACCCTTCTCTGCTGATGAATCTCTCCTTGTTTAAAGATGCATGACTAGAGACCAAAAATACTTGACAGCAACCTCCAGGCTGGAACTGAACAGGTGAAAGATATTACACAAGGGAAGTCTCTTTCGTCTATGATGAAAAGTTTTTTCACCCAAATTTTTTGTCCTCATTATTCTGGAAAGTGAAGAGAGAGGGGCAAAAATTAATTGCAAGAAACAATATCTCCATCTACGTAAGCAAATTCATTACACTCAAAAATCTGTCACAGTTACTACTGCGTTGGTTGCTGTGCTGTTCAAAGGACCTTTCATGTCTTTTAGCACCCTTCAGCTTCACGCTCAGCACTTCTAACAGCTCCAATATTTTATCTGATATTGAGTCTGTCAACTGCACCTACAGTTTGCTTCATTTCCTCCTTGGCTCCACTCATTGCTCACTGTCTGCCAAGGTGAAAGTGGAAGACACACAGCCATCTTCCTTTCACTGTTTTCTTCATTGTTCGTGCTCCTTGTGATTCCTGTCTCCTGTGTGAATAAGTTAATACCTCCTTTGGATGGTTTTCTTATTGTCTTTTGTTCTTGTGCATCAAATCTGATCACGTTTTTGTTTTCATTGCTAGTGTCCCATGTTAGGACTCTTGGAAATATGTCCTTGCCCTTACTATCAAAGATGATCTTTTCAAAGATATTTCAACACAATCAGGTCCCAGTTTCACCAGGAGAAAGGATATTTCTTTGGAGAATCTTAGTATAGGAAATAACTGCAATCATTCCACAGCCCTTTCACAGAGCCAGTTATCTGAAAACACTTTACAGATCAGGAACTATGATTTGCATTGACCAAGAGAAAGAACAAGACTCAGCCAGATCATCACAGGATGAAGGTTATCTGTGAACCCAGTGCTCAAATGACCAAAACCTCTACACTGAAAAATAATTATTAATTTAGTCTTTATCACCCCCATCTGTATCAGAAAGCTAAGAGAAAATTACTTACAGATTTTTAATCCTTTTCCAAGTGACTAGAAATGCTCGTAGCAGGTAGATTTCCAGTGCTTCATGGGAGGTGAATTTTGGCCCAGACACCATCTCTGGGAATTACTGGTATACAAAGCATTTGAAATCAGAAATCAGTGAGGCCCCATGGATGGAACAAGCACAGTCAGAATGGAAGAGAAGCAAACCCTCCCACATTCTGATATCCAAATTAAGTGCATGTGATCACAAACACTGATAAGTGTTATGTTATTCAAAATAGCCCAAACACAGAATGTCACCATTTCCAAGTAAGGATCTTCAGATAGATCCTTAGAGATCCTACAGAGTATTGTGGCCTCCTGTAGAGACCAGAGTAAATGAAACCCACCCCAGCAAAAAAATCCTAGGTTATGATTTCTCTCTGATCTTCATTCTTTTGCGGTCTGTATCGAAATTCTGCTACTCATGTTCAGATCTCCCTTTGTGAGCACAGATTAATCTCATAAATTAAAAGGCAGCTCATAGCAGGTACTTCCCACAAGACAGAAGCCCACCATATACTATTTATTGGAAGAGAGAAAGAATTATTATTAATTTGTACAAGTCAACTAGGGAAAAGCAGATATATCTCAGTTAGCAGAGAGAGGTGCCTGCATATTAAAAATACATTAAGATCAATAAATGGATAACTGAAACATCTATTAAAACATTTCCACCTAATATAAAAGACATGCATAGCTATATAATTGAAATATATTTTCTGTCCATACTACTATGAGATAAAGAATTTCAATGAAAGTATAAAGCACAGAATGATATTGCTCACTGTTAATTATCCAGCAAATAAGATTATTATTTTCTTTTTAAATGATTTTTTTGTGAGTGTGCACTTGTATATGACTGCAGATTCACAGCTGGAGGATGAAATTATCCATCAGTCTGCCACCTGGAAAACAGACAGAAAAGGGGAGGGCAGGTTTCTCTCATTATCCGTTCTCTTCACTCTTGTTTGGAAGGGACCTGCTTTTTAGGACTACCAGCAAAATTTTATCTTCATGGCTTTTCGCATCCTTAGTCTCCTTGTCCTTAACTTCTCATCCTCACCTCCATGATCCTTCCCACACTTTAGTCTCTGAGGAATTAATGTTTTGAGCATTTTCTTATTATCCAGAAACTGGAGCACAGTATCATTTTAAGCATATCCTGAAGCAGGTTTGTGATCAGTGCTGGCATAATCAAAAAGATAGAAACTTAAGTTTTCCTGAGCTAAATATAGAATTGTACATGATTAAGCAGACAGTATTTTCTACCATATATAGTGCATAGAGACTGAGTGTAAAGGAAAAATATTTAGTAAATTAACATTTTGGAGTTAAATCTGAATATAAATGTAATACATAATTTGAAAGTGTCTCAAATCCTTGGAACTGGGCCCTGTAGAGAGATATAGTTCTTATGTACAAGCTCCAGCTCTGCTTCTAAGCTTTTGTTAGGAACCTCTAAACATGCTCAAGGCCCAGACTAAACTACAGAATAACTTCCAAAAGTTCAAACTTCATGCCAAAAAGACATAGTTTTCTATATTTCTACAAGCACCATTTATCTTCAGAGAAGGGTCTCTATTTCTGAGGAGGCTGGTGAGATACCCAATGAAAAAGGAGAAAGAGAAGGGTGCACAGCTTTGGGGAACTCTGATATGATCAATGCCTTAATTTCCTTTTTTTTACTGTCAAGAAGTGTGGTAAAATACAATAAGGCTCACCAGAAGCTGTCAGCTTTTTGCTGTATCACTCCAGAAAACAAGGGGATCAAGTCTGAGAGGGCTACATTTAGATCTGTCACCAAAGTATCACCAGAGGCACCAGGATGTGAGGGGCAAGAATCAAGGTGGATGTGCATTACACAAAACACTTAGCAACAAGAGATCTGAGGTGAGTGATCAAAGGGAATCCTTCCTGGCTCTGCTCTAACTGTCCTGGGTACCCTTGGGGAGCTCTGCAAAGCTGGTCCTGGCATTATGGAGAAAAGCCACCTTAGAGGAGAGTCACCTTCTGAACCATGGGGCTGCCACACAGGCATCATAAGTTTCCTGCTGGGAGGGGAAACCATGTTTATTTGCTTGACTTCAATGGGCAAAATGAAAGAAAAAAGCGAGAATAAAGAAATCAATTTGTCTTTGGGAAGATTCTGATGAGTCAGAGATGTGCTTGCTGCAGAGACGCTGAGATCAAGTTGAAAATACCCTGTCCTTGAAAAGTAATTGGCTAAAGATCAGACTTTTAAAATATTTTGGCATTGCTGCACTCCACACTGCAACATCCTACTCCCTGAAGAGCTTCACCCTCACTGAGGTGATGTAAATCACATACATTTTAACTGCACAGGGCAGAAATTCCTGAGTTACCATGTAGCAAAACCAGCATGTCGCCACAGAACAGAGCTCCTGGGCAGGGAGACTGAAGTCAGCCATGCTCCTAAACTGACTGTTGCAGGCTTGTTAGTATCCAAATCCTCAACTTTTTTCCAGAAAGGGGATGGAAAAATATTCAAGACCACACCAAAGTGTCACCGCTGTCTGAAGGGTATTGAGTTACACTGATTCTCATCTGGAGCCAAATCCAATTCTAATTCTGGGGTCTAGTGAACAAGGTGAATTACTCACCTGTCACACTAAAGTGACTTAAACATGCACTGAAAGGGAGAAAAAACATTCACATACAAAGAATATAAGTCTTTCCTTTTTTTCCTTCTAGAGGTATTACTCAGCACTGTTTGGGTTTTCTTATTGTTCATGAAGGCCATGTTTTTTTGGCTTGGGATTGAAGGAGAGCTGGCATTAGCCCACGATGCAGTCAGTTGTGGTGAGCTCTCTGCCTGTGCTCAGAACATGGTGTTAACGCAGCAAGCCCTACACTTAAACCTCATCAGCAGCAAGTAACTACTGTAGCCTCAGTCAATTAGCTGCAGAACTAAAAACACTGTAGCTTCCCCTGGAGCATAAGCCAGCAAAGCTCAGCAAACTCACGAAACCAGGGTTGAAGAAAACCAGTGTCTGTGACTCACAGCAAATATTGCTCAGCACTTCCTTAAAAACTTTCATTCAGGAAATCTCAGTTCTGAGTAAATCCCAAGTCCCTGCTCCTAGGTGTCGCATCGCTTTTGGAGGGAGACACCAACACTCCGAATTCCTAAAATCCAGAGAATGCCTGTCACAGCCTGAACACGGATTATAATAACATTGATTCTATTTTCAGAGAAAAATGACATTTTTGTTCTTTTTTTTTTGCTTCTCCAAGATAAAAACAAGCAGACAGAAACTTAAATGTATGGCAATTTATATTGTGGAGATCATAAAAACTGAACATGTTTTCAGGCTTTGTGGTCATAAACTGGGTTTGGGAAAAGAGATATGTTTTTTTCTTCTATTTTTTTAGGGAAATTAATTTTCCTCTCACTGCAATAGACTGCCATTAATATACAGGGTTTACGGAGTTTTTATCAACTTCAAAATTTTAGCTTTCTGGTACACCAGATTTTTTGCTATTTTATAAGCTGTAACTGCATTATCGCTGCCGTTTATTTCAATGACCAAGGTCACTATCCTGCTCCTTTATAAACAGCAGCATGCAGAAGTCCTACTAGTGAATTTGGATCTATGAGCGGATTTGAGTGACAAATGCTTGCATGTCATGAATATGAGAGCAGTGAGTTTCTAAATAAGGTGAACAGCATTAGACTTATGGATTTATACTGTATATGAAATACACAGCCACTGGAGACAACCTGAAGTAGAGGAATATGTAATGCAAAGCTAGAAATGGAAGTATGTTTCACAGAGACATACAACCTGAAAGAATCTCAGCCACACCAGTTCCTCGATACTGCAGGTAATCACTTGATGAAAATATCAAGATATATCTTAAAGCTATTCAGGCTTTTCCTCTTCTAGATTCTGCAAGACCACCTCAGAAAGTTGGTTGCAGAAAATTTATATCCATTTCTTTTTGTGGGAATATTTACTTTTAACTGAAATAGTCTGTCTTCCTCCGTAAAATTTACCCATTGAGATGTGAACTGAGACCAAAACACTTAAGACATTGTTCTACTGGGCTAAACCAAACATGTTGCTGTTGTGTCCCCCTAAAAGGCTGTGCTCAGAATGGAAGAGTTGGCAGCACATGGAAAGAGATGCTGAAAAGAACAGGTTGGGCCCAGGTGGGAGGTGAATAGTTATTAGGGGGATAAGGAGGGGGAGGGATTTCAAACAAACACCCAGTCAGCACAGGGGAAGGAAACACTCTCTATGCCCTCGTGTCTCTTGAATGGATGCTCTTGCTTCTGCTAGTGAGGTATTTGGCTAACTCCTTTCTGTTCTCAGTTCAAGCTATAAAGTAGTTGTGAGAGCAGTGGTCACCTCTAGAGCCCAGAAATGTGGGCTTCCTTTCTCCTAACAGAACAGACAAACATCTAGGATTGACAGCTTTGGGGAATAAAGCAAATTTTGAAGAAGTTATGTTTCAGTTCCAGCAGTAGCTCAGTTAAATGCTCAGCAGTATAAAAAACGGGGTGAGAAAAGATGCCTGAGCTTAGTACCCTGGTCCCTGTCTCAATGTTGAGATATTTCTTCCTTTTTATTTACCACCTTCCTTGTAAATAATCTAGTAAGACCCCCCCCATCCCCCCCCCCACTCTTCTTCTCTTGGGAGACCATTCCAGAAATTAATGGAAGTCACTGCTAGAGGGTTTTACTTTATATTCTGGCTCTATTTCTTTTGGCTCAATTTCATCCCCTGAAGTCAGTATGGAGAAAAAGATTCATTGATTTTTTTTAAGGGCAGAAAGGACCCCAGTGATTGTCTGGTGTGACATACATAACACAAGGCACAGGTCTTCCTTCATGTGGCTCATTTTGATTCCAAATCCATGAACCAGAGTGCTTTTTTCCTGACTTATTTTTTTTTCTTTTTAGTAAAGATAAATCTAATGCTGAATTTAAAACTTCCAATGATAGGAAATCTACTGCAGCCCTTAGCAAGTTGTTCCAGTGGTTAGTTTGCTCACTATTCAAATTGGCACTTCATTTTTAGTTGGAATTTATCTTGTTTGAACTACCAGTCATTGTTTCACCTTTGTTTCTTACACGGCAGAGCCCTATCAAATTTAATGCTTCTGCCCTTTGCCTGCAGATATATTTAGACTGCAGTCAGGTCACCCTCTAAGCCTTCTTTGGTAACTAAATAGAGTTGCTTGAGTCTTTCACAACAAGGCACGTTTCCCAAGCCTGTAGGCATTCATGTGACTCTTCTCTGAATCCCTTCCAATCCATCAATATCCATCTGAAGTGTAGACACCAGAACCGAATAGTATTCCAGCAGCAATCTCACCAGTGCCAAACGCGGAGTTAATTTAGCCTTACTACTCCTACTGAGTTCTCTCACATTTAAACATTCAAAGATTACAGTAGCTTTTTGGACCACGCTCAGTGAGCATGAAGAGTATGACCCCCATGACTTCTTTTCTGCCACTGCCTTCAGAAGTCTTCCATGCTATGTGCATATTATGTATTTTTATTTTTCAGACATATAAACTTAGATTTGGCTCAGCTGAAACACATACTGTTTGCTTGATATCTTCAAACTTCCAGATCACTCAGCAATCTGCTCCCTTCCATGTTCCCCCAAGCCCGTGTTGTTTATAGACTTACTCCATAATTATGTTCTAATTTTTATGTCCATGTTGTTGATATATTTGTTGAATAGTGTAGGTCTGAACAGATTTTTGTGAGAAACACAGACATTTGACTAAAATTCACTTTTTGTAATTAGATTTTGTGAGCCATTGTTTAATGATGTTTCAATGCGTTCAATGTGTGCCCCATTGATTTTGTATCACTCTAGCTTACAAATCAATACATCATGTGACTATCACTCCAAGTGTCTGAGAGAAGTCTATTATATCAACAATATTACATCTGTAAAACAGACATGAAATTTCATTTTGAAAAGTAGTATCAATTCAGTTAAACAAGACCCTTTTTCATAAAAACATGTTGATTGGCATTTGTTATTTCCCTCTCATTAACACTTTCATTACTAGAGTTATGTCTTAGACATGGCTTTATTTTGTCCAGAACTGATGGTGGGCTGACAAACTTGTAATTACCTAGATCATCCTGTTTGGTTTTTTCAAATATTTGTATTGTGTTAACTTTATTCAAGTTCTCTGGGATACGCTCTGCCTTCCTAGAATCAATCAATATTAATGGTCTCTTACCACTGCTTTTCTTTTTCGTAGCTGCAAGCTATCTGTATCTGCTGATTTTAAAAGTTCTGTTCGACACTATCCTAGATTTAGGTTGGAGTTGAAATTATTTCTTCACTGTGTTCGTCACCTAATATTAATATTAATTGACTCGGAGACCTCGAACAGAAATCCTTCCTGAGCTGCTATGATTCCAGCATTATTGAGAAGTCCTAGTAATGTAACAATGTTATCGTTATGTTTCTCATGGTTTTGAGAGAATTTTAAAAAATGTAAAAATGTTGGTGTTATCTTTACATCTGCTGATTACAGATTTCTCCAAGTGCCTTTTTGCTTTTGCGTGTCACTAATATATATATATATTTATACAGCAACATTCAGATATGACTATTTTCCTTTTCATGCTAAGCAGTGTTGGGATTTTTTTTTAGGCAAAGTAGTGTTTTCCTCAAAGTACATGATTGTGACTTTTTGGCATTTAGTAAAATGTTTGTAAAGAAGTCCCAATTATTTTTTACATTTTTCCATTTGAGTGTTTTCTCCCTGAAAATGTAGCTCATTTTATTTTCTCTCTGAGATTTGGACGTTTTTTAAAGCACAGGGTATAAATATAAATGATTTTGAATTTATTCTGTTTGCATTGAAGACATGATCATGCACACCTCACTCACAGTTCCCAGATCAGTTTCTCTTTGACTATGAATAGAAAGCATAATACAGAATTCCCCAGTGTTGAACGCCATACAATTGTTGTGTGCTACAAAGGATCTTTTAGTACTATCAGTGTGAAGCTTTGAACATGCGGGTGTCCCCGTAACAGTTTCCACCTCTGTGCCTTACAGAGGGATCTTTAAGGAAGTGTTTACATTGTTCTCTTGTGCTTTGGGGATTGGTAGTTGATAGCAGCAACAAATACCCATCTTATTCTTTGAGTATTTTAACATGGTCTGTAAATGTACAAGATCCTTCTCAAAGCTGTCAATGGCACAGGTGATCATAATTTCAGCATGTAAACACTCTTACTAGACTTGAATAATACCCATCAAAAGAAATTTGGGTTCATAATTGAAAAATTACATTTGTTTGTTACTAAAGTTCCAAGTACTAGAGTATGGATAAATTACGCAGTTCAGTTATTTTAATTCACTCTGTCCTTATTATTTTTTCTTAATATCTTCGTTTTGTGCAAAAACAATGCATCTTTTCCCTCCTTCCTATGTTGTTTCTTCAATCTGTTCCTGATCACCCTGGCCAGCATGACAACCTTTAGAAGGTTGTTTCCCCATTTACTGGTATAGAAGGAGATGATGCAAAATTGATTGCTGCTACCAGAAAAGCACAGCAAAAGTTTTACAGAACTCCCTACCCAGCCAGCAATCACTATCCAGAATTTTCTTCTTTCTGTTTTCCATCTTTTGAAAACTAAGAAGAAAGCTCTTCACTTTCTTCTCTGGTGCCACTACTGCAAGACTGATGAGTCACCTAAACCTCAAGGTACTGTGTAAAGCCCCAGAAAAGGCCAATGCCAAGTGCCATTGACTTTGAAGCCTAAGCAGTTCTGCTTCACTGATCAGCTCTGGAAACTTCATGCTCCATCATGTGGAAGTCTTTCGTATCTCATCTAGGATAAATTCCTAAAAACTATTGACTGTCTGTCTTCGATTAAGTTATTTTTACAATTGATCTTGCTGGTTGGGCTGACCAGGCCTTCTCTGGAGGGTTCCCAGCAATTCTCCACTCTGTTCTACTCACTGGAGAACAGTAAAATTTTTAAGAAGTAAGAAGGAGCAGTAACAGGACCATGAAGATACAGCACATGAGGAAAGCAGTGTGAGGAAAATCTCCAGCCACTCAAACTTGAGCAATAATGGGACTGCCACAGAGGCAACCCAGAATCAATAGCAAATTCCCTTTTTAATTCCTAGCACTATCTGTCCTGAAATGTGTCTTTTGGTGTTTGTTTCAGTAATCTCCATGGATTTGGCCGATTCTGAGGTTGTTAACTTCAAAATGATCTTTAAGCCATTTTAAAATCCATCTGTACCTATGTTAACTTACCCATCAATGGTTCAGTTTTGAGTGTCTTTTGCCAAGAAAATAAGAGAGAAAATAATACGAAAAACTCGTGCTACATTCTCCCAATCCCATCTGCTTTTTATTATTGTCTTAAAAGAAAAACCTCCATCTCTACTCATTTTCACCTAAGATCTTTTGCCTTTGAGGATCTGAGATTTTTCAAAAGTCTGAAAGATTTGAAGAGGTACCAAGCAGTAGTGAATGGCACAAAGATTTTGTTCTTAAACACCTTAACAATAGGAGACAATATGTGTGTGAGGCTATGTATGTCTATGTACTTATGTAAAATGAGGTCATGTGCCTTAATATAGTATATTCTCTAGCATAATATATACTAGAGAAAAATTTATCTACACATATGCAAACAGAAATGTGTGTGCCAAAATCTGTGATGGCACCATCTTACATAGCATAAAGAAAATTTGAACTAACCTCAAGAGCTAGAAGCACAACACTCAATAGCAAAAGGCAGGCATTGAGCCCGGTATTAACAACTGGTAATACTGGAGTAGGTCTTACACACACAGTCAGTGGGTTACATACTTATGTGAAAAAGAACATATTGCTGTATGAGTTAAGTTATTCTCATACAAAGGCTTGATGATTATTTGATAAATACTAAAATTCTGTCCTAGATACTGGCAAGAAAAAGATTGATTTTCTACATTTCAGTAGATGAAGAGTCAGGCTGAAGTCCTAATAAGGCTGGGACAACTAAAGTTAACGGATACCTTTTTTGCTGCATAAAGAGA
The DNA here is from genome assembly GCF_030867145.1 of Opisthocomus hoazin. NCBI lineage: Eukaryota > Metazoa > Chordata > Aves > Opisthocomiformes > Opisthocomidae > Opisthocomus > Opisthocomus hoazin. Next base: position 68,193,995 of record NC_134419.1, read on the forward strand.
GGAGTGGTGGGTAGTTAAGAAGTAGTACTTACCCTCACTAAAAATCAGGACTTGTAAAATGCTTTTTATTCCCTGAAGTTGGAAAGGATACAGATTTCTTGCTGAAGACCTGGTTGAAACAAACCCCACTTTATACCTCTGCCACACTTTGTTGAATGAAATGCAGTTGTAATTCTGGAGAAGAAGCTAGGTCAGATAAACTGAAATGTGAAAAAGGACCAGAATGCCTACATTGTCCAAGTCAATCAATTTCCCCAGGCTATCTTCCAGCTGTGGCAACCAGACAGCCACCTAGTGCAGGTACAGTTTTAGAAACATGAGTCTCTTGATATTATAAATGGTCCTGAGACTCCAAAACCTGTTCATAGCAGGGAGAGGCTGACTCCTCCTAATCATATCTGTTCTTCCTGCAGGTTGTAGAACTTCTGCATTGATGAATTTTAATATGTTCTCCAAGATGTGCAGTGATGTCTTCATTTAGTTTTAGCTTCCTTATTGCTTCAGGGCTGAGGGTACATTTTATTAATACATCAGCAGTGTCTCTCCTTAGGATGGCAAGCAGATGTATAGAGATATATGTGGAGAATTATGCTTCTTTATAAAAAATTCAGATAGAAGATGTATCTTTGAATAGTAAGTGTAAAAATTGCTTGATGGTTATCACATTCTGGACTTAAATTATCCACATTTGCTCTCAAGTCCTTCCTCTCCAGTATTGTCTTGTGTGTATCAGTGAAGTCAGATATGGCATGAGGACTCCAGATGAGTCTCAGTAGGAGAATTAAAATCCCAATCTGAGTTCCAGGTAAGATGCAGAGCATGAAAATCTCTAGTGTAAAACTAGAGGTTTTGATTTGCCAGACTATGAAGTCATGAACCAAAAGAGGCATTTGGATTCTGGATTCAATATTTTGTGCGGTTTCTGCACCAGGAGGCCTATTGCCTAGGTGCTGTTCAATCAGACAACTCCTAAACTTCACAATCCAAATGGACAAGGTCAGCAAAAAGGTTATTGCCATTGCCATTTTAAAGAACGAAGGCATAAAGATTTTAAATGAGTTACTGAGCACCCTACAAGGTATCTATGTCAGACTCAGGAAATGATCACTGACCTGTTGCCCTGAATTGCAAAAGTGTGTTTATAAAAACCTCTCCAACGGCCATCCTGAAAACAAACTTCCTGTGTGGTGATTCACCATAAAAACGTCCATTAAGGTACATGATCAAAGGCTCAATCAACCCGTAATTGCAATAATCTCTCAGGTGGCTTAGACCCCCTGCTCAGATAGTCCTTCACTGTTCATGCTCATTCCATCTCCTGTGTTGTTTGTAGCCCACTACTGGCTCTCATTTACTTTTCATTAAAACAAGTTAACATCTGATTTACTACAGCTATCATTCTGCAGGAGCTTGAGGTTTTAAGCAAGAATTCAGACTTCTGAAATATAGTTACCAATACAGGAAATGCAGAGAAGATCTCACTGTCTATAGAGCTCTTGAAGAGGTGGCCTTGGGGTTGATCATCTCTTTGCAATTCCTAATAGACGTCCCACTCTGTTGTGTCACACGTAGCCTGGAAGTGTAAGGCACAAAGAAGGGAGGTCAGAGGAAGGCAGGCATTTCCACTCAATGATGACACTGTAGCAGCAGGACAAGACTCCATAACAATAATAAGAAGAAGCATAAAAAAGAGTAAGCTAAAAGACAAGCAGGCAAGCTCAAGAATTATTTACTGTCCATGGAGAGAGAGGATTTTTTTAGGCAGCAGAGCAGAACAGACTGACTAAATTATAACCTTAGCCCCCAGCAGCAATCAAAGAACTAAAGAGGAAAGAAGGAACTCAGGGGAGAAGGAGGGAATGTAAAAGAGATAGAAATTCATAAAGAGCTCTATTAACAGGGGAAAGAAAGCAAGGAACTTCAGGAGTGAAATAAGAAGACAGAAACATGTTAGAGGAAAAGGAGAAATAGATCAAGAAAAGATGAGCCCTGGATACATTCAAATGAAGAGTATTTTTGTAAAAATTCTCAGAAATATTCACAAAGTCCACCATATGAGGCTGTGTTGGCCGTATGAACTGGAATCATAAAAGGGAAATTACTTCTGAAAACTTCTACTTTACACATGGTACTTATTCAACAAAAGCATCTTCACACCAATCAGCTCTTTGGGGATTTAGCAAGAGATTTCCATACCCAGTCTAGGATTTGACTAGACAAAGAAGTTCCAGTAAACAAAACAGAAAAAAAGGAGTTGAAAATGCAGATATTATGCAGCGGAGATAAAAACCCCAGTCATCTGCAAAAATCTGTGCAAAATTCCTCTCTCAGCTGACTAGTTAAGAAGAGGCATGGAGTTGAATATTAGCTTAAACTGAAACTTTGTGAAATGGCACTGTATGTACATGCTATGAATGATCCTTTAAGAAAAGCTTTCAAGGAAAAGGCCCATGATAAGTTCCTACTCACCCCACATTATAAATGGTTTAGTAATAGTCAAAACTATTTCCAGTCTTGTTTAACTTCTTCATCAATGACCTGGATGAAGAGTTAGAATGTACCATCAACAAGTTTGCTAATGACACCAAACTGGGAGGTGTGGTAGATACACCAGAAGTCTGTGCTGCCATTCAGCGTGACCTCGACATGCTGGAAAGTTAGGCAGAGAGGAATCTGATGAGGTTCAACAAAGGCAAATGCAGGGTCCTGCACCTGGGGAGGAACAACCCCATGCATCAGTACAGGCTTGGGGCAGACCTGCTGGAGAGCAGCTCTGTGGAGAGGGACCTGGGTGTCCTAGTGGACGAAAGGTTAACCATGAGCCATCAGTGTGCCCTGGCTGCCAAGAAGGCCAATGGCATCCTGGGGTGCATTACGAAGAGTGTGACCAGTGGGTCAAGGGAGGTTCTCCTTCCCCTCTACACTGCCCTAGTGAGGCCCCATCTGGAGTACGGTGTCCAGTTCTGGGCTTCCCAGTTCAAGAAAGATGAAGAGCTACTGGAGAGAGTCCAGTGGAGGGCTACGAGGATGGAGGGGGGACTGGAGCATCTCTCCTATGAGGAGAGGCTGAGGGAGACGGGCTTGTTCAGCCTGAAGAAGAGAAGGCTTCGAGGGGACATTATAAATGCTTACAAATATCTCAAGGGTGGGTGTCAGGAGGATGGGGCCAAACTCTTTTCAGTAGTGCCCAGCAACAGGACAAGAGGCAATGGGCACAAACTGAAGCACAGGAAGTTCCGTCTGAACATGAGGAAGAACTTCTTCCCTCTGAGGGTGAAGGTGCACTGAAACAGGTTGCCCAGGAAGGTTGTGGACTCTCCTTCTCTGGAGGTATTCAAGACCTGCCTGGACAAGGTCCTGTGCAGCCTGCTGTAGGTGACCCTGCTTCGGCGCGAGGGTTGGACTAGATGACCCCCAGAGGTCCCTTCCAACCCCTAACATTCTGTGAAAACAACTCATAATAAGCAGCTATTGTCTAAAATGTTTGTGAAAGGGGTATGGTGATCTTTCTGAAATACGTAGGCTTAAAGACAGCATAAATCATCAATTGCCATGGTCTCTTTGGCCTCAAAATACTTTAGAGGTATCTTAGCACTTAGTTACACACATGATATGAACAGAATGATGTTTGGGAGAATGGAGACTGTGTCTAGCAGATACTTGCTGCTATCAGCACCAGTTAGTTAACTTTTTTACACCAGGTTTATGGAGACCTGACTCTTGTGGTTAGTAGATTCAGATAAAAGTAAAGTCCTGCTAGCTAAACTATCTGGCTATGGCAAATCTACAGCTTTGTAACACTATTGCTACCATGGAGGAGAAATTTCAAATACTACACAGCATGTGCTCTGCAGCCAACTCTGTGCTCTTTTATCACTCACTATCTTTTTCTAAAGAAAACAACCATAAGTTCCTCTAAAGAAGTCCCACAAAGCAGGGTACATCATGAGAAGCTGTAAAATGACATCTTGCCTTTTCCAACAAAAGTATTCTTAGACTCTCCCTCACAGTTCTGCTTCTGCACACCCAGTGATGGTTCTAGAATAACTCAAATACTGCAAGTATATCCATATATGCAGGGTATGTGCCCAGGGGCAAACTAACACCTGATGTTTCTGACAAGATGAGGTTTCTCGTGGGATCACTAGCAGATCTCTGGAATGATTAGTGACCCCTGAAGAATCCACACAATTTTTTACAGAAGACTCCACTGGTGCAAGGATGAGAGGTCCCTTAGGGCCTCTTTATGTTATTTTCTTTAATTTTCACACCATAAAAAATGGATCCAATGCAGATACCCTTGGGAAGCATGTACAAGAATGATAAAACATCAATTAACAAGACAGAAAATTGACTAAGAACCAGCTCGAATAAATTCCCTAACACCCGCAAAATGAAATTCAACCTTCTCAAAGTACTGGCCTCCAGCAAGTGCCTGAATGAGCAGATAAGGTTTATGATATGTCAAGGAAGCTTAAAAAATAACTTTGTAAGATCAATAAGTAAGAAGATTCCAGGACTGAAGACACCTACTTGGAAGGATTAGTATACACACTGGAACCATTAAAGAAAGTACTGGGAAGTATATCAAGCTCTTTCCTCGTACCTCATGGGACTTGTAGTTGAAATGCCCCAAATGCCTTTGTAAATGAAGCATCTTGAGGGTAATGTGTTTTCTATGATGCATCATTAGTGCTCCTCTGAAAAGGAAATCATCTATCAGGTGCTCATGAGAGCAGGAGCAGTTACTGGAGATACAGCAAGTGGTAGGGAAGAGAGAGATTGGAGGCTCTGCCCTCAGGGCAACACAGTTTCTTGGTTTAACTATTGAAGATGTTGAACTTTGAATGTTTTGACCAAAAGATTACATTTCCCCAACTTAGCAGACACATTTTCTGACACAAATGTAGCATTTAATTGAAAATTGAGTTTTTAGTTTTAAAATGTCCTTTTACTACTCTTCAGCCAACTACATAGCTGCTACACAGCACTTGGAGCACAAATAAAAAGGGCAAGGGCTTGTGCTTCAGCTCCAGATACCAGCAGGACTGATACCAAAAATACAGGAAGTATCTCCACTGCTAGGAATGTCAATAGCAAAGACGCAGACTGCAAAAGAAATCAATAGTATGACAACAACCCTGCAGAACGGACCTGACCGTTAAAAGTGATACCTTACTGCCTGCTGACATACACATATTTAAACTAATGATTTCAGCAACAAGCAATCACGTGTCTCAAAATCATGACATGAGTTTAAAAGGAGAGAAGTTAACGAAAAATGTATTTTGCAGTTTGGTGATTTCGGTTTTGATTTTTTTTAAAAAGAGCGTGCCTTGTAGCTTTTTGCTCACAGCTCACGTTCGCTTTTCATTGTGACTATGAGGGGTCAAAATCAACTTTTATTTTTAACAAAAGTTGATGCTAGTCATAAAAATATTTCAGAGGTGACAGTTGAGAAAAATGTCAAGATCAGTGAAGCGAAATAACTTAAGTTTGCAGTTCTGAAAATCTATTACTCCATTCTTTCCTCTTCTCCTATTGTCCATTAGAGTACAAATTCAGGACATTCAATCAAAAAGGCATATATGAAGCAGCAGTGTTCAACCTTGGAAATGTTTTCATTAGAATGTTATTATAGCTTATAAAGCTATTTAACCTATTATTTGTTCTGCTGCAGTTAGCCTTTTTTTGAATGAGAAGTAAATAGTTCTCATAAGAGCAGAGGTCACCTACAAAATGATCTCTGTAGAGTTTACAGTAAAATATGTTTGTTCTTGAGCATGCTGCGGGATTGGTCGCAAGCGCTCTGTGTCAGTCACTTGCTAATAGCTGTTGTATGTGCTCCCCTCAAACCAGGAGCAAGAAGTCAGTTCTCTGATAGTCTGACGTATTGCTGGGCAAGAACAAGAGAGCACGATCAGGTCAGTGTTCATTAACTTTCCTTTATCTTCTGTGGTTAAATTTACTATCAGGTACCTATAACCCAAATCCTGCCCTCCAGACAATATTTCAAAGGATGCAGACCATTTCTGATTCCTGGAACTGCCAGAGAGAGGTCTGCAAAACAGTTGTGAGAGCCAGTTGGGAGAAACCTCAGTAACAAGCCTTGCATGGATCATAGGATGCGCTGTGTGGCCTTAACTGAGGATTCCCTACAGCGAAGGATGACTATCCATCCGAAGTTACCAGAATGACCTACAGGTATACTACATCCTGCCTGGTCTTAAAACTTCCAGTGACTGGCTAACCTATACTTAGCATACCTAGATAATATATTTCAAAACCGTAGTGATCCTTCCTCTTAGACAGTTTTTTCTAAAGCCTAACCTAGATATTTCTCTCTGCAATGTAATCCTACAACTGCTTGTCCTCTCCACAGCAGACACAAATTAAACACCTTTTTTTGTGCAAGGTGCTCTCAGATGTCTCTCAAGGCTTGTATCTTCTCCATGCCAGCATTTCCATGCTGCTTCTGAAGCCACTAACCGAAAAAAAACCCCACCTAATGTGAGAGACTAGCAGTCTGGGCTACCCTTATAGAGACCTGTCAGGTCAGTTGGTTGAGCTGGGCAGAGACCCAAAGGCTTACCTCTGTGTATGGGATGTATTTTCTGGTGACTGATTGCTTCCTCAATAAATTAGGCAAACGCTTCTCCATTGAAACCAATGACTTATTGAGGAGCCCTTAAAACGGTAAATCCATTCCTCTGTCATTTTTCTGGACAGTAATCATACTGCTAGAGTCACAGAAAAATATAGAGCTGCCCTTTGCATTGATGACATCCTCTTTTAAAGCAGAAGTTACAGTTGCTAAAGCAGCACTTTTGTGGACACAGTAAAAAAATCATTATTCTCGGCACCTTCTCAGTCATTATTACCGACGAGGACATCAAGCCAGGCTTGAGGGATGTAAGCATTCAAGAGTTCAGCGTACTGTGGAGGTCATACATGAATAAAGCTGCATTTCCTGAGGGCTTTTAAGTCTAAACCTTTTGGGTTCCCAGAATAATGCTAGGGGTCAGTTATTTGTGCGTAAGTTCCTAAATTCTTTCACTTTTGTGCTGTCAGGCACATTAGAAACTAAAAATATCCATGGAAATCCCACCGTCTAACAGAAAACAAGGAACCACCTTGGGCAGCAAAGAAATGTGAGAGGTAACCACCAGAGACAGGTGAAAAATAATCTTGTTACCACACCAAATATGTGAAAAACTGCATTAAACAAACTCAGGGAGCATACTTTCTTCCATACAACCTTCAAGTTATAGGTTTAAACAACATAATTCAGTACTGTATGAGAAGAATAACAGAAAATGTCTCCCAAAAGTCCTCTCTTCTCTAACAATTTTGCTTCCTCTTATCTCCCATGGTCTTCACTATTTCCTCTAATAGTTCCCTACTGCTGTGTCTGCCTTGTCTCAGGTTGCATAAAAACTTCTCAAATCCTAATAAAGGGGTGTAGCTTGTCAGAAGATCAGTGTACACACATGAAAATACATAAAATTGCATTAAATGATGATCCAGTACCCTCATGTTCCCTTCAAGGACCAATTTGTGGACCCTAACGAAGAGCAGCATCCTTTTGTGCCAGGCACTGTACAGATAATATCAGAAAATACAGACCCCATAGCAAAGCTTTAAAAATTCATGGAGAGATGCCTCTTCTGGCACCTCTGCCTTCTGGAGATAATTATTTTGCCTTCAAAAAGGCACCAAAATGTCTTTATATTTACCAAAAAACCCAAACCCAAAACCTCAAAGGGAAATATAATTCAAGAATAGAAAAATTTTCTGTTATTCTTATGGCTAGAAAATAAGCTGAATGACTTCAAGTGCCACTAGTTTCTCATGAGAGACACCAGTCTACTTGATTGACAGAGAAAATGATATCATTTAATTTCCGTTTCCCTCAGACAGGGAACGTGCAAGACAGCAAGCAATAGAAAATGAGAGCAAGTACAGAGCACACTGTGACACCTGAAGTGTCCAGTCAGTCATGGACCAGCACCGTTCCAGCACATCCTGAAGGGACTCCATCTGTTATCTGTTTCCACACACATTCAGCCCAAACCTGCCAACTGAGATGGCTACTACTCTGATATTAAACCTGTAGGTGCCTAATGAAATGGAAACTCAGCTGAGGTCACCAGTCCTTGCCACCGCTGAATAAAGAAGGCCTAAGTCACTTGCATCCCTCCATCCCTACTGATTTGAGCTGGATTCAAAGCAGAACCTACAGGAAAGGTGAAAGGCACCTGAAGCCACTACGAATCTACATTACTGAGAGTCTTGATTAATTAACCTAGAAGCTCTGGTGATTGCTCCTCTGTATGTGCTAGTGAGGTCAAATGAGGCAGGATTTGTAAGCACTCCTTCTATGCCTTTGTGTTAAATTAAACACAATACTCTTTTTTCCTGGTTACGGTTTTACCAAGGAAAATTCTCTCACAGTTGGCACCAAAGAGATGTCCAGTTCATCTTCAAATTAAGAGTCGCTATGTGAAGGCCCTGCTTCAAGGTCGACACGGGTGGAGTTTACTAGCTGGTGAGATCCTGGAATTAAACAGGCTTCAAGCAGATGCTCAGGGAGGCAGGAAAATCAGGAGCCAGGAAGGTCACAGAAGAAATGGTCTTAGTTATTTGAGAGGTACGGAACTTCCCTTGAGGTAATATCCCTTCAGCTGAAATTAGCAGACATAGTTCTGCCTGGAAACAAGAATAAAACCATGTACCTCAGTCCATATTGTCAGCAGACTTTGAAGTGTCTAACAATGGATATCAAGATTTTAGTTCATATAGGTGGGAAAACTGAGGCACAAAAAAAAAAAAACAAAGTAGGAATTTAAACTGGTTTTCTGAATTAAAGAATAATCTGCAGATTTCTTCCTATGACTAAAAGACCCCAGACACACGGAACGAATGCACTAAAGCAAGCACTACCACTGTTGAAGACAAATTCAAATGAGAAAATTGTTCTGCTGCTTTCACCTCTTGCCTTTGACGTTTCGTCTGGGTAGACTACTCTTCTTCACTTCCCATTTGAAATAGTTACCTTCTGTTGCTATCTGCTGCCTTTTTTTTCCTTGCAATTCCCTACTTATCCTTGGTTTTTAATGGTGAGTTAACTCATGAACCTGGCTTGAATACAGTGTTAAGTGGGCCAGCCCCCTTCTCTGCTAGTAGTTTATGATATATTACCCAGTCACTGCAGTTTAATGCTTACTGAGGCTCTGACCCGTATAATCTGGAAGGAATATTTCATATTCTCAAGCAGTTGCAGCTTCAACAAGATACCCCTCAATCCACCCAGCAAACCTGATTGTGTAACTCGGGATCTGTGGGGACAGAAGTCGCAATACAAATGTCAGGGATTGCATAATAATCAATAGTTCTGCAGTTAATTTCCATGAAGAGATAACATCAGATATTTTTAGCCATTACAACTAACTCTCAATTCCTACCACATGCATAGATGAAATACGTCTGTTTGCACTATGATGCGAAGTTAATCTCATCATTAGTAATCCCCCTCATATTTATTTTAATATTGTTAATTACATAGGACTTGCTGGGTATGAGTACGAAAGCGCATGTAATTTGTCTTTTTTCCAAGAATTTCCAGTGCAATTTACCATTAATTACTTGCTGCTTAATGCAACGACCTACCCCAAAGAATAATTCCAGCATTATTATGACATCTTAAAACAGTTGTTAAGGCTTCTTATTCGGCATAATATGTCATTACCAAGAAGGGTGAAAAAAACCCTACAGCCATTCTTACATTCTAAATGGTATGCTAATAGACTGCAAAATTTGGATAATTTAACAAGATAAAGGCTGTCCTTGAACTTTACTTATTAATGATAGATCTTATCTTCATTTTAATGATTTATGAGCGGGCTTATATAGTATATTCTCTAGTGTGGGCCTTATCCAGTGCCTATTTGAGGTTTCAGATAGATTTTCTTTGGCTTTAATGTCCTTTTAATAGGCACTTTCTGACCTGACTGTTAAAAAGGAATATGTTCTGTCCAGAAGCTTCTTGGTATTGCATAGAGCATTTAGCAAATTTCTGGAGGGAGTAGTCCAGCTGTAATGTGGGGGAAGAGCAGGTTGCATAATGTAAATAGTGCTAAATTTTGAGGTCTTCATAGCTTATAGAAGACCGAGGTCTTTGTACTTTATAGATGCAGTCATTGCACGATAAACTGTGAAGCATGTGATTCTGATTTGACTCTGTTTAAATGGAATAGAAGGATTATCAAAAGTAGGTTTATGACAAAAATTCCCCAGGAAGAATTTTGAGAAATCATAGCTGAGTCTAAAGAAAAAACTAAACTTGGGCACACATGGAGAGTGTAGTCCCCTGATGCTCGAGGCGGGGGAACTGATTAAAGATAATTCCTACTCCTTTCTAATTCGCATATGAGAACTCCTTCCCACAGAAACCAGCATGTCATGCACATCGTGTATGAAGAGACAATGTATGTTCAGGGCTCACTCCAATTTGGATAGAAGTCATTGAAATGAAAAGCATTCTTGGGTCCAAAATACAGATAAATGAGATGTACTGGGGGCTCATGACCTTGCCCTGGGCTCATAGAATGTCTTTGACTCAAAGGTGTTTGACTGTCTTGAATCTGCAGCTCACGCAAGGAGAAAAAGCTTTCCAGACACCTAGGCGTTTTATACTCCACCCGGAAGATACTCAGTGAACAGACCTTTACACAGGGAAAAGCCCTTTGTTTCTCTCTTAATCTCTCCATTGAGCTCCGGCCTCAATCACAGACAAATATCCTGAACAAAGGAAGACAGGAATTTTCTAGCAGCACCAAAACCAGCCCAGAGAAACTACAGCCCTACCAAAAATCCAGCCAAGAATTAACTAGTGTGCAGAATCACAACACCATCACATGTAATAGAGCAAGATCATTTGCCCATTAGCTCTGTACTCAGTCCTCTGACCTCTTTTTGCACTGATTCCTCTTCCCCCCACGGAGCAATTGGTACCAATAATATAAGCAGTAATTGAGGCAAACACAAGAGAGCAGCAATGGAGCTAAGAGTGCTGCTGGGATTCCTTACATATTCATCAGATATTGATATGGTTCCCAGGTTCCTCCAACTGCAAATGATCTAACAAACTGACAGCCACAATAGGAGATGCCTGTCTGACCTGTGGTACATCATATCTCAATCATTCTTTTTTCTTTACATTCTTTTTTAAAACTTGCATCAGAAAATTAACCATAGCTCCCTTCAGTCCAAATGGCAATTTCTATGATTCTAAAACACAGTACTGAATTAGTAACCAACAGATTGTAAATAAACTCCAAAGGCACCAGAATTTTGCTTAACCTCAGCATACTATTCATCCACCCAGTTACAAATTACTAAACCTCAGAACTTCAAACATTTGGGTTACTCTCAAAGTTGACCAAAAGATCAAAGCTTTAAGGTTTTTGAGAAAGCAGAAGTTTCAGACTTCTAGGTGATACCACAGTGCCTTTGTAGAAGTGCTTCACTATGCTACCTGAATTGAATGTTGTTATACTGGGAAGCAGAAGCACTGCTCATGAGCCTTTCAGAAATGAAGCACAGAAAAGCTCCATGCAATCAAGACTTGTCTGTGAAATATAACAGCTTATTTAGACCCCCATTTCCTCACAGGAAACTTTTCCATTAGAAAAATACTTCAGCAGTATCCAGTTCAGGTCCCACAGCTTCAGTTTTTTCCAGAATTGAAGGTGATTCTGACGCGAAAGAGTTAGAGAGGCATATTTAGTCCTGCAAAACTCGGAGCAAGAAGAGGTGGTGATACCATTTCGTTCTGCTTTGGTATTGCCTACTCCAGAATTTCAAATAGTTTACTGAACAACCTCTAAGACAGAAAGACAGAAAGACAGACAAGAAAGACAGACAAGACAGACAGACAAGAAAGACAGACAAGAAATAGAGAGAGAGAGAGAAAGAGAGAGAGAAAGAGAGAAAGAGACAAAGAGACAAAGAGACAAAGAGAGAGAGAGAAAGAGAAAGAAAGATCTGAGAGCCTAAAACCAAATGCACTGTGGAACAAATATTTTGGAAACATTGGAAATACAAGAGTGTCAGATCCTAGAAGAGGAAGAAACTGAAATGGAACAAGAAGGACTGGACAAACATTCATACATTTATAGACTTCTGTTGTGTATAAGAAACATGAAATACCTTACTTTTACTCAAAACTAGTCATAACACAGTGTAACGAAATATGGTTCTTAGGCAACTTGTTACCCCAAAGATGGGAGGGGGAGATGTCCGAATTTTAGAGATACCAAAAAAAAAAAAGAATATCTATCTCTTTTTTGTTAAAATGAGGTTGATATTTGTAAATTCTCCAGATGCTAACATCTTGGAACAAAGCCACCATTGTCTAGGAACTTTTCCATTGTGTTTCATGATTCACAGGAACTTTGGAGAAATATTAGTGTGATGCAGAAATCATCCTACTTAGGAAGCTCAAAAAGTTGAGCTAAAGGCGAATTTCCAACAGTGTTGCCACTCTGAAAAGCTTCTGACATTCAGTTGGTCTTATGATGTGAAGTTGATTGCTTCTGACTCCATCCATTAAAGGTCACTGGTTTGTATTCCCTCTCTCGCTCGCTCTGTCTCAAACATGCATGCACACACACTAATATTTTCTCTTATTGTCTGCATATTTCCTGTGGTATAGAGCAAAGCCAGACACCAGCTCAGTATATATCAGAGAATATGACACCATTCCTGAGAAGGATTATGCTGAAATGTTGCTATCACTCAACACTTGTAGCATCTTTGGGTATTTGGTGTTCACTTATCATATTTTTCCTTGGGTCCTGCCAAGTCAGTCACTATATATCTTGCATCTTCCAAATATATAAGTCATCTGCACTCTGTCAAGCACTTCTCAGAGTTACTTTTGCTATGGTAATGTCTTTCATGTGAGCTACCCCATTTTTCAGAATCCATCCTCTCATCCCAAACTGCCACCACAACTGAACAACTTCACTTAAGAAGTACAGCATGAACTCTGTAATTATTTACAATGGCCCAATTAGATAAGAATGAAAGACTCCTATGTTGATTTCACAAAGTGGGAAGGTATGACTGTTAGCAACTCATGGGTTTCAATTAGTCAGGCTCATAATCCATTTCATTCTGAATCAGAGAGCCATCTTTTCTCATAAACAGTAATGTTCATGCTGGATATTGTTCATCTCTGAATATATATAATTACTGTTTACATTTGTGCCTTTTGAGACACAGAAAAGTAGGCAGATAGGCAAAGCACACACTTCTTGCTGATGCAAATGTACCCCAGCTGAGGTGAAGTCCTCATCTCCTGTGTAGTATTTTACCTCTGGAGGATGAAACGGAGATTGCCTTTTTGAGCTGCAGGTGGGTAATTTTTCACAAAGTCGTGCAGTCAGGAAGATCATTGAAAAGGGATAATTACAATCCATGGACAGATGATGGGATTTGTTCTTCATCAATACTAGATGCCGAATGTCCTTGTATTCAACATCACTAGGCACATCACTACTTAATCATGCTTAGACAGAAAAAAAGATTTATTAGTTTAACACAGAAGTAACATACTGTGATTTTAAGAGGTAAAATCTACAGCAGATGATGATTAGTAGTGCATAAAGTATGTATTGTTTAGGCTTCCAGTAGCTGTTCTTCAATGAGGTCACAGAAAGCATATGTAGAATAGTCAGCCTTCCCCAAAGTCTCTCCCAAAAAGGAGCTTGAAAAATGGCCTTCTTCTGGACAGTTCTTCCTATAGATTTTTTTTGTATTGAAATTTTTCACACCAGCGATCAGGATGGAGCACAATACACAGACAGATAAGTCTGATTTGCAAGGAACACAACAAAGAACAGGAATATAGTGCATGTTTGTTTGTCCTCTGATAACATTTTGTTGTTGTGAAGAATTTTCTTTTTTCTCTTAGCTATGCAGAAACTTCATCTACTTCTTTTTGAAATGCATCCCACTGAAATATGCTTTATGTTTTGGTGCTTTCTCTGTAGGCTTTCCTACTCTGCTGAAATTTCCCAAGGTTGCCAGAAAGCCTGAAAGAGCTGAACTGAACCCTGATGTGATTTGTAACACCTGGGTTACACAGATTTGGGTATGTCTTGACACTTTTTGCTGTTTTTACTCAGAGCATCTGTTCAAAGGACATTCTGATTTAGTGTTTGTAATATCTCACTGTCCATGCCAGGACTTCTTTCCTTGTAACAGCTTGCTATTTACTGATAACACCACCAGCTATGCTGACAGGGAATTGTGCTTTTCTCTGGGATATGTAGGTTTTGTATACTCGGGGACAGGGTTTAATTCCAACAGCACTGAGAGAGGAGTTAAGAGTCAGTTGCACAAATGCCAAAGTGCTGAGCATGCACAGGGCTGCCGGGTATGATTTTGTCGCCTGTTAGACGTGTTCTTCTGGCAGTTGGAAGACAGGTAGGATGCCCTAGGACATTTAAAATGACACATCATACTTGTTAAGGCAACTGAGTCCCATCTAAGGTTACTGCAATGCTAACTGACAACAGGACAGATGGAAGTCTCGGGAAGGAAATATCCTGGATAACCTTCCTTTCCAGCTGCATAAAATCCAAACTTTGAACAGACAACGTTTACATCCTACACCTTCTATTTGGGTCTCAGAATCTCTCCAGACAATTCCTTGGTACTATTTACATCCATATATTTATTTGACACCTTAAAGTTGTTTGAGGCACACTTTGGAGTTAGCTCTGGAAATCTGACTCTGTGTGTAGTTCTTTAAATGTGTCCTTTGGGTCATATAAATTTAAAGCTTTCAAATGTTTTGTCATTGGATACTTCTCTGATTGATAGCACCAATTTCAGAAAGACATTTCCTATAAGACTAACACTTCTTTGATCCTCCTAAATGCTGAGGGATCACATTAGAGGACAGAAAGTAGGAGGGAGCTAATGGTCCATTTCCAGACTCCTCCCAGAAAATAAACCACCATCTTGCAAGCACTTCCCTTTTTGCCTGCATAAATTTTTAAAATACCATCTGTCTTTTGTGGTCTGGTGGCGTACAATTCTTTTGGGGTAAGAATGCATTCCTGTTAATTACTGAGTATCTTTTGCTGAAAAATTAAAAAGGCACAAGAAAATGCTCCTTGCATCAGTCATTGCTCCTAGTGTGCTTTTCAAACTCCATACATCAGTGCTGCTGTTCTATCACAGACCTCATTCAAGCAGCATTCATGTTGCCTGTAGTGCATGACAGTGTCTTATCTTTCCTCTGGTGGAAAGCAAGTTAGGCCAAGCAAACTGTGAAACCTCTATTACTTGATTCATGATAGATGTGGTCTACGATACCTGCAGCTGTATCTTCCTGCTAACTGAATACACCACTCCACTTTGGATCATTCTTATGGATCCAGATGGAAAATCTAATTTATAAATCAAACTGAAAGAGCAATTTTGGGATCAGAAACGTTGGAATTATTTCTGTTTACCTGAAGACACTCAGGGTTGTCACAAGAACTGTTGCTCATAAAAAAGCAAGCAAGCGCAGCTGGCCTCTCAAAAGAAAAGTTAAATCCTGCCTTGCTATGGAAGAAATAGAGGGATCCTTCTTCAACATCTGCCTTTATAGCATTTACTACAAAACATTTTTGCATTGCTAAGGCTGCTGGTCCTGCCGTGTGCCTCAAGATCTCTGCGATTACCCGAGCATGCAAATTTTGTCTTCCCAGCCTGCCTGATCTTATAGCAGCTGCCAGTCCAGGTCATCCGTCCCAGGGCAGAATGCTCACCTGTGTTATCTCAAGATGCATCCAGATTTCAAGGGAGAAACTACAATCATGAAAGGCTCAGTAAACAGGCTGGAGCTAAAGACAGAAGCTACATTCTGAGATGCAACAGAGAGCACTTACTGTCAGAGTACTCATACCATTCAAGCTCATTATGTCTTTTCCCTTCTACCCCAGCTGAGCAACATAGCCACGCTGCCTCATTTTACAGCTAGAAGCTAAAGCGACTTGCCAAAGGTCACCCGGGAATTCCCCTCATGCCTTCATGTCTGCCTGCATTGTCTTTCCTTCAGTCTTTAGGTCACATTGCTATTTACCATGATTATTAATTCAGTTTTGCTCTTTGATGTACAGAATTTTTCCCTAGGAGAAAGATTCACTTGCTTTCTAACTTGATATTTCTACCAACTGTCAACTCATCAATGCTCTAACAATCATTTCTGTTGTTCAGTATCTCTAGTTTTGAGTAGTTTCATCATTTAGTCTAAATTTCTATTCTGACTCTCTCTAGAGACTTCTGATTAAACAAACTCTTCTGGAAACAGCTCACATTGCTGATTAACATGAACAAGGTCTTTCCTGTGTTAGCCATTTGTTATTTCATGAATTTTGCCATTAGTTAAAACTGTGGTTGGAAATTTTTTAAGTTGTGTTCCTTTTGATGTAGCAAGGGCAGCCAGGGCCAGTAGCTGAAGTATAAGCCCGTGAAAGTTGAGTACCTGATTAAAAGAGGGTAGCTATACTCAAAGAGAAAGTCATCGTCCAGCTCAGAAAAAGAACTCTACTCTCCACCGCTCAATAGAGTGGTTACAAATGAAGAGGAAAATATTACGTTAAAAACAGAACTTTGGGCAATATGGAAGGAGTTAGAGTCCTTTTCAAGTATGTTTTTCCAACTAATACTCTTGTGTGGCTTAAAATTATCCTGACAGAAAAACAATTGAGGCAGCTTTTAAACTAATGATACAATCCCATGGATAATTTTACCTAAATAGCTCACAGAGATGTGACTGAATGAATCATATAGCATTGCGGGAAGCAATTTTCCTCAACGAGTTCTACCTGCTGGATATCTCAATGTGTTACAGATTGAGTAAAAGCCTTCATCTGAAATCAGATTCAAACTGGCTTTGGAGCAAAACTTAAACCCTGAGGGTGAGAGAGTTGTGAATGTATTTAACACTTCCCTGTGATTCTCAGGTTCCACATGTCCCTGTCCACACCAGGCAACTCACTTTTTGAGGCATTCCCACAAACTACATGATGTTCAGCCTGTCTTCACAGGTGTTACTGACCTTAATATAGGCTTTACTGCTCCTGCATATGTTGTCCAGCCTCTCGTAGATGTCTTAACAACATTCTCCAGCACTAGCTGTTAGCTCCTCAGGTTGCCACAACCTCAGGCTGCCACGCTTTAACGGCAAAAATTTGCCCCTGCTTACTGGTCAAACCCTGAATTTTGGGGAATTAAAACAAAAAACACATGGTCCATTTGAAGGCAATTGTGAAAACAGCTGAGGCACTGAAGCTGAAGTAAAATATTTAATGTAACTTAATTGTATCTACAGTAAGGATCTGATTCAAAGCACTCTGAATCCAGAAGACTCCTGCTGCTTTCCATGAAATCTGGAGCACTTTCATCAACAGCAATTAGTGCAGCACAACTGATGGTGAATCCAGACTAAGAAGAATTACTGAAAGTCACAAAGTAGAGTTTGGCTGGCTTACATCTAGCACAATGTCCGAACTTTTAGATAATCCTGCACTGAGCTACCTGAAGGATCAAACTTCTGTTATAAAACTGATGATCTTTACACTCTTCTGAGAGGGTAAGGAAAACTAAGTTTTAATTACTGAAAGACAACAAAATATACCCTTTGATTGTGTCCATGAACTTCTAAGCTCGATATTGCTGGTGCTCTTAAAATATCCTGGACCAAATGCAAATCCTATGCTAGATATCTTGGGGAAAATTTCTGCACTAAAGGCTCCAAAGTCCACCTCAAAATCACAGGAGAACTGTATCATTACAGCATCATTCTGGAAGAAGAAATATATGCTTATTTCCACTCTGTGAGGACAAAATATACTTAACTGTACATGTCCATATTCTTTCCATTCTTTTAAAAATTCCCACAGAGTTAGGTGGTTAAGTGTCATTTTATTTTCCTGATACTTGGAAGTTTCTACAGAACTTGACTATTTCCAGATTACAAAATGTTCCTAAAGATGCTGTCATTAAAATATAACAAGGTTTTTCTGTCCAGTTTCCAGTCCATTTCATATTGGTAAAACCTTCTAGATTGTTCTCACTGCAGTCTAATGGCTAACAAAATAGTAATAAGAATTATTTCAATGCCTGAGTCCAAAACACAGCCTTGCCAATAAATTAGAGCTTGCTCTAGGTTGAGTTATCACCTCTTCAGAGGACACATAGACTGGATGTCTTGCCCATTCAATCCTTTACCATTCTCAGGTGGAAACATATTTATTTGTCATCGGTTAGTAAGAAATTCACTGTCTCACTTTCTAATTAATACACGTTTTCCGCGCATAGCATTTGCAATCTCTTTCTTGGCCAGCTCAAGGGAGATGACAACCTGCTGGATGAAGACTTCATAAACTGCAGAACACCACATACTTCTTTATATATCTCATAGATATTTTGTCTTCCTTTTCAACACTCTGGCCAAGGCAAGCAGCAAGAGACCTGACTAAACCCTGCTGTAGCTATCAACTCCCAGAAGCTTTTTGTGGGTTTTGTGCTTCTTTAGCCCTGGCCACACGCTTTGGCAAAATGGACAGGTCATTTGGGCCCAGACCAGGACAGTCACCTCTGTGATGGTCATCCTGCTATGCAACATCACCTACACCAGCATTTACCCCCATTCTGCCATCCAGAGACAAGTCTTTTGCATCTTTGCTGCCCGAGGGAAGTGCTGCAGGCCATCTGGGTGGAAAACCCTCCAAACTGTAGGCATAGGGTAGCAATCATTGATGGATGGTGGTGATCAGATCCATTTCAAATGGGGTAGTGAACTGTCTTCAAGTAGTAAAGCCTTTTGTATCATAATCTGCAACTGAAGGTGAAAATGGCATTCATAAACCAACAGCATCAACTGCAGAGCCACTTCCATTCTCCTTGAAGCAGCTGTGCTGCAGCACAACATGTAGTGAAACAAAGAGCTGAAGCATTAAGCAAAATGCTTATTTAAAGAAACCAAACAGAACAGGGAACTCTTCACATTTATATAGGCTGAAACATGAGCAAAAGCTCAGGAGAGCAGGGACAAAAGATGAGTACACCGACTCATTTTCTGGCAGAAAGAAAGATCAGAGGGCTGAGGCAGCTGAGCCCAAGGTTCTGGAAATGCACCTTTCACTCCGCACATTTCAACGGCTGTGATAGAAAAAGCACCCCAAGCAAGTTTGCAGATTTGCTGGCCTGCAAGCTTCACTTCTGGTCATTCTGTTTTAGTCACAAATAAGCAGTAATTTATGTTTTGAGGACTAGCCCCAGAGAACAGAACTATAAAAACAATTCCCAACCATTTTTTTTGTGTATATATTTTTTTCTAAGGTTAGTATTTATTTTAGATGACACTTTTTTTCCCCGTTGGCCTAGACGGGATATTTTCTCCATGCCTTTTATCAAACTGACAGGTGATATTGCTTTAAATTGGGCGCTGCGTCATCAACAGAGGCTTTCTCATTTCAGACCCGAAGTGTCAGCGGAGTGGATGAGAACTCATTTTGCCCTTTATTTACTAAATACAGATTGGGGTTTCAGGAGCAGGGACAGCAGGAGAGGGGAAAGGGATGCCCTGGGTGATAATGGGAATGAACGAGAGAGGACAGCAATAGAACAACACAGCAATGAAGCAGGCGGGAATTTATTGTGGGGTGATTAGATGACATCCATCTTCTTGACTATAAACCAGTCCCACAAGCATAGCTTTCAAATCCACTTTGTCCCCTGTCACGGCTCCTTCCCCATCAACAGGAGAAAAGGTGACAGGGGGTTGAGAGGATGTTCCTGGTAGATCTCAGTGTGCTGTGGATGTAACTAAGGGGATTATGTATCAGAGGTGAAATATTATTTCAGACTGAAACCCTGGATTCCCCAGTTTCTCCAGCATACAGCCCCCAGCCGGGGGGGCAGGAAGAAGCAGTTCCATCAAGAAAGGAGATTGCTTGACTGCTATGATGGCCTACCTGGTTAGTTGTCAATATCTGCAGGATCTTAACAGCACATTACACAGAAAAGATGATAAAAAGGCAATTCTTGAGCCTACACTAAAAGGGAGAAGGTTTCAGGGCAGTGTGAATATGTACGCGTATTTGTTAAGCTGGAAATACATAATGCCTCATTTGGGAATTAGCCTCTTGGGGAATATGGTGTTTATCTCAGTAATGTATCAACCCTGAAATTTTAACGTTCATTTTTAAGGGACTTTCTTTTAAGTGTGTTTCTCGAGATTGTTTCTAAGAGGCTGGCAACTTAAAATCAAACCATGAAACTACAGAAGATTTGATATGCCTGTGCATATTTCAGCCAATTACCATCTAGACTCACTCTTACAACATTTAAACTTCGTATTGAAATCTATATGTGAGGAGACTACAGATGCTGAACAGGCAGGGAATTCTGCTGCCTCCGCACATGATCTCCTGCTGCTAGAGCACCAATTAGCCAGAAAGAGATAGGACGTTTCACTCTCATAAAAATGGGAGCAGGATTTGAGTGCAGCAACTATTGCTGAAAATTAAGGGGAGGTGGGGAAGGAAGGAGACCTGCCCTTGTTTTGTCTTCTACAAGTGATAAAGTGTCATCTGTGACAACACACTGCTGGAAACTAGAGACAGACAATCCAAATTCATGCCAAAATCTTCTTAGTGCTCTCTCTTCCCCCTTCCCCTCTGCTATCTCTAACTGAATAAAAATCACCTGGATCTGAGGAAAGGTGGGACTGCACATGATTTAGACAGGCTACGGGTTTTCTTTTTCTTCGCCTAATGATCTCAGTATTTCCCTGCATCCTTTTGATGTTATTTATGGTGACTGGTACCTATCTCAAGAAGGACACTATGACTCACATTTTAAGAAAAGCAGCCATGTGACAAAGTTTCTGAATAAATTTTGTGACTCCCCATGACTGTGGCAGGATCCCACGGTTTGCCCACACAGAGCTGCAGCTCATAGATGCCTTCTGCAGCCCTCTAGTGAAGCGTTTAGCTCTCCTTCCCTTTCACCGCACCTAACCAAACCCCATTCAGTACCAAGCGGAGCCACAGAGCATCCCATCAACCAGCCATTCTTTTCTTCGCAAATTCCCCTAAATGCTTTTAAACCAAAAAGCGAGGTTTTACTAAAGCAATTAATTTTTTAAAGAAGTAGCATCTCAAAGCAACTTGATGAGAAAGGAGTGTTAGCAAGTTTTCCAACCTGGAGGGTTTCACACACTGGAGAGCAGGTCAAAGCCAATTGCTGGTGTGGTAGCCATCAGCTCAGTGGCTCTCTGTGGCATGACAAACTCATAGCAGTCCTGTCTACTCCTTAGGAAGTTTCTCTTTCTGTAACCAGATACATTTACCTGTGTGTCCACGCTCACTCCTCGCTGCTGCTGAGCAGCACTCCTGTCTCTGCAGCTGCTTTGAGAGTACCTCTTCTTCCTGCCCTGCATGAAGTCTGTGACCATCTTTCAACTGTTACTCAGGGATGGAGCAATGTTTCCTTCCCCTGAGGTGCCTCCATCTGACCCAATCACTTTGTTATTTTTTAAAAAGTGCAACAATATGTAAGAGGAGAAGATATAAATAAAATAAGTACTGCCCACTACACAAGCCAAAAAGAAGTCAGTCAGCGACCTGAAAAAAGGCCAGCCAGGCAAAAGGGGCAGCACTAGGGTTAGACCTTTAGTACACATCATGTTTGGTGTCACATTCCCACATCACCCTTGTGCTCTCACTCAAGGCTGTTTTACCCAGGTACAATTCCCACAACTTGAGGACACTTCTGCTGGGAATCTCTACCTGGAAGAGACCTGATGTTGGGGTCTGTGACATGACACATGTAAGCACATAAAGACCCAACATTGACTTCTTATTTCTGTGCCTTTCCAGATGGTATAGAGGTATTTAACTCAGCAGTGAGATTTTTTGCTGTCTTCGTCTGTTGCTGGGCCTTCTGTACACTGCTTTCTGATAGGTGTCACTAGTTTTGGGAAGCACATGAATATATGAAGGAGCCTGTCACCTGTTTTCTTAGTTGGAAAGCAGATACAGCTGTCATGAATACTACAACACACTCAGTCCCTGTCTCAAAAGAAAAACAAAGTTTGTCAAGGTTTTGCTTCAAGGCAAGTAAAAAATTTCACCTAAAAGGTCATGATTGTGTTTAGCTTTTAATCTGCAGATGAGCCAGAAAAGCCATTAGGAGTTCACAGAGATTGATTGCAAATGTAGGTGAAAGACAGTTTCCTAAAATTGGTGAATTTAGAAAGGAAGGATCTGTGACTCTGAAAAGTCTGTGATGCTGTCAGATCTTGTATCACATCAACATCTAGAAAGATTTAAGCACATATAGCGTGAGGACCATCAAAAGAACCCAGGTAGATGAGATGTCTCGTGTTATAGCAGTGATCATGAATAATTGAAATATCATGACAAGCAGACAGAGAAAGTCATATTACAAAAATATAAAACAAACTAAAAATCAACCCAGAAAACTAAAAAACAAACCTGGATGCCACAGAAACCCAGCAATGCAAAGGATACAAATGGAATAAGCAACACCATGTCATCAAATATTTAAAATGGAGAACCAAAAATAGTTCACCTAATTCAAAACACGGAATCATTCTGTTATGTATGAGAAGTACAGAGTGATATACACATGCAAGAGGGCTGCAGGGTGCTCAGCACAATTCAGACTGACTCCCAAAGAGAGCTCTCATTCATCTTCTGGTCAGAGTCCTTTGTTTTCCCAGGTCTGGAAAAGGTGTGCTCAGAAATGCAAGGGGCTGGCGTAAGGACAAGAAAAACAAATGTGATTTCTACCCAGAGTTCAAGATATCCTACACACTGAACTTGGCCTACTTCTGCCATCTCAAACTTCTATATAAATGTTACTTTCATCATGTAGCAGCACTGGTTGAACTGGCAGTTATCCCACAAAATTCTCTTACCCAAGGATTCCTGAATTTTAACAGAACTCTTAGGAGAAACTGTTGCTTCCTCATGGCAAGCAAGAAGCAAAAGCATGAACACAGATTAATAGATGTGATGTACCAAGGAACTAGTTAGGACACATGCGAGAGAGGACACCTCTTCCTGACTGGCTCGTGCCCCGAGGAGACCAAGGTGTTTAGGACAGTGGGGGACACTCTGTAAGGGGTTTTAAGAGAAAATATATGCTCCTATAATAGCTGAGCCAAAAGGGACCGCTTGGTTACCCAGAGTGAGATGACAGCAGCAAACCAGTCTGGCCCTTCTTTCATTTTTCTTTGCTTCTTTCATTTTTCTTGTGTACCACACTGAATACCATCACCTCCCACCACAATGACCCAGAGGCTGAGCTCTGCAAGCAAGGAACTGTCTGTCCTGGCCATTAGTAAAACCTATTCAGACGAAGCCTGAATTTCTTCTGGAATGGCAAAGAACCAGCCATGTTCATAAAAAATTGTCCCAGAGTTAAAACGACCAATTGTTATTAAATTCATCAACACCCACTTCCTCCCTCCTCTTGACGTTTTTAGGACCCTCTTACAAAATGCCAAGGAAAAATAGTTCCTCAGTTAACAACGTTTGCAATTCAGATCGTGGAGGATTTGGTAACAATAAGTTTTAACATAAGTGTTTCCCAGCAGTGATTTACACATGAATTCCTGTAACAAACCAGATAATTTTCCATTCAGTGAACAGCTTGTCCTACACACGCTATTTTACAGGGATTGAACTTTTTAACCAACGTGTTTCTATAGGAGCAGAGAAAAGCAGAGTCAGGAAGACACCATTTAATGAGCACAATCCCATTACTGATGCTAGTCCTCAGGAGAAATACAATAGGATATACCCAGACTGGTGCCATTTCTTCAGTGATGATGGAGAAATACTGCTTGACACCAGCTGAGGATCTGATCCTGTTAACCTTCATTGACTCAGGCATACATTTCCCAAAGCACTTAGCTGGAGAATTGGAATGAAATGCAACTAAGATTGGAGGATGAGGATACAGCTTTTGAGGAAAGGCAGGGCAAAGGGAAACTACAGCCCGAATTTCTGATCATATCTGAAAAGGCAGTACAGTTGCAAGGTATTGTTCAAACACAAACAGGACAAGTACGAGCTGACCCTCATTGCTGACCTACACCACAAACCTTTGCAAATTCTGTGGTGTTTGTCATCTAAACAAAGCTACGGTGTGTCCCTGGCATTCCCCAAACAGAAGGACAGCTCTTAGCCTCATCCTCTCACACTGTACAAGCCCCTGTAACACTTTGACATCACTTGGTGACACTTATGCCATCCTGCAGGGCCCTGTGCTATCTCATTCACTAAAGAAATAACTCCAATATTTAATCTCATGCAACTAAAGCAGAAAGCATCTGAATTTTGGGAAGAAAAGGGCACGTAGTAACCTTTGTTAGATTTCCATTAGGTGGTTTGAATAGGGATTTGGAAAAGCCCCTGAAGTATATACAACAGTTGGCTCCAACTTTGATGAACTTTTAGGGGCAGAAAGCCATAAGACAGACACAGGTCACCTTTGGTCCCAGGCCACATCAGCTGCCACCTGTACAACCCATTCTAGACATTAACTTGTTCAGTTACAAAGAATGAAAGCGGACTCATAAATCCCAAATCTTTCTTCAAACACATCTGTAGGGTATCTCTGCCACCAGGAAGCACCCACAACACAAGGACAAAAATTCCATCTTGCAAGGACTTTCTAAATCAAGAACAAATACCTGATTTTGTAACTAATCACCAGGCAAATATTTGGCATGAAATAAGTTAAAAGCTGAATAAAGTGAGAAAACTGCTGTACAAAAACTTCTTTTCTAGACTCCAGAGAATTTGGGAGACAGAAGAGACCAGGCATACAAGACATGTAAGTGAGAGAAATAAAAACTACAGACAGATTTGCTCAGAATTGTGCAGAAGCGGCATGACTAGGAAGAGAACTGAGGAGGTCTCCTAGTATTGAGGAGGCCATATAGTCTCCCTGTTATTTAACATCAATAACTTTCAGCGGGGTAACAATACCAAAGCTCCTGTTTCCAGGTGTTCCAGCAGGACACTCACAGACTTTTAATGTTTGCTTAGTTGGGGACAATATATGTTAAATAGAAATATCACAGCATACCCAAACAGAACATCTTGGCCACAGGAATGCAAAGAAACACTGAGGGCAGGTAAGCAAAGATGGTCATTAATTAATTGATTCATCTACCGTGAAAGTCCTCCTCTCAGAATGATAAGCTAGCGTGCAAGCCACAGTTACTTTCACTTTAAATAGTTATTTTTTTTCTTTTGTCCTTACACTGCTGCAGGAAGGGATTGTGTGGGTGTTAAGTTTTAATAAAAGGTATGTCTCAGAACCAGTTTATCTGAGGGAACAAGGCCTTTTCTAATTTCAACATCAGTTTGCAAGCAAATAGACCCAGTTTAATAAATCTGGTTTATGATGGTTGATTTTTTTTCCTTCCCAGTCTTGTTTGTGCATGAGGGAGTAACAGCAATAAAAACTCACGTTCCACCAAAAGGAAATATGTTCGTAATGTTAGTTAACAACCTAGAAAAATATTTTCCCCTTGTTGTGAAGAGCTCACCAGTCTGCAGTGCAAGCAGAGCAAAAACAAATTACTGTTGGCCAGAGCTTCTGTGCCTCCTGAAACGGATTTTGGTTTCCCCTTTCTGAAACCAATAACCATATCCCAGATTTTCCTGAAACCTCTCAAAGCAGTCATGTCAGCCTACCGACTGTCATTAGGACTCTGGCAATTATAACTTTTCTCTTAGAAAAAGTAGCATGGTGATTTTTTATATGAAATCCAGAACAAGAGACAATGCCAGGATGTGGTGTTGCAAATCTTCCTCCTTCTCTTGCTTGGTTCTAAGCTGAGCTTTAAGGACAATCTATTTGCTCTGCTATGGGGAGAGACACTTCCAAGACACAGGTCCCACAAAGTCGTTACCAGGGGAATATTATGAAGGTTTGCTCTGCTAGCTGAGAACGTTGCTCTTTCACCCACCTTTGACAGCTGGGATTTTCAAGATACCTTGCTGTCTAAGAGGAAGTTTCAGGTGTATCCAAAGTACCAACCTACCTTCACAGCTCTGGAGGATGACTGGAAGCAAACAAAGACTCTGGGTTTATTGGAAATAACACAGACAGGCAGCATTCCCTTTGTCCTGGCAAAAAAAAAAACTTCTGCACACCCTAAAAAAGAGAGAAAAACAACCTCATGCATATAAGTTCAATAAAATAATTGCTTCCAATAGCAATAGTTATAATCCTAATCACACAAGAAATTTCATGTAACCCTGTAAAATCTATCACTTGAAGCCCAGAGATAAGTTGAGTCACTAGAGTGTTCTTCCATTTCATATATTATTCCATACTTCCTTGGTATGGAACATTAACATTTTATAGCCACTTAGAGTTGTGTTTAGAGTATACAAGAGTGCATCTTTTGCTGGGTTCTGGCACCTGCAGTTTGCATCTATGCTTAAGAGAGTAATGAATGATTCAGACTACTAACTATCTAGGGCCTTCCAGATCTTGCCTCCATATATAATTTTTTGACATAAGGAGCATACTGCAAAGTCTAAAACTGATACTTTGCTTTTCTTTCTCTTAAAAAAAGCAACAGCGTACCTGATGGATGTAGCAGGAAAACACACTCCAAAACACATCTAGAAACAGCTGAAGAGAGTCAGGGAGAGAATTAGTAGACTCAGAATCTCGAAATGGGCATCAGCTGAAGAAGCTTCTTCCTCATTAGCCAGTTTTCATCCTGGAAGTCTTTTCTGATTGCCACAGATTTTGAAGCAAGCTAACAGCATTGCAGCCAAGGTTTTGCTGGGCCCCAAACTTTGTACTGAAGCTGTGTTTTTCATGTTCCAAATATGATCAAATTTTAGAGTTTAGACTCTGTTCTCAGTCCTTGTTTCTTTTGAGTGCATACGACTTTAGCGATCATTTCTTTCACTGACTCGTAGAATATAAAGAATGGAATGACCTACTGAGTCCCAGACTTAAATTGTAATGTTTCTGAAGGCCACCATGACATTATCGTATTGTGAGAGCGATTTACCAAAAATCATTACACCCATAGATGACAATTATAAAGTCACTATTAGGAGAGTGCAAACCTTTACCCTGTAAGTGGGAATATGCTCTTTCTCTGGACTGAAAAGAACAAGAAAAGAAGATCAGCTGTGAGAAACACTATTCAATATTTAGTAGAAAAGTGCCACCACTAAATTAGGTCAAGGTCCAAACCTCAGGAGCAAAACCTAACCAAGCCAGTGAGACATTTTTAAAACACTTTTCCCTTAGTACTTCAAAAACCTTTGAATCAGGTCTTCAGATTCATTCATTAGGCATGCAATTAGGGATTTGGGTGATTGTCTTTGTGCCACGTGAATTGCCACACACTCTACTAGAAAGTCCTGCTCTCAGCGGGCACATCTTTTGCCTGGTAAAATGGAAAGAGGGAAGGACCATAGTTTAAATTGCTGAAGTCCATTACAATTCTGGATCATGTGTCTCCCTTGTGCTTATTGCAATGAAGTTTCTACCAGTTGCTTTTCCAAGGTGTACAGTGTGCATATAGAGAGACCTAACTGGTGGAGAGCATGGATCCACCTGGCATGCAGGAGGCTTCTGGTAGTGCTCAAGCATGGACTTCAACTTTGGCTCAACCAGAAAGAAAATCACTCTGAGGGCACAAGCACTGCACTCAAGTGCAGATCAAAATTCTCCAAACATAAACACAAAGCAAATTCCCACCTAAAAACAACTTCTCCAGTGCACTATATCAATCTGTATGGATCCAATGTAAAATCTGAGATAGATTCTAAGATATGACCCATTTTTAGTTTGTTCTAACTTGGAATGTGGCCAATCCAGTTTATACCAAGTTTTGCACAAACAGTTCTCAAAATACTCTCTCACATGATCCAGTTGACTAAAAATTCGACAGAGTTTCTCCTTCTATCCCTCTAAAGAGCAACGAGGCAGGCTGAAGAATCCTACTGTCTCAAAATAGACTAATGCATATGTTCAGTTTTCTCAGATTTTTCCTAAAGCCCACCTTGCAGGCGGAGATTCCCTTGGTTGTTCCTAAGAAGAACAATTTGCTGTGGCACAGTAAGCAGCAGTGTTTAGGCCAGGACAGATTGTTGGACAGCAAGTAGGTGTGGGCATGCTGAAAACCATGTTTTTTCACCCATATGGCCAACAGATGGGATAAGAGGAACTTTTTCAAAAGAAACACAAGTCACTTCTGCTATGGCTGTTTGGAACAACAACAGATGATACCAGTCACTTCTCACCAGGCTCTTCATGCCCTCACAGCTCTTTCCAGATTACATTTCCATCCTCCACTCACTCCACACTCCTACCAAGCTATAGAAGTCCACGCACACACACACACAAAAAGAAAAAAAAAAAAAGAAAGGGGAAAAAAAGAAAAAAATAAAGGGGGGAAAAAAAGAAAAAAAAGAGATGCTGTATCCTTGGGGAAATGGTCACCAGGAGTTCCTAGAAATGAGGTTACCTGCACTCAGATCTGAACAGTTACATGAAAAATAAAGTGTTGACAACCTTAACTTTACCATAAATCATGCTGTGATTTTCAGGAAGCATTTGTGTAGATGGGGAATTTGGATACGTAAGAAACACATTGAAAAGCTTTAAGAAGTTTCAGGTTTGGATTGCATTTTTGTTACTCATTATCTCCATGTGTGGTCAAACCAAAACTTTCAGAACAGAGCACCCTCCTAACTGAAAACCAATATTAATAATTTGGATTGTAAATATTTACAAGAGCCTTCTGCTTTAAAGTTACTAGTAAAGACTACTGAAGGGGAAACTTATCACATGAAGTAACAAGTAGAGCAAAACTCATGACAATACATTTCAAATGCATTATTCATCAAGTTATGAGCATCTACTTTCAGGTCATATTCCAAGTGTGTGAGGACTGGTTTCAAAAAAAACGGGGCTTAAATGCAGATTGACACCAGGAAAAGTGGTAGGTCTGGATCAGAATTTCACATTTCAACTTTGACCTTTCAACTTTTTAGCTGGATTACGGTTCTGGATGAGACCCTGCAGCGGACTGGTGGTAATCCTGCTCACTGGTGCTTTCCTAGGCTTTCTTCAAGAGAAATTATCAAAGAAACTCTCTTTTAGGGGGTCAAGTATTTGGCGTGTCCTGAAAGACCCAACACTATTAGGCTTTCTCTTTTGGGGCACTGCACATATGCTGAAGAAGGTGACATGTGAAGGGGAGAAGATGGCTGTAAGCCAATTTCGGCCCAGGAACATAACTCCTTACTCTCCCTCAGTCACCCATAAAGAAGAGCACGTTTTTCCGCAGGGCAAATTGTAGACCAGAATACCATTACGGATGAGCTTTTCTCCATTAACTAGCCTCCTAAATTAAAATTACCTTAATGAAATTTAGCCTTTTCACATGTATTGTCAGATCCCCCCATTATTCCTTCCTTATCAGAATACCTTTCCGCTTTGCACCAAAACCAGCACAAAGGCAACCCACATCAGGTTAAAGCAGAGAAGTTGTCATGGATTTCTGTAGAATCCCACAGAAGCCTGTAAAAAATTTCCTTTTGCATATTTATTTCCACTGAAGTGTTTACAAAGCTCATACATTTTAGGTTAAAGCAGCATACAAAAACACTTCTTACAGAGTAGCTGTTTCTTTATCTGTACAAACCAGAAAATGATAAAAGTGTCATTATACTTAACACCAGCTGGTGATTTAAGGAACGACTAGGACTGTGGAAAAACTAAGAACTCACCACCTTAGTGGGTTCAAAATGATCAGGCAGTTTCTTCATATAAAACACGCATAGCACAAGAGCATCTGTATTGGTTGGGAGCAAAGGTTCATCTTGCACAGTGCTGTGTTTCCAATAACAACCCAGCCTCTGTAACAGAGTATAAGAATAGAATATAAGAACAGTAATCTGTTTTTATACGCTCCCATCTTTCAACGATTTGCAGATACTGTGACAGACATAGAATCATAGAATCATAGAATCATAGAAAGGTTTGGGTTGGAAGGGACCTGTAAAGGTCATCTAGTCCAACCCCTCTGCAATAAGCAGGAACATCTTCAACTAGATCAGGTTGCTCAGAGCCCCATCCAACTTGACCTTGAATGTTTCCAGGGATCGCGCATCTACCACCTCACTGGGCAACCTGTTCCGTTGTTTCACCACTCTCATTGTAAAAAATTCCTTGTTTATATCCAGTCTAAATCCACCCTCTTTTAGTTTAAAACCATCACCCCTTGTCCTATTGTAAGCGGCCCTGCTAAAAAGTTTGTCCCCATCTTTCTTATAAGCCCCCTTTAAGTGCTGAAAGGCCACAGTAAGGTCTGCCCAGAGCCTTCTTTTCTCCAGGCTGAACAGCTCCAGCTCTCCCAGCCTTTCCTCACAGGAGAGGTGCTCCAGCCCTCGGATCATCTTTGTGGCCTCCTCTGGACCTGCTCCAACAGCTCCATGTCTTTCCTTAGCTGAAGACTCCAGAGCTGGACACAGGACTCCAGGAGGGTTCTCACCAGAGAAGAGTAGAGGGGCAGAATCCCCTCCCTTGACCTGCTGGCCACGCTTCTTTTGATGCAGCCCAAGATACAGCTGGCCTTCTGGGCTCCGAGAGCACATTGTTGGCTCATGTCCAGCTTTTCATCCACCAGTATCCACAAGTCCTTCTCTGCAGGGCTCCTCTCAATTCCTTCATCCCCCAGCCTGTATTGATACCGGACATTGCCCCGACCCAGGTGCAGGACCTTGCAGCTGGCCTCGCTGAACTTCATGAGGTTCACGTGGGCCACTTCCCCAGCTTGTCCAGGTCCCTCTAGATGGCATCCGGTCCCTCAGGCATGTTGACCACAGCACTCAACTTAGTGTCATCTGCAGACTTGCTGAGGGTGCACTCCATCCCCCTGTCCATACATTTAGTAGCCATTTTAAAATATTTCTATTACATTTTTATGGTAGCTTAGAAGCACTGGATGACGCTTCGAACATATAAGAAGTTTAGCATACATCCTTTAGCGGAATCATTTGGGATATAGGAACAAATTCCTTTTGAGACTAAACTTGTGATTTTGTGGCTCATAAAACCTTTAGGAAAAGGAAAAATCTGTGCACAAGCTGGCATCATGGAGACCAATATCAGATTCAAGCATATACGAACTATTGCAATACAAATATTTAGCCATTGTCCCTTGCGGAGTTGATCTCAGCTCCCATAAACCATCAGGAAAGATAGTCATTCAGCTTTAGGTAACAAATTTGTGCAGGTCAAATATGAATGGAGAGGTGCAAGGAAGCACCCTCAGTTTGTGATTCCAGTGGGTCACTATCTGGTCACTGCTGTCTTAGTTTCATAAACAATAAAGAAGAGTTTGTTAGATTGGGAATGACTTGTTCATTTTTACTCTTGAGTTCCACGGGTCTCTTTCCCTCTCTGACCTCATCAAAAACTAATTCTCTTTTTTTCCCCATTTAGTTCTGATATTCAAGACTTTCTCTTGAAATTCCCTTCATCCACACATCTGGCCAAGCGTTCCTACTTGCAGGTTATTTAAATAGTGTAACTGGATCACTTTTTCTCAGGCTTCTTTGGTGTTTTTATCAGACAAATGTAGGTCCACATGGAGCTCTTTCTTATCTTTATCAGGGAGAAATGTCTGACTTTTCTTACTCTTTGTAGTGTGGTTGAATCTTGGAAATCAGGACTAACCTGTGATTGCTCAGTAGTGCATTCTGTTCAGCAGTGATTACATGTTTTCTCAATTCTAGTCACCAAACCTGAACTCTTTGCTGTGAGCAAGGTCTTCATTCCCCAAACCTTCTAGCAATAACACTATCTTCTTTGATTTATACTACATTTCTCTTACAAGACTACTTAGAATATTTCTGCTGTTCTGAAATGCACCTGAACACGGGGTGGCTTTGTATTTTTTTACTTTATTTTTTAACTTCCGTTAAACTCCCAAGTCTCTTCCCTTTTCAGTATGCAGCTTTCAATATCTTCTTGTCTGAAAGATACCTTTTTTTTCTTCACATTGCTGCACATTTTTATTCTGCTGTTATCTATACTAAGCTGCTTTCCAAACTTGCAGCCATTGGAGTTAATCTAGAATCCAGTTTTTGATCTGCTTGTTGCAAAATTTCAGTTATGCATTGCTACATTTTTTTTTTTTTTTTTTTTGCCATCATCTCTGACTTGAGAATTTACCTTTTGGCTGCTGGAATGCAAGTCATTATTTAGTTAACATTACCCTGGGGAGTTCTGCACTGATCTCCACAGTACTTCATGTTTTCTTTTTATCTGGCATCTTCCCTTTTGCCACGAAGTCACACTGTCCCTGAGCAGATTCAGAACAGCTATTGAACCAGAGGGGCAAAAGAAAAGGGAAAATCATAAAGAGAAAATCAATAGCTATACATGGTTACTTGCTTGATGATTTCATACCACCCCTTGGTTCTTCGACCAGAAGTAGGTTAGACAGCATCATACATACACTGCCTCCCTTCATGCTATTGCATCAGCTCTCATTGAGCTGGGTTTCAGGAGCCACAGAATCTGCTCGCACTTCTGCAAGCCAACAAACTATTGTGTCTTAAGTTCCCACCTCCACCAGCACACAGCAATTGGGATGATGACTGCTAGCTCACCCCATTTATGAGACAAAACATGTTTGCTGTAAGTGAACTCGAACTGCCTCACTTTGCAACTGGGCTGTGCCGAGAGCATCCATGTGGACTGTTAGTGTGTCTCAACTCATGTCCACAGATGCACAAATTGATAACTTGCAATCATGGGAAAACCAGTTCCACACCAAAGTCCCCTATCCGCCTGGCATTGCTTGTTATAACATTTGCTTTAGTCTAAAGGAAGCAACCTTTACGTGCATAAACCCATTAAATGGAGTCTCACAAAGCCTTACCAAAGAGTCATATGGCAGGAACTAGTACTATATGTCAGGAGAAAACTATCCAATGCTTGTATTTTAATAAGAGTATCTGTGCAACACAGTACTCTGCATTCAGAAAGCAGTGAAAGCTTTTGGTTACTGATCCAATAATACAGAACAAAAGAACTTCTCTGTAACTTTGGGTCATTAGTCTAAGTGCAGATGCAACTGTTTTTTCTGACAGAAGTATAACTACTCTGAATTTGCTTCGTTGCTCAAAAATAATGTGTAAGCAGCTCACCACAACCAAAGTTTATATTATATCGAGATCATGCTGCAACATGCTGGAATACAAGTGTTCTTCATATGCTCAGATGTTAGAAGCAGACAAGAAAAAGCACTAGCTCACCTTCTATATTAGTATGAATCCAGTCGAAATACAGCCAAACCCTTATGAGTCCCCTTGTAGATTTGTAATATAGACAATTATAGTAAAAATATGACAATATTAAAAAGCTGTAGTATAAATTAGAAGTGTTATACCAAGGCAGATGGAGAAAAAAGCATTTTACTATAACATTCCTAAAGCTCACTTCTTATTGCTCACCTCTCAGATTCTGTAGATATTTCTTTTCTATATGAACTGCTGTATCTGGATGCTAGCTAACCATTTGCTTTGCCATCTGATAAAAGTGACCTTCTTGAGAGCAAAAGATACACTATAGCCTGCATTTCCAGAAATGCCCATCTTTTAGTCGTAAGTCTCCACTTTGACTGTTGTGTATTACATCTTCCTTCCTTCCTTCCTTCCTTCCTTCCTTCCTTCCTTCCTTCCTTCCTTCCTTCCTTCCTTCCTTCCTTCCTTCCTTCCTTCCTTCCTTCCTTCCTTCCTTCCTTCCTTCCTTCCTTCCTTCCTTCCTTCCTTCCTTCCTTCCTCCCTTCCTTCCTTCCTTCCTTCCTTCCTTCCTTCCTTCCTCCCTCCCTCCCTCCCTCCCTCCCTCCCCAAAAGCGCAACCCCAGCATTCAGGGTGGAAAACGGAGACACTGCAGTGTCGTGTTGTCTCTGTGACATGCATGGGTACCACTGACTGTAGAAACCAGTGTTCCTGTAATGAAACATGCTGGTGATTTGGCTATGTTCTGGAAGATCTCTCTTTTTTTCAGCACAACATATGCTTTCTGTGTATTAGAAACTGTACTTATGGAGTAACATAAAACCTTGATATACCTGTGTACGGTTTGGGAGAGAGGGGGAAAGAAAAACTGAAAGCCTTTGATTTCCAGAATAACAGCATTTTCTTAATCCTTTGCCTCACCTATGCATCACGTGACCAAGAAACAGATGCAAAGTAAAGGAATTAAATGTTTAGAGCAGATATGTAACAAGTGTTAGACAATCATTTCAATTAATCATGACAGGGTATTAAAAGATCTATCAGCATAGCAATAATGATTTCATATTTATAGAAATATCTTCATTATCAGTGATTTGGATTTAACCCTTGGCTTGGCAAAGCAAAACACCACCTAGTAAAGATGTATCCCAGGTTAGGATTCAGTGGCAAAGACCCTTTATCAGCATCAGCATTTGCCTCTCTGACTCTTCTTAATAGTGGTTTTCTGTCCAGCAAAGGCAGAAGGTAGAAAGACGGACTCAATTCACTCTGCAGTTTTCCTCAACATGTTGACAGTCATTTTCCTCAGTCCTTGAAGATTACAATGCCTGAATGTTTTCTGTGTGGGCCAAATATCCTTAAGAAACTCACTAGATCCTCTATTTCAAGAGTTGATAGACTGCTTAGCCTCTTAGTAAATGCATTTCATAGCTGTAGAAGAATGTCTGCTTTTTGCTGCTGGTATCTTAAGCAAACCTATAAATGTCATGACCCCATATCTTTACAGGGATATACCAAGGTCAGTTCCATCTCCCTCAGCTCCAGCCCAGGTAAGCAATTTTCTCTAATGAGTCGCATGTGATGTTTAGCCATATGCTACTGAATGTATGCAGTTACTATCAGTTTTCTTATTGGAGTGAAGCAATGCAATGAGAAACACAGTGTAATATGCTAAAAGATCCAGCATGTTGCTGGAAGGGCATAAACCATCAGTGGCCACTGTGAGGTGGATGGGAGGTGAGTGTAGTCCAAAGATAGGCTTGCCATTCATCCCATGTAAGTAAGAACCAGCACGTACGCACACAGCTGTAAAGGCAAATACTACTTCTACGAGCTGACAACATGACTATTTCCTTGAGTTTCACTTCAGCTGGAACCAGATTTCCCAAAGAATATAGATCTATGCTTACCTATCAACAGCTGCAGAAGTTCGGCTTTCCGTGCTGGTTTCTGTGCTAACAACAAACAGGACAGAAGTGGGAAAGTCAGCTCACTTACCACAGGCAGATAAAATCCTTATTCTAAGTTATTCTCGACTTCTGAATCAAGCGAGCTATCTCCAGAGGGGTGATTCATACCCCTGCAAATGTTAGTTATGGTTCTGCATTTTTGTATCAACTGATGAGTCCTAAAAAAGAACAGCAAAATTCAAGTTATACATAATTTTAAGTACCGAGTAAGTTAATCCTCTGAAAGAAAATGCCTAAACTCCCTACCTAGTAAACGGAGAAGAACACTTCCAAATGCCTCTTGAAGGAAGTCCTGTCTACCAAAACCTCCTGCTTCCCATTGCTATCTGTACTTACCTTCTGTGTGATGTGTGATTTACTTTGCCTCCTCCTGAGATTCAAAGAAACAAACATGCAGAAAAATGAGCCTGTCATACAAAGCACTTAGATTTTCAAAAGCAGCAACAATTAACAACAACCCCCCACCCCAGGCTGATAAAATTTGTCCATTTGGCTATTGGTGGCGTTCAGCTTGAGCTAGACAACAACACAGATTCTGTACTGTGTTAATCTATCATCTCCTGTGCAAAGCAGAAGACACAGACTAATGGGTGTCTCAGGAACTGCTGTAGAAAGATGCTACACGCATCCCTTAATTCCAGTTAATGTTCTGCAGTGGGTCTCTTGTACTTTTCCATAAATTAGTGAAAAATGAAGTGGTGTTACAGTTCTTTTCCCCTAGAATCAGTGAGACTAACTTGGCAATGGTGTCCCTGAAGGAGTAAGAACATTTGCAATGTCAAGGATGAAATATTTAAGCTTCCAAGAAAGGCACTTCAGAAACAATCTCTTATTTACTCAGTCTTATCCAGATTTCCCTCTGACTCCACAGAATGAGATTTGAGCCTAAGTGATGTCCTAAAATGCTACTCATTGGATATTTATTCCCTCCAAATCTGGTCCTACAACAGCAAGGCTTCACAGCACTTTTTCTTCAGGATTACTGGTAAATTAGGCAAAAAGAAGCTCACGTACATACATATTACACGTACACAGAATTTGGTTTAAGTAAACACAAGTGCATGCATGTATGCAGAGTAAAACACATCCATCATAATTTACGTTTGTCTTTAATGACAGAGTCCCATCCAGACGTCTAACCAGCATTCATTTATGAATGAAAAATAATCAGATTAATTATTTCTATAAGGATTTTAACTATTTTCTTCCACAAGTCTTCCATTTTATGCTATGCATCCTGAATTATTTGTTGCTTCTAAATCAGGAAAATATGCTTCAAACGAGTTAGAGGAACTGTCGTGTTCACACTGAAGCCCACACTTCTTTCCAGTTTTTAAGAACTATATCAGATGTTGATTTTATTACTTCTCCAAGTAATAGATGTATTGACAGTATAATATACCTTACAGGTGATTTTCTGTGCCAATGAAATTGGGATAAACCTGAAAATCAAAACTTGAAGAGAAGGATAAACAGAATATTTTATTTCTAATGAGGTCAGAGATACAGCAGGGAAAAGAAAGGGTAAAGAGAGTAAACTGGCCAGGAATCTCAGGACAGAGCAATACTGGAGAGCAACCACCTATCTTCTGTAGGGCAGCTTTAAGCTACTGCTTGAAATCCAGGATCACTAGGCTTGGGAGAGTTTGGCATAAACAGCAGGTTTACTTCAAGGCACAAAGGAAAAGTTGTAGTGCCCTTCATGCAGTGTCTGCTGATGGTATCAGATGCATCTGTGAAATTAGCCATGTTTTAATATAAAAGTTCCTAAATTATTAACTTTTTCTAAAGTGGCATTTGATGGGAAAAGTAATATCCGTATAAAGTATTAAGTGTTTCTTATGAAAGAGCTGTATAAATCTGACAGAGCATAATAATTATGCTGTCAAACATACAAGATTCTATTTTTCCCGAACTATCTAGACCACCAAATTTCAGAGAGTTTCAGAGAGTATCATCAGGAAGGTAAGATTTATTTTGTCTCCAAAGGTTCAGAAAATGCTTTTGCTGAAAACAGACACATCTAAGAGTTAATTCTTTTTTTTTTCCAGCACTGCTGAAGTTAGTGAGGTTCTGAATGATGGCGTGCTCCAATCATAGGCAGGGAAATGTTAACTGGTGTTTATTTGTTCTTGTGTTATCAGCTGCCCAAGAGAAAGGATGTTCGAGGTTTGCAGAAGGCATACTAGAAGATTTCACAGTATGCAACCACTTGCAGCACACAAATCCCCACTGCATCTCTGGGTCCCTCCCAATGCCCCTGCAGCCACTGAGATTCTTTCATGTGAAGTGAGTCTTTTTTTCTTCAATAACGTGTCCAGGTGATGATGGAATTTTACGTTTGTAGTACAATTTAGCTGAGTCACTCTCATGCTTATTTGAGGAGTGTGTGGGCAACTAATATCCCAAGGTATCTAGCTACATTTATCCACTGAAGAGTTAACACGTCCATCTCCAAAACTCCAAATTAGACATGGACAGATGCACTTTTATCAAGGACTGCCTAACTGGATTGCTAGATGAGTTACAGTAGCTATGGGAACTATCATTTTAATTTGTCTTGGATTTCTGCATGTTAATTTTCAGCCAGAACATTGCATTACAGGGAGTTTTTGCATTAACTATTTCAAGAAGTTGTGCAAATCATTAATTCCTTCATTTCTGTCACTTATATTGAAATTTAAATCTTTTTCATACAAGATTTATCTAGACTACTTTAATTTGTAAATGTCTTCAACCCAACTGAGTAGTGACTTACAATCTCTTCTTAGCCATCAAGGAAACGAAAGGGACATGTGTTTAAGTACTGAAATAAGGATTCATGCCGAGATGAACCTGCAGCATCAGTTTTAGTTCAGCAGAGCTGAACTTTACTATCCTGTCTTTGGCCTTGCTTCTGGACATTATCAGGCCAGTATTGCTAATATCTCCATAAAATTAGAAGCAACTGGTAAGGTCCAATGAAATTTTCTTCCAGTAGACATTTGGGGTCATAAAAGCATAAGGCAGTGCTGTAAATGTGAAGAGATTTCACTGATGAAATGGCAGAAAGTCAGTGTCTCCAGAAACTGCCCTCCAAGGATAAGCTCTCTCTTACTCTCCTGAAAGAGTTCCGTTTCAATAGCTAGAGATATCTCAGATCCTCCCAGGTTAATTACCATTTCTGAGACTACAAGAGCTAACTAGTCATGAAATAGCTACCGTATCAACTGCTTTCTCATCCTCTATTTAGCTTAATTGCAACTGAATTCTGAATTCTCGTTGAGTATAATGTTCAAAATACACAGTTCTCACTAGTGTGATAAAATTATACATACATCAAATAAGAAGACATCAATCACATTTTAATTTCTTGTTCAGGTAAATTTAATAAACAATCTCCCTAAGATGACACTTTTGGGGGCTAAAAAGAGTCTGAATTAATCTACTTCCCGCAGAGTAAAACCACTTAAGTATGTACGTGTCATGTCAGCATTTGCAAAAAACTGTCAGATTGTCAGTTCCACTAATAACTTGACAAAACAATTTGTGTTGCTGGAATTTAATGGTAGGATTTTTGGTCTCTCAGATCTTGAAATTACACTTATTTAGATTAAAAATAGCAAGATAAAACTCTCTCAACTTCCCTTCAGACTTATTTAACAAAAGCTTCCACCATTCATCTAAACAATTACAATAATGGATATCCTTTCTTTCATAGTAATTCGCATCGCAATTACCATTGCACAGTCAACAGTTGCTATTAATAAACGGCGATTTTTTTTCCTTCTGTGTGACAAATGCAGGATCATCATGAAAGCATGATAGGACACCCTTTATTGCCAATCTCTGTATAATGGGAAGGTCAAAATTTGCAATGGAAAACATTTTAATGCAGTAAAACATAAGAAAAGACTAAGCGTCCACTGTAGCGGTCTGTTGCTAGAAGGCAATATCTAAGACTGCATCTGCAGTAAGTTGTTAAAAGAGAGTTCACCTCCTCATCACTCTCACTTACAGAATTTTGGTTTGCATTACCACATAGCCTTGTAGCATGTGAATTAGACTCCTGTAGCATGAAACCAAGCCACTACAGCTGCAAATAGCCTTTCAGCTCATGGGACACCACAAAATATGATCCAAAGTAAAACTCTCTGAAACAGCAACAAGAACTACATACCTTTTCAGCACCAATTCCCTCTACAGATCCACCCTTCTTGCAGCACACTGCTTGCTAGTGAACAGCTTCTCTAACATGTTTTCTTGCAAATTATACTACTGAAAGCGGATGTACACTAGGCAAGAAGCAGAGCAACAGTGCTGTTAAAACAACTGAATTCCCATCTTGTTGTGGGTGTTTGTGTGTGTCTATGTGTATGGGTGATTCCCAAACCAGTTTAGTCCTGAATCAGAGCAGGATAACAATATTTCACCATTATTCATTAAATGGAGAAAAATAACAGAAGAAAGATTTTCTTCTGAAAAACAAAAAGCAAAAGGTTCTATTTTAAAAGCAAGAATAAAAAAGAGGTAAATAGTGGAAACATTTAATATCACATGAAAAATTTCTTGACCATGCTATTAACACGGAGGTGATGACAGGTTAGGACAGGATTCAGGCAACGCGAAATGCATCAGAAAAATAATTCAGAGCAAGATTCTGTGTCACAACAAAGTCCAGTTACATTTCCCCAAGAAAAGTGTTCAGCCACCTGAAGTCACCAAAATAAAAAAAAAAATTCAAACAAAAGGTTTGTCTGGCATCTTTCAAAGGACATTTTCAAATGACTGTCTCATCAGCAATGCAGCAATGCGTTATTTGTGTTGTGTTCAGTCATCCTAGCAAGGAGCAGAAACAATAGTTTCTTACTTAACGAGTCAATCACAAAATAGCAGCAGGGATTTTTTTTTTTATAATATCCCATGGACAGGTCATTTCTTTCTCAGATGCACAGACAAAATTTGTACCTTTGCCATCAGGAAGATGCATTCATGAATGACTCATAAGCTAAACTGGGATGGGTTTGTTATGGGTGTTAGTCTGGATGGGAAACGCTGGAATGATGTTGGCTGAAGAAAACTCATTCTTGAGGCAGTGCCAGAGCAGCCCTCATCCCACGGGCCTTTGAAGGGCCAATGGTGTTATCACTGAAACGTTTTGTTGCCTCTGCCAGCCAGTGTGAGAAAATCGAATAGGGCAGGTCCTCAGCATTCAGACCTACGTCTCCATCCTGCCCCTCCACCAGGCCATACCCCAACCTGCACTCAGATGAGTGATGCCAGCACAAAAAAAGAGATATCAAAAATTAAATAGCTGCTGAAGCTTGGTGGAAAACTTGTAGAACACTAATTTTAGGGACACTTTTGCTGAAATATCGTATCTTGAATGAGGCTTAGTTGTACCTCCTTTTAATTATTATTCTTAATGACAATAGAAAGAAAAAAAACCGAGCTTTGTAGCTCAGAAGTTCATCTGCCCCTGCTGCTTGCTTTCCTACCTGAAATCAATCATCTTTGCTTCCAATTGTCCCCCTAGAAACTAATTGTGACAATACCACAGGAAAAGAATACTCTTTTCATTAAAACCTGATGCTGAAAATTACAGTAACTTGGTTTCACTTCTGATATTATCTTTTGTCCTTGCAGTGTCTTGTAGCGGATGAGGAAATTATTTTTTTCTTTCTCTTCACTGTAATTTAGTCCAAAAAATATAAGTTACTATTCCCATGCAGAACTTTCTTTGGCAATGTTTGCCTTGCCAGTCAGAACCTCTCTGTGCTTTACCCCCTCCTCCAGGAGGCAACAGATACACAGAACTGTGATGCCAAATGAAGTTCCACCACTATAAAGGCTGGTAATGGAGTGGAGAGTCAGACCTAGTATTTTAATTATTTACTAAAACGTTTTAAAGAGTCTAGAGATGTGACAGCAAATGGCAGATCTGGCTGAGAAATACATGAACTGCCAAGCCACACAATTCCCATTTTTCTTCAAATACACTCTGTATAATAATTACTAAACATGTTGAGCCTTCACGAATATGAGCTGAGCTCTCTCTCAGGGAAATATTTTCAAAGTTCTCTGTGAGGCTAAAGTACACTTTTATGTCTGGGAGGATAATAGGACAAACTTCTTTTCCATGGTAGACAAAGAAGATGTGTTTTAAACTTGCCCAAGGGAAATTTCCAGCTGGCCAATTACTGCTAGCAAAGATCTCCTCTATAAAACGATATTCCACTAGGGTCAATTGGCTACTAAATGTGTTTTCTAAAGACCGAAAGTACATAATTACTGAAAAGGACTTCTGGACCTTGCTGGTGGTTAGTGTTGCTAAAATAGATGTTTTTGGGGCAGCATATAAACAGAAACAGATGGGCTGGCTCCCAAGATCTAATTATCAGAAGAGGTTCCAGTGCTTGTTTTCTTTCCACTTAGAAAAAAAAAAAAAGAATAACAACAACAACCCCCCCCCAAAAAAAAAAAAAACAACCCGCACAAACCCAAAGAAAGTAAGCTTTAAATATATTTTTGGGGCTATACGATCTGAAACATGGCAACAGCCCCCAGTGTGAGGGTAGAAGAGGATAGAAGGAGGAAAGGGGCGTATTTATAACCCCTCATGTTATGAGCAACCATATCAAAAGCATGTTTGTAAATATTCTCAGTCACAATAGTGTCTTGAATAGCTTCATCTGCTTCAGAGTTACATTCCTCATTGATAAGGCCACACCTTGCCAAAGGGAGGTCTGAACAGTACATCTTCCCAGCTAGCGAGTATCTCATGAGGTCTGCCAAGGGAGTGGATGTGACCAGAAGGCAACTAATTATTCATATAAACACTTGCATTTTTGGGCTGTTCTAATATTTCCTTATGAGCATTTTTGAGAAAATCAGGAAACTTTCATGCATAGTAGTTCAAGGGCTCCCCTCAGGCAAACCAGAGCTTAATTTTTCCCTACTTCTGTCTGGAAATTGAAGGGCAGCAAATTAAAAGACCAAGTCCCTTTTACCTGTCATGCCAGGCTTTAAGGCTCTGGGATTTGTTTCCGTACAAAAACTAAAGAACTAGGCACTGAAGTAATCTTTCAAACTAAAAAGGCAAAAGGTACCAAAAATTCATAACTCCACTAACAGCTTAACACTGATTCAGCAGACTTCTTCCATATGCTGCTTCCTGCAGGCATGGAGAGGAGAGGGAAGAGCTAAAAGCATCCCTTTAGCCCATCTAAACCTTTCATATTCACAGAACAAGCTGCGAGATCTCTCTAAATGCTTATGCCTGACTTCAGCAAAAACTTTTTGTACACACAATCATGGCTAGACCAACTTCCTGGAAGATGGGTGCTGATGGTTAAATGATGCTTATGTATTCCTTAACTCTCACATACCACATACAACTTCCTCACTCCTCCCAGCATCCTACGAAAAAACGGGATTCTAAGACATTTAAAATCAAACCTATACTTTGTAAAAAGTTCCTCTCTCCTTCTTTCAAGTAAAACCAAATCAAAAGGTGGAGCAGCACAAAATCAGGGATCAGCACCTATGCTAAGATATGAAACAAGGAAGGAAAAACTCAAAAAGAAAAAGAGAACATCATGAAGAAGAAAACTGGGTGTCATGGCACTGCCTTCAACTAGTGACCAGCAAGAGTCTGATGATGTTTTCAAAAATGCACATTAGGAATAAATTCAGCATCTTTTTTGCTGAATTTCCTGTAAATAGCAGACTACATCAGCTTGTTCATGCTAAGAATTTGTGAAGGCAACACTGCTAAATACCATTTTACTTGTTGTCTTGTCAACATCTCCATGTTCCACTTTACTATTCAACCCAAAAAATTTCTCCAGTTTCTTCTTCATGTCCCAGAGGCTATTTTACCCAGTCTTTTTTTTTTTTTTTTCTGGGAGTCGTTGTCCTTTGTCATATAAAAATATTAACTATGGGGAAATGGAAGGAGAAAGAACTCGTATTTTGGAAGTCCTTCCATGGAAGTCAAAATATACAAACATCATTTGGGAAAAAAAAATGTTTTTGAAAAGCTGGGGGGGGGGGTTCATTCTAAAGCCTTGATTTTATTGTTTCCAATGGCAAGATTTCCAGTGGCATTCAAGACACTGGAGCAAAGCCAAACAGCGTACAGAACATGGCTTTCTAAAGCCTGTGTAGTCACTGTCATCTAAGGCTCTGGATATACTTTGCCTGTGATTCCAGGGGACAGCACTGAGTGACCTAAAAGTCTCTTCTGGTCCTAGTTTTACACCTTCCTATGGAAATATCTTATTTTACAGATGCTTCGTGGGATTCAGAAGAATTTGCCTTGAAGGTCAGGGTATGCCCATCAGACTGAGACACATATCAGAAGAACAGGTCAGTATATATTATGGCTAGGAATTAGATAATGTGAGATCCTTCTTAGCCAGCTTAAGGTGATTTCAAACACGTAGTACAACTCTAATGATCCTTAGTCATCTAGGCAGTGTGACAACAACACACAGGCTCAAATTATAACCAGGAAATGGAAAGTAGAACATGTGTAAGATCACAGGGGAAGTAAAGGTAGGTCTGCATGACCATGAGCCAGCTCCACATATGAGCTGAGTTGTCTGGGCTCAAA
Organism: Opisthocomus hoazin; assembly: GCF_030867145.1. Classification (NCBI taxonomy): domain Eukaryota; kingdom Metazoa; phylum Chordata; class Aves; order Opisthocomiformes; family Opisthocomidae; genus Opisthocomus; species Opisthocomus hoazin. Next base: position 68,237,966 of record NC_134419.1, read on the forward strand.
GCAGCTTCAGAACAGAAGCCGTGCAGGTTTGGGGGAGTAGTGCAGTCCATACAGCAAGAAAAAAAAGTGGGAAAAAAAGAAAGGAAAAAAAACCCAAATTGTGCATTATACCTGAGGGTATAATGTCACTATCTGAGGGGTATAATGTTAATTTCGTCAAAAACCACTATAAAAAAAACAGACGTGAAGAGCAAAGGTATCAATGCAGAGAGTATCCAAACTACCATATCCCACCTTGGCTTGTAAGACAAACTCAGGTTCAGAGATGTTCCTCCTGTGTCTGTGGCAGCTACATTCTGTTGGTCTTCTGACAGAGCTGCATTGGTGACTGGATATGGTAAAAGAGTAAAGGAAAGGAAAAATCTTCCACTCTGAGGTCTTTTTGAGCAGTTCACCCTTCCAGTTGGATGAAGCTGGGAGGAATTCTTTTGCTAGACATTAATTTTTTCCACCTCATGACCATCCAGACAGAGCTTAGCATTAATACACACTTCAGTAAATCCAGCATAGCTCGATTTCTCATCTGAAGAAATGGCTAGATAACACAAAATAAGCCAAGGATGGAGAATCTTCTCTTCTGACAAGTTCAAGTGCTCCCAACTGACACCTGAGCACCACTTTGGTATCATTGTCTACAACCTGGACTGCTCATAGCACCTATTGCCTCAGAGAAGGAAAAAGACACAGAAATAGCTGGGAATGGTGCCATCCCTTGGCTGCTGTATTGTTCTTCTGTAGCTAAGAATTTGGCGCAAAATCTTTGTTTGAAAGAAATTACCCTCCTGCTCTCTTTCAGCTCCATTTTCTTTCTCTCTTTTTTTCTATGATGAAGCTGCAATACGTGTTATTTGTGAAATAACAAATAACAGGTTCACAGAGATGGAGAAGCCAACCCTAATAACTATCCTTCGAGAGCAAACGTATGTATCGAATCTGCCCTATTAAAAAATGAGGGAAGCTACTTGCACATTGGAGCAATTCCTGGGGCTGTAAAAGAGTGAAGACACTTGGGGAAAATTGAGTTTAATTTGTCAAGGGAGTTATTTGTGACTTTCTTCCCGTCCATGCCACTTGCTACACAAAGTACTGCCATCAAAAATTCATTGATGCTATTGTTTCTTTCTCCTTTTTTTCCTTTTTCCTGGCACCTGCTGCTCTTCCTCCTCCACCACTGGCTTTCTGAGTCTCAAGACTGCTTTCACCACCTCTTTGGCACCAGTAGCTGGGGTACAGCTGACAAAGCACACTGGATTTAAACAGGCATGCCGGCTGGGTGTACCAACACCAACGCAGCCTCCTAATCACACCTTGCTTGCAATGTGGCGTTCAGGAATTCATTTGCAGACAACATTAGCTGCACAAAGAGATACCCAGCCCAAACCCTCTTGTTATGCAAAGGAAGGCTGGGCTGATGACTCATTAGGGTATACAACAGGTCATAGGTGGTCTCAGGTATTTGAAACAGCTTTCAGACTATTTGTCCTTACAAGGCAGTACCATTCATCTGCTTCCCAGACTTGATGGAAGATCCTCACAAGCAGATGAAGGACAGAGGAAGTTTCCATCACACTCTGTAGGAATCAGTACCCTCAGTTCATATTCTGTAGGAAAACAGCCCTCTGCTTTTGAACTTTTCTCTGCCAAGCTACCATATTCGCATCTTTCAAAAGAATTGTGTGAAGCCCGATCATTTCCAGGTTGTTTGAGCTCTAGAAAGCGATGTGGTCTTTGCACAACATACTTTGCACAAAATATCAAGTGTGAGTAGGGCTAGAAACTCTCATTTTGTACAACTAAAATTGGTCCCACAACCTCGGACTCCAGAGGAGGATTTAAGACAAACTCCAAATTGCACAGGCTTGTGATAGTACTATAAGAGCTGGCTCCTTTGAAGATGATAACCATATGAAGATGTAAGAAAGGACTAGAATAAAAGTAGGCAAAAGCTTTGGGCTTTTCTGTGGAAAGTGACACAGAAGAGATATTAAGGAGCTGAACTAATAGAAGGGATGCAAAAGAAAGGGAGTAACTCCCTTGTCAGGAGATTCAGGAAGTGAACCGAGATATTCCTTTGCTTGCTCAAACTCTTCTGTCTTAGCTGTAACCTCTGTGGAGTGGAGGCTGTTGTCCTACCATTTCCTCAATAAGACTTTACTCTAGGAGTCGGAAACACAACTTTGATATCACCAAAATTAGGATCTGAGCTCTGCTACCTGGCTCCTAAATTATTGTGACAGAGTAATGACAAGTGACAATTCCCTGCCTTTTAAAATGCCTCATCCTCAGTCAATGAGTCAAACAAATAGAAAAAGTGTGAAGATCAGGTTTCTTGGGATGATTATATATACACTTATATGTATGTGTAAGCTCCAAGCACTTCATGTTTAATCAAGTGCAGTATTAAGTGAGTTAATGAAAAAGAAGTAGTTATTCTCTACTAACGTAATAGATGATTTTAGGGAAACAGAAGTATTGTGTTTGCATGGAGGGGCTTAGAATGAGATCTTCACTGCCAAAACAGAAGCAAAATCAAGACAAAACTAGGCTACCAACCCAAAGCCAGCAGAGATAAGACACAGGAGAATTAAGTTCCCATTTTTGTACTATTATATCCCTTTGCAATGGAATTCAAACCATTTATTTTCAATCTTGATCCTTCTCCCATCAGAAATGACAACAGTCTATTTGCCAGGAACAGGACTGAATTCCAACCTTGTTCTTGGGCTCTGGACTGGCAGACCAGTCCATGTCCCTTACTTTATTTTATTTTGTTTTATTTTTGGCTTGGCAGTTTCGACACCATCTGGTGCATGTGGCCATAGTACAGTGGTGCAACAGAAAATGGATGCTCCATTTTCTGAAAGGAGAAAAAGAAAATAACATTCATTTCTCCAAAGTGGAGACGCACTTAGAAAAATGTTTCTGTAAAGCTCCGTGTCTAGGTTAATATTTGGAGGGACTGAGAAGAAGACAGAGAACAAAAAAAGCAAACAGGTGAAAGAACAAAAATTTCACTAGAAAATGGTGGCTGTCAAGTGTGGGTACGTATTTGCCGGGGATGGAGTATTTACTTGTTTACTCCAGCTTCATCAAGAAACTAGATCAGGTCCTATAACAGCTGGCAGCTCAAGAGCAAGATGTTCAAAGACCTAGCAGGAAAGAGCTCACAGACAACTCTTATATTGGCAAGCACTGAACTCCCCAAGTTGACAGAAGCACTGGCATCACCAGGCTGAGACTCAAAAAGCAGTGAGGAGGTTATTTAAGGAAGAATAGTGGTGCAGTAACAATGTTGTGTATCATCAACTGTGTACAACATGCAAACTTTCTCACAGCCAATCTTTCTTATGTCAGAAGCTATTAAGACTCAAAACTACAACTGCAGAGGTTCCCCAGCCCTGTGCCTGATACCAGCTGCTACTATGAAAACAGCATTTTCAGAAGAGTTGTCTTTCCATGTCAGGACCAAATAAGCAATTAGATTTTCAGTTCCTTTTTATTAGGGTGCATATAAAGTGTCAAGGTCTTCCACAGGTCAGAGAAAACAAACAAACAAACAAAAGCTTGAAAGACATGCCAAAACTGCAGCCAAATCTATCAGTACTCTGGAAGCTCAACTATCAACTTTTACTTAAATATAATGCCTAAAGTTCTTTCATTGTCTAGCCTGGGGAGCTTCTTCCCGCAAGCTCCCTTTCCTCCAGGCTGGCATTCCCTAATTCTGCTTCTGTCTGAAACAAGAGTGCTGTTTGAATTTGTGACAGAATCAGTTTAAAAGGAAATTAGACATCTTTGGAAAGCTGAGAGGATATCATTCTTTAAATGCAAGATGTTCCAAGATACTATCTCTCATTCCCAGAGCACTCCCATTGGCAAGTAAGCTCTGCATTTGATTGACACCTAGTTAGATTAAATAGGCCAAGCCACTAACAAAATTCACAGATTTACAAAGCAAAGTAAAATATTGATGCATTTTTTTTGCTAGGTGTGGGGTTTTCATTGTAGTTCAATGCCTTACTTGATTTTAAATGGACAGAAATTTTTATACACATGTGCATTTAGTTGAAAGGCAGCCTATGCAGACTCCAGAAGTATCAGTAGTTGATTATAGAAATTTATTTATTCACAGCACAAATCCCACTAGGAAATGCAATCCATTTGCCAAAGAATCCTTTAAGCAGCCGTATCAAGCCACACAAGCTCAAGAGGGGAAATTTGCAACACTTAACTACTTCAATCTAATTTCCAAAATCCTCACTATCTACAGTCTTTAAAGCCCGAGAGCATGGATTTTGTATAATTGATCTCGGTTCTGCAGGATACCTAAGAAGAGGAGTACATTTCTCTTTTGGCATCATGTCTGAAAAATAGATGCTGCTGTGTTGGTAATGAAAGGAGTGAAGCGATTCCTGCATTGGCTGGCACAAAATTGTCTCAGCGTCACAACCATACCAAGCCTCTAAAGATAAAGGCAGGAAGAGCAGCTGTAGAAGCAAAAAAAATTATTTAATAAAAGATGGAGGTTTAAGCAATAGGCTGGAAGTTAATTTCTCTTATCATCCTTCTCCAAGACCATAGTAAGACATTAGAAAGCCCCAAAAGCTAAGGTTGTGCTAAATGTTTGAAGCAGCTTTGGGGTGTGACTAATAGTCTGCAGCGCAGCAGTTTCACCTGCCGATGTTGCTCTAAACACAAAATCCAAATGGATGCCTCCAACAAGGAGAGCAGAACAGCCCACATCACACCGTTTTGTGCACTGCTGAGCTTGTTGGTCTAAGGATCATCATTATCCTCCTTCACACAGGGCTTCCTTTATTCTATGGCCAAGAGGTTTCATTCAAATCTGGTTTGTACAGTACCTTGTGCTTTAGTGCCTGAATTTTTCTTCATTTTCTCGGTATTATTGTGCTATGAATAACATTATGCAAATTGGATGTGGTTTGACATTTTAATTCCTGAAGTTTGGGTATCAGGCACTCTAATCCTGTGTAATTCTATCAATGGAACAGATACTTCCTAAAATGCTGTATGGATTTCTTCCAGTTTTCAGATCAAAATAACTTTTAGGATTGTTAACTAATTTTCATTCACAGAAAGCCACATTTTTTTTTACTCGAAACTCAAGTACGAAAAATAAATCCTGATTTTCTTTTAAGGTGGGGAAAAATCAGTTTACAACAGAAAACAGTTAGAAAATCATTGATGAAAAAGCAATATGGCTGGACTTGACTTTCAGACATCAGCTGGTCTATTCTCTGATTGTACCGGATAATTATTATATTTACATCTATCTTGACTGTTTTCCTAACCTTTCCTTTAAAACTCCAGTGAAATTTCCATCATCAATACGTCTGGCTCTTTCTAGATGATGGCATGACCTCTATGGCCACTCGTAAGACTGTTTTCAGTTTTCCTTCTTGTTTCTCAAAGTGTGGAGCCCATAAGCAGAGGAAGCTCTGCAGCTGAGGTTTTTTAATGCACAACACTCCTTCCTCTACATGCAGGTAAAACCTCTCTGGGGTTTCTGCACTGGTGTGATATTCCTGGTTCTTGTTGTTTTGTAACCTCATAGAAGCCTTAGATCCACTCCTGCAGAAAGCCTACTGAGCCAGGCAATCCTCGACTTCTATGTGATACTTTGCATTTGCTCTTACTAAATAATAGACTTTTTTTCTTGCACAGAGTTCCTCTCATTTATGAAGTTCATTTTTAATTCTTCTTAGTGTCTGTGGCATCTGCAGACTTTCCGGGATTCATACCATTAGTAAGCTATACTGCTTATATCACAGAAGATGTAAATTATTAATAAATTAATGAGTAGTACCAGTCCTAAGGCAGCTCCCCGTGCACCCAATGTAACACATTTTTCCAGTTTGATTGGGAACTGCCAGCAGGTACTCTGTGAGAGCAGTCTTCCAGTAACTTCTTCACTTTACATGAGTTTCATTTGGAAATTTTTTCCTAGCCTGCTTCTTTGAATGTCATAGAGAACCTGTTTGTTTTCAGGGAACAGAATTATTAAAGTGTTTCATTAATTGGTGTTTTGTATTTTCACCTACTTCAGATAGCCAACGTGCACATAGGATCCTTAACCTTAGCAGGTTCCAAAGATCAAAGATACGTTCCCTCTTGATACCTCTCACGAGGAAAGGAGGTGATAGCACAGCATAGTGAGGTGGTGGATAAGCTATCATGAATGTGTTAGACTGATACAATAAACAGAACAGATGTCACTATCTATCAGAAAAGCACAGCTGCTTTGAAAATAAATGACAGACTTTTTACAGACTAAAAAGAGATTTAAAGCAAAAACCTCAAATCATTCGCTTGCAACCATAGAGACAGGAGGCTAATTAGGGCTAATCCAGACCAGATTTGCCCTTTTGCAAAACAAGAAGTGCTCCCATCACTTGAAAACAGACTTGTCTTTAATACACCCTCCATGTCATCCTGGGGTCTGTGTTCTTGCAGTCCAGGTCCCTGGCTGCAGTTGCTGTGGCCACAAATTCTGTGGATATAAGTGTTATTATTTCTAAGGAAGCATCACTAATTTAATCGTTAAGGATCTCATCTATTTTAATCTTAAAATTCATAGCTTTCCAACCTTCCCTTCCCTCAGTTCAATCTGGTGATTTTCTATAACCATTTGGTGCTATATCACAGCCCTACAGAAGTATTCTATATGAAGATCTCGATAACAGAACTAGATGTTCCTCACCATGCAGGACAATCCTTCTCAATCCTCCACTGGGAATTTGTCCTCTCTGTAATGCTCCACACATTTATGTCATACAAGAAAAAATACAGCTGGCTAAAAAATACCCAGAAAGGAAAGGTCACATTTACAAAGCAGGAAATATTGCCTTCCTCCCAAGAACAACAAAGCATCCAGTAAATCCTTCGTAATGAAGAAACAATAAATTTCTGCCAGTATATACTAGTCTTACGAGAGAGGAAAGTTAAAATACTGCCTTCTGGCTTGGTGACATGATCCCCAGACGGCTAGATGAAGCTTTTGCCTGGTTGCTCATTCTCATTCTTTAGCTTCAGTGGAAGATGAATCAGGAACAGATGGGAGGTCCAGTTTCAAATCCATCATTCACCAGCCCCTTTCCTGAACAAAAACCATTAGGTCGCCTTCAGCATTCATCAGCACTTGCTGGCTGGTCTGGAAGCCTGGTTGTGTTGTTTGGGAGTTACTCCACAAGGCACCGCCACTGCACTCCCGCCCTGCTCCATATGCCCTGGTGCATTGGGATAAATCTGAATCAACCATCTCTAAACATTTGTGCAAACACTGACACACACTTTTCTCTCAGATGTTTGAAGAAAAATGGAAGAAAACCTACTCTGTATGTGGCCAAACCTCCTCTCTCCGGCTTTGTGTGCCACACAGTCCTACAATAAATAGAGGAGCAGGCACTGCGTGTTTGGCTCTGCCAGAGCAACACAAGCCATTTGTAAGTTTGCAGTGTGATGCACTTACTGTACAAATTTCCCAAGTGAATTGAGCACTGTGGATATCAAATATAGAACTACACAGGAGAAGAAAAGTAGATCAGGAAAAAAAATGCTTTTCACCTTCACCTGGAAAAGCAGACGGATGCGGGAGTTAGTCATCTGCCTCAAATTAATGATAAGGGAACTCCTAGACCCTTTAGAAGAAAACTGCCACAAGAAAGACACCACAAACAGATTTTCCTCACCCACAGTTAGCTGTTATACCTATTAACTTGTCTTTCCCAAGTTAAAAAGGAATTTCACCAGGTGGAAAAAAAATGCTTTGTTTATGTCTTTTTCCCTATGTGGTTAGATGCAATGAATTTGCAACAGGTTTCTAGGGAAGATAAGTCCTCCAAGAGTAAAGCAAGAAATCACAACAGTGGCATTTTCTTTAAGTTATGGAGTCTTTTGTAATAGCTCTAAGACTTGATTCTGTGAACTAGCAAGGTAGGCACTGCTGGTGCACGGTGTTTTCATTTCCTTGACTTTCTCCAAGGATGCGGCATCATCCCGAAGATTTACAGCAGTCTGAAAGACCGAGTTAACAGAAAGAGAGTTACCTAAGGTGGGAACTTCTGTTGATGTCATCAGACAATTCTCCTTCCTGAATTATTTGCAGCTGTATTTCATCCTAATTTAGCTAACATACAGTACCTGATAATCAATGAGATACTCCCTGGCTTTAGAAATAGATTTTCACACTTGATCTCTGTCTGTGTGCTTGTTTCATGCATTAGACCACCAAGCTGCCTTCCTAATGAACAACAGAAAGGACACACACAGTTTTGCAGGAGAAAAAATGTACCAAGTCCTTCATGACCAGAGCCCCTGCCAGACTTTGTGAATCCCATTGCATTTGAAAGCGCTGAAATCATCCCAGTTTCCTAGGGTCGTATAACATTTTCAGTAGATAATGTCAGTCTCATTATTTTATTAGTTAGGTCCTCCATTTTTGTACATTGCTCTGAATCCTAGAATTCTCTGGGTAGAAGTTCTTCTTCCCTACTTAGAGGCAGGACACAGTTTACCGAAACTGCCCCGGGAAAATGTTTGTCTAGTAATATATTCTTAATTCATAGCTTCATATACATCTGTAATCTCCTTTCCTGCTATTTCAGTCAACTACTTCTCATCCAACAGTCTATGGAGAGCAATCTATATATATATATATATATATATATATATATGTCCGTATAACAATAATCAGTTTTATAACAATCCATTTATTTTCAAAATCTTTAATAATGTCTCCTCTTCAGTCTCTTCTTTTCCAGACAGAGCAAACCCAAATTTCAAACCTTTCTTTGCAGTTCTTTCTTACTTCATCTGTTGGGCAGAAGTCCTCCAGAACTTGCTCCCATTGCATAATTCTTAATATCGGGTACCAAAAACTTGATACAGCATGTCACCCTCAGAGGCCTATTTCAATTTAAACTGTCCTACAATGTTTTTTCTATAATCTGAAGCCTTAAAAAATCTACAGGAAAATGCATAGTTATCCTGCATCTCATCTGCATCAAGCTGCTCTTCATGAAAAGGTTATGATAATTTTTTTCTGAGATCTTGTACTGCTGAATCCTATAACTCCATATTGTATTCTTTCCAGAAGTACTGTTGCTGAACCAGATAATCCCTGTTGTGTGTTTGCGCAAATGAATTTCTTGTATGTGCCATGCTTTACACTTCTTTTCACCGTATTCTATCTTATTGTTATTAAGCCTGAAAGTTTAATCCAGAAAAAGATCAAGTGGCAGTAGATTTTGCCTACCCAGTAGGTGGAAACTTTTGTATAACTCTGTATCTTAATTATACCAAGAGGCTGATAGCCATCAAGCTGTGACTGATTTGCTACTGTTCAATTAATTTTTAGCAGTAAAGATAACTTAGATTGAGATTATGTTGTCCCTGTTTGAAACCTTTGACATAGCGACATGACACCTTAGGAGGTGCCAGATAGCACAAGACAGAGCTGACTCACGACATTTGAAAGTGTAGCTAAACACAAAATCAAGCTTTCTCCAGGTATATAAAAGTTCATATGCGGTGCCTTAGTCCAGACCCAGTCTGGCAGTTGATCAGAAATACGATGTTGGGTCCAGCATGCACCCTGAGAGTCATCATGTTGGAAGCAGGAGAAGTTTAGAGTACAACCAGGATTAGCCCCCAAGGATGAAAGTTAATAGCGTAATGGATAGGCATATTATAGGAGCAGATCCAAGCCTAACACCATCAGCACAGCAGGTGGCATGGATACTGTCTCCTGGGCTTCGCTGTTCTTGCAGTACCCTACTCGTCCAGATGGGATAATTGCTCAGCTCAGATCAGAGGGAAGCAGAGAGCACATTTCACTCACCCTGCCTAGGTATGTCTCCCACTTCTGCTGTCCACTGGAACCGCTATGCAGGGGTGCGGCAGCATGTACCTACTCAGATGGACAGAAATAGCCGTTAATTTCAGCAACTCTGGTCCATGTGCCCTTCACAAGGGGCAAGTCCATCCTGAACAAGTTTCCCTTACCTCCTTTCATGTACACAGACCTTCCTCAGCCTCCACCATGGCTGCCAAACCAGTCTGTGTCAGTTTTCCCTAACTTAGCCTCCTGATAGACCTTACCTGCAGCCGTTCCAGCCCTTGTGCTTTCTCCCCAAGAGCCACCAGGGCTCAGCGTAGTATTCCAAAGCCTCACCATACCTTTGTACTCTGCAATGGTTTGGTTTGTATCACTGCCTTGTGCCATGGAATTCCGATTTTTCTGACTCCATTGGATATTACTTGTCTTGATAGGCTGAAGGGTCCTATTTGTCTTTTCTGAAGTACTGCAAGATGTGGACTTACAGTCATCCCATGCTCAGCTAATCCATTTGCTTTTCCTTCCCTGTCATCTCCACTGCAGAGTTCCCAGTCTAAATGAGAAAATTTTATGATTATCCCCAAAGTGTATGAACTTGCCCTTTCTTAGCTTGAATTTCATTCCATTTCTATTGCTTTCCCTTGAAGGTCATTGAGTTCATTTGAGTTATATCCCAATGCTCCTCTGTACTGCTGTCTCTAAATTTTGTACCATCAGCAAATTCCTACAGCACCAAAGTCCCTAATGAAAATATTACACAAAACAGAGCCTAATAACAGTCCTTAGGTAACTTGGCTAGAAGCCTACTTCCAGTCCAACCCTTCCCCATTTAATATTCTCTTTTATCCAGTTCTTCCCTGACTTTTCAACCTTAGCTTCTTCTTTTTGACTCACAACTCGTCGTGTAATGCTACATGAAATGCTTTACTGAAGAAGGAAAATTAGAAGACTTTCTTTTTCATTGTATAAAGGAATGTTTCTTTAAAAAAAAAAAAATTACATTTGCTTAGTATGACCACATTTTAGCAAACCTAAGTTGTGTGTTTCCCTGATTTCTGTCCAGGCCTTTATTTGCTCTTTTCCTCCAAATATGTTCTAAACCTCTATACTCAGCTGGGATCAGACCAATGGAACTAGAGTTGTTTGGAATATGTTTTTTTCTCCTATTTTTAAATACAATAGAACATCTTCTTCACATAAAAAGACACATCTATAACTACTCTTACTTGGAGGCCTTGGCTTTGCTCGACAGCTGACTACTCCACCAACAAACAGACACAGCTCTGGCTCTATTTGCTCTCTTTATTCTTGTATTAAAATGATTCAAGTTTTATTGTTTTTCCATATAATATGTTGTAGCTGCATCCTGCAGCTGGTCTGAAGTTAAACCTGTCCTTTTTGCTGCTATTGCTACTCTGCATAGTTTCAATGGCAGATGAACATCTGATACATAGTTATACCCTGCTCATTTTGGTACACATTTATTTTAACCCAGTTACTGGGAGATTTTACCTTATGCCCCTGCGCTGATCTTTCAGTTCCTTCCTCCTTCCCCCTCAAAAACCAAAGATAAATCCTTACTTTACCAGAGATAAATCCTTATTTTATAGTTAGAGACAGGAAGGCCAAGGGTGCTTCAAGCATTAAAATTAATGAATCCAACAACTAAGACATTTCCAAAACAATTTGCTGCTTTATTTCTGGTAAAAGTTTTAATAAAACAGTCTGACACGTTACCTTATGATGTCAATTCAGATAGGTAGACATGTCTTTCAGTGTAAATGGCTATGCCATGCATAAAAAGGAGTATCTGCTCTTGCCAATTTCAATAATTTACCATATTTTCTATTTTATGTGTTACAAGGATGGTTGATGCCTCTTCATATTATGGGCTTGTATATTACTCTACGTTATAGTTATTCAATAAATAATAAGTCTTGTTCTTAAATTAGAGCATGGAAGTGGTTTAGAGCATATCTCACTGGTCTCTACTAAGGAGTATATAGCCTTGTGGAATTTCAGTCTCTGCTTTTGAGAGAAAACAACATCTTTTCTAAAGAAAAAAAAATTCAAAGCAAAGAAGACATAAAGATGACTACGTCTTGAATTAGTGCAACTTAATATTATCTCAAACAGTTTGACTAGTTTCATTATTTTTCTTCAAAAACATTGTAATCAAGCAAAACTGTAAGTTTTCATTTGTGTTTTATTTCTATTATTATTTTATATTTTATTATTCTTTATTAGGATTTCAATAGAATAATCCAAAATCCCAAACCAATAAACATTCTTCAATCTGGGAATCAAGACAAACCTAAAAAAAACTAAATGGGAAAAATGATATTATAGGAACAATGGGAGCTCAATAAAAATTCATAACTCATTGCAAAGATAGCTAAGAAGCGACTTATTTTGGACCAGGAGTCTCTCAGTCTTCCTATTCAGATACCAACAAGCCTATACTTTTAATGTGTCTCTGCTATTGTATCATAAATTATTCCATAGCTGATGGTCATGTGAAGATTTACATATCCAACGGTTACACCTGGATATATCCACAAGAGCCTAGTAGTCATTACTTTGCAAGTAGTTTCACAGGCAGCAACAGGCTTGTGCATCAAAAGTATCCTTGCAGTTCAAGTGGAAAACATTTCAAATTTGTCCTTCATTTTACCCAGACAATAAAATTAGGACTCAAAATCACAGTGCATCCAGTGGCAAGGCTCCCATGATGAAATTAAAAAGATACCAGCAAGAAAATCAGAGGCATCTAACCCGTTTTTAAAAGCAATAAAAATAAATCCTCGTCTCCATGAAGGAGGAGGCCTAGAAGACAACCTGCCTTGAAGACGACCTTCAAAAGAAGAGAAGAAACAAAACCTGAGAATAATTACAAGCACAGACTGCCCCCAATAAGCAAGACTTGCAGAGGCCACTGTGCAGATAGATCAGTGTAAATTAAGCTGTAAACAACCGTTTATAGTCTTTGCTGGATAGTTCCTGATTTACCACTCTTACCCAGGAAAGTGCCAAAGAGCTAAGGTAAATTGCATTTAATTATAATGTGGAGAGATTCACAGACTTCTGGGGTTTAAAATAAAATGTTTTAAAATGGTTCACATAACTTACCAGCACAATCCTCTTGCACTGTGTCTGTGAGGAATTGCCACAGACCTTAAGTGTCCTTCATGCAAATTAAAATGGACATTTGGAGGAGAGATAACAGAACTGAACCGCAAGTCTATCCTGACTGCTGGTTCCAGCCTTTGGTAGCCTTTGTGGGTTTAGACAATATCAGGCTGATTTCTAAAGGTTCTGAATTTAAAGCAAAAGAGGAATGAGAGTAAAGGGTTGAATCTCAGAAGGGAGTAGAAAAGTCTGCATAAAATTTGGCTTTGTTACTCAGAAGTTCATACGTGTATATACATATACACATGCATGTGTAGATATGCATATATTCACATACATAAATATATGTAATTTCCTCTCAATAACTTTGAATCCTTTAAATGAACATTTAAATACAGCATGGAACAAAACAGGAACCGAGAACACGAGAAATGGAAAAGCAGGGACACTCCAGTATCAAATGCACGATATAAGTGAATAAGCTGTTTCAAGCTAAGGTAAACTGGGCATTTCTTTCATCCCCCGGATTTCTCTTTTGTTTAGCTAGCTAAAAATGTATTCCTAAAATTTCAAAACTTCCACTCCAACTGTCTATGTGGTCTATGCTCTCATTGAACTATTCAGCTGGGTTTAAGGGTAGGACATTTTCTAGGGACATTACTGCTCTTTTAGAAACAGGGCTCCTTTCTCTTCAGAGTTCTTTTTCATTTTTCTTCTAGCTCAGACAGGAGAGAGTGAAAAAGATCAACATGAAGTCAACTAATTTCTTCTTTCAGTTACCTATAAGAAAGGATGAGGAAAAAGCCTGGATGAATTGTTACCTTTGAAGTTACTACTGTGGAAGGGATCTCTTATAATTAGTTAGAAATCGATAATATCCACAGCCTGGGACGCTGGGTTGATGGGTGCTTTACAAATATACAAAAAGCAGGGTCATCTAATGCTTTTTTATTGATAGAGTAAGTCCTTCTACTCTCTCTCGGAATGGGGAGCCCATACAATGAGAGAATTTGACCCTCAGGATGGCTTACAGAATTGCTAGTCCCCTCAATTATCCTGCTCACATATGGGGAGCTCAAAGAAATGCATCACACCATAATACGATTGTCCCTCATTCAATCTAGGAAGATCATTATCTCTGGAGTTAATAGTACAATATTTAACCCAGCTGAGTGTATTTAGAGTTGCTATTAAACAACAATATTGAACTAAGCAATAACCAGCCCTTGTCTCAGCTATTTATGATTCCAGCAATATATTATGTGCATCGCTGGCTTTCTCTTCTGGCATCTGTAAACTCTTCTGACTAGTTAAATGCTCCAGAATTGATACTAGAAGAAGCAATCACTACATGCCGATTTGCTGCTAATGAAGGAAACAGATCCAAGACCTAGGGTCACCTTGCCTTATCCACAAACGCATTCTAATTTTTCTAAAACAAGGTTTATTTGCTAGGAAGAGGGGAGTGGGGGCAGGGAGGAGAGTTCTGCTGATTTCATTGTATTGCTCGGAAAGGAAAGTTAAGACAAACAGCTAATCATTTCTCAGTCTCCAATTTACATAAGACCTCCCTGGTACTTACACCTGCAAAGTCAGGAGAAATTGAAGTGTATGAAGCAGAGCCTCAGCGCTGCTTCATCATGAGTCAAGCCACACTGTGTGCATGCACGTGTGTACGTCACTGCTACAAGCTTGTATCTACACATAGCCAGCAGTTTTTTCAACTCTTAACTCTTTATGCTACAAAGCAGATAGTAGAAGACTCATCAGATAAATCCCATCCAGCAAGGAAAAGCAATTGCACTTCTGTGTTCTGTCACATTGATTACTTATTATTCCCTGGCAGCTGCCAAGCGAGGGCACTGGCAGGTAAGCCGATTGCTGAGATAGCCTAGTGGGCTTTCCCACCACCCTTCTGAAAGAATTATTTCCTGTAAACTGAGAATATCAAAATATTAAAGTGTGGGTAAAAAGCCTAGATTGGTACTTCCTCAAGCTAGACACATGTAAAAATTTTTGGGCAACATGGGAGTACCATGTTTGTACACTGCTTTGAAGGGTTCCACAAATGATGTCACAATGTTTTTACTTCCTTAGCATCCCTTATACTTCAGTCAAGTCTGTTGTTTTTCCTTTCTTCTGCTTCTGAAATGTCATGTTGTCTGGTTGGTGCTAAATACCCATCACACTCCACCACAGAGGCGGCCATATTTCAGGAGGAAGTGTGGACGGTATTCGTTCATCATGAAGTACCACATGTACGAATAAATCAATAAAGAAATGAGTTAAGAAGAATTCAGGAACACATATATTAGTGCTTAGCTGACAAGCTGTAGGCACAGAAAACTTTGCTTTAATTCTCTCTCCTTCCTTGTCTTGCCGGAAACAGCCCTAGTCCCATCCACAATCCAATGTTTTGCAGCAGTGATTAAAGTAAGGGATCTTTCCTTGAGAAAACTACTGCCAGAGATACCATGGAAATGGCAGATGCAGAAATCTCAACTGTCATCCTCCTAATGCAAGGCTGCAGTGATTATGAACACATGCAAATTTGTTACGAACATCAGTGTTGATTCTTGATATAGGTGCTAAATAGATCCCTTGTTTTATCTCATCTACTTTTTCCTGCTCTATCAAGCTCCTTGCTCTGCTCAATGTCTGCAGCAAGGCAGAACCTCCACCTGCAGATGATATTGAGTGAGGATAGTTGATTAGTGTAGAACGACATCATTTAGATCTTCATTGGACTGAGGCCAGAGATGTCAGCCCATGAGAAGGGAAAAAGTCGTTGAAAGTGCTTGTAGCTTTACAGGCAGATACAAGGAAAGTCTAGGAATTACAAGAACAATAAGGACAGGCTAATAAAAGCCCCAGAGACTTGAATACTTTCTTCTTACAAAAATGTGGGTTTAAGACACATTGCTATCTGTTAGGAAGGGGTTCAAACAGTCCTAGAGAGAGTCCTGAGAATGGATTACAATCAGAGCCACAATAATCTGTGCTTTTCCCTCTAGATTACTCATGTCCAGCAGCGGTGTTAAGAAGAGTGTAGTTGCTTTTCCCTCTGGATTACTCATGTCCAGCAGCGGTGTTAAGAAGAGTGTAGTTTATGGTACAGTTAAAACTGAGCTTAAGAGCACTGCCAAATAGCCTGAAATAGGTGTACATATATGCAGAAATGTGCAGGTAAAATACCATAAAAGCTCAACCATTCAACAAAATAGCTTTGAAACATTGTATTATACACAGCTGTTTATAGATTTTTTTAAGGCCAAAAAGGCCCATGGTGATCCTGCAGCCTCAAAGTCTTGATAATATTAACGGCAACACTTCACCTAGGAATTCATCTACTCAGCTCAATAACTTCTGGAGTGGTTAAAACTCCCCTCTTAGAAAGAAATCTCATTGCACTTTAAAGATTGAAAATGATGGAAAACATTCCTTTTCCTCTGAGCAGCCAGCCAAGTTTTTTAATTATCTCTGCTGTTAAGAAAATAAATAAATCAGAAACAAAAAAATCTTACTTTCATTTTTAATTCTTTTAGTTTCAATCTCCATCTACGGTTTCTTGTTACGAATTTGTCTAAAATTAATGAGCCCTCTCGTACCTCTGCACTATCTACTAGATATCCCCACTGGAGATACTTAGAGAATGTGATCAAGTTAACTTTTAACCTTATTACAGACAGAAGTAGCAAAATCTCTCCTGTGATACCTCCCTGTTCACTTCTTAACACTGAACTTTAGGGACCACTTCTACAAGTGAGGAAGTAATTTATTCTCCTTGCCCATGCTGGGCTCTCTTGAGGGATTCTGCAATAAGTACCAGAAACAGTGGTCGTTCTGAGCGATCTGTGATGTAGGCGAGGGCTGAGACAACCTGCTGAATTTTACATACCTCAACATTCAGCTTGCGGGTACAACTTTTCCACGCTCAGGTCACAGAACCCCTTAGCCTAGACACGAAGATCCAAGCCTCAGCTCTCACATCTCTTGGCCAGCCATTCCCCAGTAGCATCAGCAGAAAAAAACCATGGACTTAGGAAATGATGTGAAAGGAAAGAGAAAGCGCAGGGGGACACCAGGCAAGAACAGTTCAGCTGACATCTCTTACCTTTACAAAGCTTGACCCTTTTTTTTTCTTCCTTTTGAAATCAGAATGATACCTCCACCAAGAAATCCAATAAGCATACAGGATCAACCCATAAACTTAGGCACATAAAATACTGTTAGAGGAATGTGAGCTGGCAGTCTCATTCATTTTAAATAAGTTTGAAACATAGAATTACTTTCTTAGTCTACATTCCAGACTGCACTGAATGATGAGAATACCAAACCCCCTATCAGATGGCAAAATTAGCTTAGTGGGCTGGTTCCTTTTTGGTTTTTTCTTTCCTGTTTTCCCTCATCTCTAACCTTCCTTCTAATAGGTAACAAATAATTTTTTCAATTTTCTTTCTTTCTTAAATCTCACCAGTGTTATTCCATTTGCATTGTGACTGAGTTTTATCAAGGGCTCAAGAGACAGACATATAGAGATGTTGAAAAAGTCTTACCAGATTATCTCTCTGAAGCATTTCTTATTTTTCAGATTTCTTTTTCAAGTTATCCATGTAACAACCTCCCACAAGGTTCTTTTCAGCTACTTCAAACAGGAAGGAATTGTAATGCAATGTCGTGCTTGACCGCAGAGCTTCTTACCAACACAAGATGAACCATTTTAAGTCAATGGGGATTTAAGGGCACAAACTATTGACTATGAAAGGAAATTAGGACCTTATCTAGCTTCACCTGCTCCCAAACAAAAACATCATGCTGCATCCAGGTACACCAGCAATAGTCGAGCCCTTTCACTAAAGCAGGTTGAAGCATTTCAGAACCAAATAACGCAGCAAATAATATCTACGCGTGAATTTCTGCAGACTTGAAGCACTCCATGCTATTCCAAGAAACAGTCCCTTGTCCTGTGACTACCTGCTTGTTACAATTTTTTTAAAGTTTGAGACCTCAACTGGTTGGTCCACAGCTAGAATGCCCTGGCTTCTGTGGTAAATCACTGGAAAAACCACCCAACTGTATTGGGCAGAGCAGTGGAATTCAGGACAAAAAGACATAAAATTCTTTAAACCAAGGTAGCCAGCTCCTAGCCCATACAACTCTTTAGAGAAGAGACATGGGATTCTTTAACACACTAAAGGTAGGATTCACACATCAATTTAAGTTGTATAAGACTGTTTCAAAATTACGCATAAAACTTCTTAGCCTGGCATCCAAATCTCCTCTCTATGCAAAGGAGAGACAAGTGCCTTCCAAAGGGCAATTCCTTCTAAAACTAATACCTAAAATGGATGCACTGAATTGCCATGCAACTTTCATAGCGCAGAGAAGGATCCTACTTAATTAACCTGCTTTAGAGACATATATTTTTCTTTGTTTAACTTACAAGATGTAAATCCTCATTGCCCATCAATTTAGGTTTTACATGTCACACCAACTTCTCATCCTGGGATAGGGATTTCACTGAAGAAACAGATATACAACTATCAAATAATGAACACAAATTAAAAAAAAAAAACACCACTAAACAAGCATGGTACACTCTACCTTCTCCAAGAAAAGGTGTTAAGTCATGGGTATCAATCAATCAAGTTATTATAGTCCCTAGTGTTATGCTAAGAAACTATAGAATCAAGGAAGAAAACTACTTATTTCAACATTCTATGATTTATACTACATGTTCCAAAGCGAAATTTGTGGGGAAACTTCACAACTGCTTGAATATGTCTCTGTAAAAGTATTAATAAAATCTCAAATGAAGACCCAGGGCGGGAAGTCCTTAATCATTACCGTGATCTTAATTGGCATTGATTTGTCGTCCAGCTGAGAGCTCTTCATTTCTGCAGGGAATACCTATTTTCACAGGAGTAGAAATGACATCTATCCAAAAAGAGAATGAAGCTAAAATTAAGCATTTTTTTCTTGCTTGTTTCCGAATAACCCAATAATTGACAGGAGCATTACTCATCACAGCATCTGAGGAGAAAGTCTCCTGAGAGCAATCCTTTTTTAACCTACTCAAAAATGCACATATGTTTACTTTGATTCTTTCCTCTGGGCAAAAAGAGTCAAAAAGGAGTAGAGTTTCCTAAACGTGTTCATAGTTCAAATGCACAGTATGCTTCGATATAAAATGGGCACTTCCAGGTAATTGGAAGCAGGCTATACACACCCATACATAACAAGTGACGGACACTTCCAGGAGGAAAGAAAACTTTGACAGATATTTCACGATTATGCAGAAAGTACATAGATGTGCAAGAACAAGTCAATGCCATCCAGCCACATTTAACTGATGTAATATCTCATGCAACATTGGAGTCACAAAGCCAATTTCATGAGCTAACAGGAGGCAGAGCCTGACCTGAAAACTTAATTAATACTGTGGGTTAATCCAAATTAAAACAAAATATTTTCAGGGAATCTTGGTCTGTTTTTCATCCTGCTCCCAGAAGACATTTAGCTGTCACCTGGGTACAACCATGGGTAAGTCCCATAATGACCCTGGACCTCTGGAACTGAAGGCAGGCTTTGGATGAAGTCCACTGGGCTCTGAAGCAATTCACTGTGACTTCACGACCTGGAAGAAAAGGAGTAATAAATCTGGCCTAGCTCAAATGTGCAGCTGGTGGTTTGTTTGCAAGCAGCAGTCACTGTTCCCTGTGAATGAGATGAACCTGTGACCCAGTATGTATCAGTGGAGCATTTTAATTCAACTGGAAGTCAGAAGGGATTAGCAGCTGTAGCTCTGCTCTCTAACAGTAGATGACTTGTGATAAGATGGAGTGGATGCACAGGGTATGTTGCAGTTCTTGGCATTCATAACCTTCACAAGCACTCATTACAAGGAAAGAACCCACATAATCCAAGGGGAGAGCTCAACAGAAAAAAACCACACCAGTTATTTTAAGCCAGTTCAGTTGCTTTTCCTACTACCCTTTCCCACTAATTCTGTTCTGTTGGATGACACAAAGAAAACTGGGCCCACTGGTGAGTTATTTCATTCAGATTTGTCCCATTCTGAATCCTCCAGTGATACAGAGAAAATAATTTAATTCCTCAGATGGAGTAACAAACCAATAAAGAGTGTAATTTTCCAGACACATCATAGTCCAGTGAGGAAAGATTTGTAGAATTTAAGGCAGCAAAGAAAAGAAAAATAGCTTTACGGATAAGGTAAGAAACTGGGCTTCTCGCTGGGAGCAGCTTCAACTCCTGCTGCAAAGCCTGATCCAGAGAAGGTCTTTTCACCAGGTTCAGCAGATCTCAGACCACGGGCAAACTACTCAGCAAGTTGCAGTATCAAGCATTTATTCCCAAAGTCACCATCAGAGGGTTAGAAATAACTTGATCTGTAATGATAACACAAGTAGGAGAAGTAAAAAGAAATATACTTCTGTCTCTTCTGATCTAGTTTTAATCTAACATGTCTTGTTTTTTTTCCTTGACCTCAACTCATCCAGCTGCTTTCCTCTCCCTCCTCCAAGGCCTGCATTTCCTGAAAGACTGGGAAGATACAGATAATAAGCAAATAACTAGCAAAGCATCACGTTTTGGCTTACACTCTGCCCTCATCTGTAGTGATATGGATTGTGCCAGTTTGCATCTAATGTCTCAGTAATTTCACAAACCAAAGATCGAAGAGAGAGGGTCTAGCCCATCATGGAAAGACTGCTAAATCAATACTGTTGGTTTTACAGATGTAGGGTTCAACCAATTGCTATGTCTGGCCTGCTGCATACCACTGTGAAGTTCAGCATTGTGTTAAACCATTCATTTTCAGCGATGCAAGAAAAGGTTTAGGGAGAAACAGAAAATAAAAACATGCTACATTTTAAGACCTCCCAGAACACTCAGAACAAATTTGTTTCTTATTTAGTCAAACACTGAAGAATTTCAAAACCCAAGATCAGAGAATGTCTGATTGGTGACAGAAGAAATATTTTATTTGAATAGGCTAAGAATTTACATTTCCTTCATTAAATACATATTTATACTGTATAAGAATTTTACTTTATTTCCATTATATATTATTCTATCCCATCCCAGAATGAGGAGCTACAAATCATCAGTGCCACACAGATATCAATATTTAATATATCTGTTGATTTCGTTGCAGAGTTTCCCTATTCTTTGTGAAAGAGGCCTGGATCCCAGCTATTAATCAGGCTCCTGGCTTTTTCTTAATAATGTGACAAGGAAGCAACCATTTTGTTTTCAGGAAACCAGAGCTTCCTATTTAGAATCCACTGGCATGTGTAATCAAGTTTGTGTAGCCAGGAGAGGACCTACATTCAATCACAGTGTACCTATATTCCCATTATACCAATATTGTAGAACTAAGCTGTCATTACAAAAATCAAACTCAATTTAGGAGAAGAAAATTTACTCAATTTAATTTGAGAAGGGAGTGATTATATTCTTACAAAGATGTAATTTCTTTTTTGAGATCAGCATATACTGGGAGAACACAAATAAGCTTTCAGTCTTTTTCAGCTCTTTCATTAGACCCCACAGGTTACCATAGATGCAACACCAGTAAAAGCCACTATCAGAAAGCAAAGCTGCTGCATTGCAGTCACTCCAGATATAAGGGTCCTGCTATACCCCAGGTAATCAGTGTTGTCATTGGATGGAGTTCATCTGTGAAGCAAATTACCACCCTGCTGCACCAGAAAGGTGCACTGTTGGAAAGATGGCTTAATAATTCACACTAACACGTAACGAGCTAGACACCTTTAACCTGAGCACTCTAACATTTTAAGCATGAAATATATTCAAACCACAATATTAGTCTCCAGTACTCATTGTATTTAACGCCAGACTGGCAGCTTTTGAAAAGCAAGACCTGTTACTGATCCCTAGGTGTGTGACCCCATCAGATCTGACCTCCACGGCCTGCTTGCTCCCTAAAGACTCTCTTGGGAGGCTGATGTCAGGAGCAGCAATTAGCATTGATTGAGATGAGATTCATTATAATGCAGACACCTGTCTAAAAAAACTGGACTTGAACCATTAACTCATTTTACTCAGATAAAAGAGCAGCCATTGGTTACAGCTTTCAGGTAGTACCAACAAAGCTGGCTCTAAACCGATAACCTACGTAGAGGTCTCTTCACCCTGAACAATATGTTCTTAGTTTTGAGGGAGAAAATGACAAGATGACAAGCACTTTCACTCTTTCCTTTGTTTTCAGTGGGCAACAATTTCATGAGTGGTTAATTGAGACTTCACCCACATTCATTATCCATGCATCATTATTGCATTTACCTTGAGAAAATCATGTATTTTTTGCCCGCAGACTTCCCTTAACTCAGCTGTCTCACAATGGATGTCTGACCAGCCTCCACTTTACTGGCTCAGGACACTTGATAAGAATCACTAGCAAAGCTGGTTTGCAGCATAGAGAAGAGTTAAGAGTCCCATCGATTGTTTAATAAAGGTAGTGTCATTTTCAGTTATACAGCACAAACACTCCTGTAAATTCTACGTCACATCACCAAGGAAACTCACTGCAATAATTCAGTCAAAGCCAAAGAGAGGATTTCTACAACAGTTTAATAATAACACTGTGTTCTTCTCTGTTGCCCTTTATCCAAGGATATCAGTGCTTTTCACCAATATTAATTCATTTTCTAAACACAACTTCAGAGTGTAATTTCAGGAAATTAATTGAGTGTGACATTCCTACATATCCTAACTGTTGATCCCTTGCCATCTCTCTGCAAAGCAAGAAAAATCCGCATGAGCAACTTGAAATCACGTGGTGAGAAATTCCTTCACCCATCCTATGCTTTGTGCAACTAGCATCTTGGACATGACAAATGTAAAAACTAAGGAAGTGTAATATTCTGGCATCTACTTTGCAGTTCTTCCAAACTCTCTTTTATGGTCCCCAATAAGAAGTGCACCAGGCTGGAATACATAAAGCCAAGAGTCACAAAGGCTGCTGGGTAATGAAGGACATAAATTGTTAGATGCTTTTTTAACATTGCCTCTTCCCCTGCAAGTCTCTATGCAGAGCTCCTGTAATGATGTAAAAACGGTAGACCATGGTCCCCATCCAATGTGCTGCGGTCAGAAATAAAAAAGCATTCTAGTGGTAAGCAATCTAACAGAGCCACAGGCTCACAAGATCTTTCTTCTCTCCTCAGATATGCTCTATCACAGGTCCCACAGCAGCACATTTTCCTGATCCGTGACTCAATTTCCCTGTGCAGGGAAACATTCTGTATACTGCAAGACTGGTGAGCAAGCTGACTCTCTTCTATGCTTTTACGTCCTAGCACAGGAGACAAAAAAAGGCATAGTATTGCCCAGGCACTTCAGGAACTGACAGTACTGCAACAAATGGCCGCAGCTCATATTTGTAGTGTTACCTTTTCCTCTAACTTGTTTTCCTTTCATTCATTTCTCTCTATTCTCACATAGGTCAACTTGACCTATGCTCAGGTCACTGCAAGTCTTTTTATCAACTTTGTATCTTCAGTGAAGATTCATCCTCCCACTTCTCTAAATGTTCGTACTCTCTCTTTTCTTGGCAAACACGGATTTTTAACACTGCCCTTGGCATGTTCAGATACAAATCCTTATGTGTTGAAGGGGATGTTGCATGGGGTAAATGGGAGAAGAAATCATATGCGTTGCCTGAACAAAAGGACTGACCTGCTGCACACAGTTTAAGAACATTACCCCAAAACCAGGGAAGGAATGGCAGAAGCAGAACACCCAAGCTATAACCCAGCTGTTAATGAGACCACTGTGATTTCAGGCACAGAGACATCCATTAATCTGACCACCACTGGAATGCTGAAGATGCAATTTACCCCCTTCCCACCCACTTCCCTATAGACCGCCACCTTACAGAAACATGACGTACACGAGTAGCACATAGCTGAAATGTCACAGCAGACACAAAGACTGCTTTGGGACACGGGATGCCTGTGGCTTGCACAAGAAATACAAACCTGTCAACTTGTTCCATAGCTGTAGGACATTTAATCCATACCAGCACTTGCTCTCAGCTGGGGCTGGTCAGTGTTCACTGGGAGCAGAGCCAGTCCTCCTGGTTTTCTTCAGGGTTAGTTTTTGCATAAGAAAATCACACTAGTTCAAACAAAAGACCTTTTAGTTCAGTGTCCAATGCCCAGCTCCAGCCAACAGCAGAGGCATAAGTGAGAAGGCAAGCAGAATTTATAACTCACAAGAAATGCTCTTCCACATACAGCAATCTGTTGATCAGAGCTTTCCAGAGTGAGAATTAAGGTCTCTGTGATTAATCTCCCATAATGGATTTTTGCTTTATAAATACATCCAGTTCATTTCTAGATCTTAGAAGATCTTCATAAAATCCTGAAATGAGGTTTGGTATCACAGCATATACAGAAGAACCACCTCTGATTTGCCGAGAACATACCAGCTAGCAACTTCACATACCCACAGCTGGCCTCCAAAGGTCTTGCAGTGGACGGTACATACACTGAGGTCTGATAAGCAGACACGGATGTGTGCAGTTTGATGGGTGGTCTCTCCTGAGACAGCATGCAAGCATGATTTTAGGGGAACTGCTGTTTCTAGTGTGATTCCTGAGCCATTAGACAGCCCAAGAGTGTTTGCGGTCTTAAATTTTACCATTTCTCCACATCACAACTTAAAAAAGGGGAGAGGTAAGCAGCAGGGCATCCCAAGTGTGTCACCAACATGGAGAATGTTAAGTAGACAGCAGAGCAAAAACAGCTCTTGCTCTCTATAGAGTGCTATTAGTAACGCTTGTTTTGCTTGCTTACTAACTCAAGCTGGGGAGGAGCAAGGGGAGCAGAAATGCATCTGCACTAGAGTCACGCTATTCTTCCCAACTTCTGCCTCTCCAGAGTGAGTCAGATCCCAGGTCTGACCTGCAGGAACAGCCCTTCACCCCTCCATCTTCTCTTACATACCTGAGCATGAACATCTGGGTGACGGTGATTTCCACTTGCTCACCAGGACCCAGCTGACTCCTTTCTTCGTCAAAGACCTACCAAGATCCACTTACAGTGAGTGAATTGCATAGCCAGTACCGGTGTGGTTTTCTGGCTTCCCTTTCAACCGAGTTTGGAGTTCTTTTTCCCTCCTCAAATCACAATGGCTCATGCAGGCCGTGTGGCTGCATTTCTCTGTACAAGTGAAAAACTAGGGAATTATTTAAATCATGATGAATTCTTACAAAATATAATCCTTGACTGCCAGATTCCAGCAGGAGTAAGAGCAGTGCTGATGTTCTTCAGGACTGTGGGGGGATTTCTCTCTCTAGAGGAAAATTTTTGTAGAAAAATGATACTGCAGAGCTGTGAAGGTGTCACTGCTGGGCTAAAGAGTAGTGCAGAGCATCAGGAGAGATTTAAAATCCAGTAGTGAAACCTGTGCTCAGATCCTGGATCACAAGTGGGCAGAGCTAAAAATAACAATAAAAAAACAATCCCTTTTCTGAAAGGGCAGTTTCCTTATGATTAACTGAGGGACTATTACTTGTGTCTGATCTTTCCTCCTCAAGCCTACGTACAACATATTGATCTCCTATTGCTTGCATTTTATAGCATGCATACTTTTTAGGACCAATAAAATCCCATGTAGTTTAGAACTTCTGGAAGATGGCTGAGGCATAAAAAAGATCTAGAAAATTACTAAGATGTAGTCAAATCAGACTAGTTCTGGTTATCTTTTACAATTTTATGTATACACACACAAACACATGCATATATATAAACTTGAACAGAAATAAAATTTCCAGCAATCCAATTTATTCTACACTTTTTTTTTTTTTTAATCCTAAATTAGACCAGGCTTGAATGCTAGCAATAGCAATGAACAATTTCTCAAAGGGTTTGGCTTTATTACGAAGCTACTCTGGTAATAATAATGCCTGAATCCAAAGACTTGTTTACATGGTCTGCTGCCTCCTTGCATGAACTATTGACCATCTGTGTGAGAGTTTCCTAGGCAATGGATTGAACTCGAATATGTGATGATTCCACACTAGCAATAATGAAAAAAAATTCTTGTTTTCCCCCAGAATTAAAGGCTTAATAAAAGCAACTCAACTCAGACTAGACTGTGTTGCCAGCAGCTGAGGGAGGGGAGATATTTTTAAGGATGTATTTCCATTTACATAAAAGTTTCAAAAGGAGAAGAAAGAGCGTGAGAATGGGAGTAAGGACTGAAATATAGTGAATGATAGATACTAATACTTTACAGAGAACATAAAGCCACTGCAGCCACAAAAGTCGAAGGCACGGATTTGCAGAAGCACATCCTAGTTTCTGAAGTCTCTTTTGACATCAGCGATGTATTGTGTGGTGTCTATTCAGAAGCATGTTAAAGGCACTTGCACTCTGTGAGCAGGCAGGCAGGGGCTTAAAGACTTTATGAGTTTTTTATTAAACTTTGGGAGTGTGCTTCCATTACACGATTCTCCAGTGAACCATGAATTTAACACAATTTACACTGTGATTGCTGTGAGCTGAGAGCATGCACACAATTTTTGCAGTTTGACTAACAAACGTTCACTCAGTAAGGCATATTAAACTAGTGACTTCCCATCCCCAGCCCAGCCTTGTGGGGTTAAGTTTGGGAGGTTTGGGTGATTGTAGACTGCTAATCCTTTTAAACTGATGTAAGCTTTCCTTAAATGTTGCTGCATGAAGCCACTCCAGATGGAGAGACTGATTTCCATGTATTTACCACCTCTGACACAAACACACCCTGATACAAGCAGCAGGAGGAGATGAAGGTGGTCTGGCTCCTTGGCTGTTTGCCTGTCCCATTGCCAGAGGTTACTGCCAGCTAATTCAGGAAGACCATAAAGGAACTTTGACACATCTCTCAGTTGCTTCTGTTCCTAATTTGATATTTTAGAGTAAAATCACTTTACTAGACACTTTAATCTAGGAGCCTGTAAAACAAAGCAGCAGCAGAACAGGGCCTTGTGAGAGTGGGAGACCTGGGAGAGCTACTGGAGAGAGTCCAGCAGAGGGCTACAAGGATGGTGAGGGGACTGGAGCATCTCCCCTACGAGGAGAGGTTGAGGGAACTGGGCTTGTTCAGCCCGAAGAAAAGAAGGCTGAAAGGGGACCTTATAAATGCCTACAAATATCTGAAGGGTGGGTGTCAGGAGGATGGGGCCAAGCTCTTTTCAGTGGTGCCCAGTGACAGGACAAGGGGCAATGGGCACAAACTGAGGCACAGGAAGTTCCGTCTGAACATGAGGAAGAACTTCTTCCCTCTGAGGGTGACGGAGCACTGGCATAGGCTGCCCAGGGAGGTTGTGGAGTCTCCTTCTCTGGAGATATTCAAGACCCGCCTGGACAAGATCCTGTGCAACCTACTGTAGGTGACCCTGCTTCAGCAGGAGGGTTGGACTAGATGACCCACAGAGGTCCCTTCCAACCCCTACTATTCTGTGATTCTGTGATTCTGTGATTCTGAGAGTGACAATGCCTTTAACGCTGACTAGCTTTAGCAAAATTTGTCTCTCAACCCTCAAACTTACCTTTTTATCAAATGCATTTACCAAACTTTCAGGTGAGTTTAATCTGATCAATTTCACATCACTTTCAAATTTGTATCAGTGCAACTTTGCATCTAGAAAAACCTTTGATGAGCTTTTTACCAGGGCCTTGACTCTACAAGCACTCAAGTATACTCTTCATTTTAAGCACATTCCTCATACCTATTGATCTCAATCCACTTCAGTGGATTATAAACATGTACTTAAAGTTGGAGACCTATATCAGTGCTTGCTTAATAGAAATTCGTCAATGCTGAAGTGGACTAGATTTAGATATACTAAACACGAAGCTGATACTTTAATATTTTCCTGATTTGCATAGAACTCTCACAGGCTTATTATTAAACACGTTTGGGAGCTCTGCCATAATGGAAATCAAAGCATGGCAATAGAAATATGTCTGAAATGATAGACAGAACAGTCAGATCAGACCTCCTGTGTCTGTGTCTCCCATGTGATAGCCATGAATTCATAAGCATTCAGAAGTCAGAGGCAGGTCAAAAGGCTTCCTGGGAATAGGGCAAGGGAAGGGAGATTTGCACATCAGACAAGCAAGTGGCCTTTTCACTGCTGGTCACAGATGGGTGAATTCAGCATCTTTCAGGAAGAAAGAGGTGAGACAACCAAATCTGGTGGCACACTACCAACTTAGCTCCACTGACTCAGCTGGAGGTGCATCTCTGTTCTGTCTGAGCTGCTCTTGAAGGACCTGAGCAGTGTGTCTCAGTAGCAGCACAGTGAAGGAGAGCTACCTCATACAGCTATTGGCCTGGACAACAAAAAACATGCTTAAGTATATATCAGGATGTTAAATCCAGCTACACATACTTAGGTTATCCAGTCCTTTCCAGCTTTTCTGATAGCATTCCCAGCTACTCTTTGATTCAGCAACACAGGCTCGGCTGGTGATGGCCTTCCAGTTTTAACCTCTGCATGTGAGGATCAGTGCCTCCACATCTAACTGTATGTAAAAAGCAGCAGCAGCCTCCAGTTCTGGCTCTGGCGAAGAGCAAATGCAATGGCTGTCAGTCACACTACCATCTTGCCAAATGACTCCTCTTGTCCTCCGATTACTCCTCTGAGTAAAGGCAGACACGTTGCCATACTGAGGCAAAGCCAACAGTGTGGTCCAGTATCTGACAGAGCACAGTAACAAATCAGAGAGGAAGGTATGAGAGCCCATAGCAAATACATCTGTGATTACTTCCTCTCTTTATCCAAGCTAGATCTCATCCCAATGGCTCATGCAAAAGAACACGACATGAAAGATCAGTTCAAGATATGAATCACCAAGAGTAATATCTCTCTGTTAATGTTATTTAACATTCAACACTATCATCTTTATTTTTCATATAAGTGGCCAATCTATTTCTTGAGGCTTCATATTGTCTAGACTTCAGCAATTTCCTGTGGCAGTGAGTTCAAAGTCTAATTGCATGCCACCCAGAAAAGTATTTCTTTCAATAAGTTTTGAATTTCCCACCTTTAATTGAATTTAATGGCCATGCTATAAAAGAATCTTATCTATCTTTTCTAGATGATTCATTATTTGATCTTTTATCTTGGCTTCTCTTATTCATCTTTTTTCTAAACTATCATATTCTTCTCATGTCTCTTCAGAGGAGTCTTCTCCAGTGTTTGATATTTTGCTCAGCCTTTTCTGAATCCCCTCTAAGTCAGCCTTATCCTTTTCAAAAGGGAGTGGCCAGTATGTCATTCAACACCAAGACAAGACCACAGCATTGACTTACTTAATAGCTTTAATGTTTAATAATAGCTAGTCTTTTAAAAGCAGAAAATTAATTCACTTCAACTTTTTTTAACACAAAATGACCAATAGCCTGATAGACAGAAAACCAGAGCTGCAACTGTACAAAGTTACAGCAGAATGTATCAATTTAATTTCAGAGAGCAGGAGAAGATAACAACAGCTGCTGAAAACTAGATGTGCTGCACAGAAGGCGAGGGTGGTAGTGGAGGAGGATTTATTGCTATTGATCTGTTTATCTGTTTATTTATTTTTACTTTTGTTACTGTGATCTAGTTATAATTCGCTGATTTTGAGATTGAAACCTTGGAGGAAGGAGTCTTACTTGGTTGATATGGCAAATATACATTATTTTAAATATCATTCCCCTAGTGATTTCTTGTCAGCCTCAAACAGTTAGCACTCAAAAATGGATGCTTTCGAATTGCCAGAGTGAAGGAAATTCCTTCAAAAGCACACAGAGAAAAATAAGGAATTATTAGTTTCTGGCCTTCCTAATGCAAGAATTAGAGGGCACAACATGAAAGTTCAGGCAATGGGTTCAGAGCAACGAGGACTTCATCGCGTACCTCAGAGTTAAACTTTGGAACTCCTTTCCGAAGGCTACTGAACATGCCAAAATGTTACGCAGCTTCACATTTAAAGAAGAAAATTCTATTAAGGATTATTAAACACAAAGATGCCATCTCTGGCTCAGGAAGTTCCTGAACCACAAGCCACGGGGTCTGGGAACATGTACAAGAAAAGAATTGCATGCTTTCTCTGCCCTTAAGCTCTTGTTGTATATATGGAGATATATATGCTAGCAACTATTGCCAAAAGCAAGATAAAGGTCTAAGCAGCCACTGGCCCCACTCGGTATGTCTCTTCCTATCACTTACATGTTACAGATGAGAGGATTTGAATCTCAGGAGAGGTTTCTCTTCTTTGCTTATATCTTTCCACTACTACTGTCATTGGTGTTACGATCACTTTTACTATTAATCACACCGTTATTATGAATCACAAGTCTCTGACATTGTCTTTCATTTCTGTTAATAATTTTTCTATATCTTATTTCAAATAATATTACATGTCAGGGCAAGACTGTGCAGAACTGTTGTGTTCTGTGCTCCCCTACCTTAATCTATGCCGCAGGTCAGTCACCATCTCTACAACAGCTCTACAGCTGCCACACATCTTAATTCTGAACCCATGAAGAATTAAACATAGCCTCAGTTGAGAGCATCAGACCATCTCACATCCCAGAGCAGGGCTTGGTTTCAGTGTTACCAGGTCACTTTACAGTGCTCACGCTTGCAGAGACTCCTACCCTGCCATGCCAATCAATGTTTTCGTCAACATTCAAGAGTTCATGTCTGAGCATCAAGTCAGTTTCAATCAGGATTTATTGCCTTTTCATTTTGCTTCAGAAGCTGACAAGTGGGCTTGAGCACATTTCAATATGCTGATTCTTCTTTATAAAAGCAATTACAAGCGAAGAAGCACAGAACAACCTCAACAGCTGAAGAAGCCCAATGGGACTTCTGATTTAGTAAGAAGTGCTTAGCACCATTAATGAGAGCTACCAAGCACCCTGCAGGATTTGATCTTACAGTACTCTAACAGAGGCTAGAGTTTGAATGAGGAAAGACATTTTCCTTTTAATTGCTATTTTTACCTGC
Organism: Opisthocomus hoazin; assembly: GCF_030867145.1. Taxonomy (NCBI): domain Eukaryota; kingdom Metazoa; phylum Chordata; class Aves; order Opisthocomiformes; family Opisthocomidae; genus Opisthocomus; species Opisthocomus hoazin. Next base: position 68,268,979 of record NC_134419.1, read on the forward strand.
AATCACATCATTATTATTCTCAAGACCAAATTCTGTTAATTCATTTCCCATTGATAAAAAAATAGACATTATTAATTTCCTTCAGCATTGCAGAAGTACCAGCAATCTTCATATCAGCTCAGCTGAAGGCTACTCCAGTCTGGATCATCACAATATTTATGCCACTGCCTTTGCTTGGTGGACCATTTATTCCAGTATATTACCTTTGGTAATGCTGAATACAATTAAAGAAATCCAGAAATAAGACACACTATTTTAATTTGCTTCTTTGGTAGTATCACGTGTATTAAGCTCAGCAGTGATTTTGGAGGACAGGGAAAGGGCAGATAGTGCTATTCCACTGAACGCCCTTTTGGATTAATGAAGTGAGTCTGTATTCAACTGTGAGACAACCCCTTGAATGACATCAATGAGCAGAGATGTAGTAATTCATTTTCACACCTACAAACCTTAATGTTTCCTCTAGGCTCAGCTTACTGTCTGCTATTTCAGCTGTCCTTTTCCCAGCCTCCTTATGGCTCCTCTGAGCTGCCACCCACCCGCTCTGGGGCTATAGGTCACCAGTCTCACACTCCTAACACATTCTTCTTCCTACACTTTCAGTGGTGTTTGTAAAATAAGCAGCAGCATCCTATTACAGAAAGGCTTGTATGACCTTTAATTATTTTGGCCACAATACTAAAGCAAGGTCCCACAGAGCAAAAAGGATGAGCCGCTATACTTCGTCACACACTGATCTCTCGCTGTGCTTGTACTGTGTCACATTGCCTGTAGGTCTAACGTAGGAGGAGCTGTGTATGAGAACCGTGTCACACGTTTACTGCTAGATCTCATTGGCACCTAAATTCTTCTCAGGACCTTGGCCTCTTGCTTATAGCTGTGGGACAGCATGGGTGGCCTCCACTCAGCAAAGAGACATTCAAAATATGAATGGAGGAGAGAGGAAACATTTTCTAAAGTAATTTCAAAAGCAAAAAAATTCCACTTCTTCCAGCACTCAACTAAGTCTTCTCCACATTAGATATTCCATGGCATCTCTTTTATTATGGTTGACAAGTTGACTCAAGGCATATAAATCCCCAGGGGAATATTTTTTGAAGGGAAAAGAAAAGAAGAACCCATCTTAGCACTACTCCAGCTTGCATATCAATAAGAGAACTTTAGCAATCGCTTCCTGGGTGTAATTACATTTATCTGCATCTGTGACTAAGTGACCTGTCAAAGTGTCAAAGAATCTAGTTAGGGAGTGAAGTTCCTTGCTCATAAGAACAGCCTGTGTCAACACCTGCACTTCTCCTATTTTCATTTTAGCTGTAGAGAAATTGTCTGGTCTTGCAGTTAAGCAATACCTATGGTGTATAGTTGCAAAGGTGTCTATCATAAGTGTGTAAGATCAAGTCCTATCATGATGATATTAAATCAGAGCTAAACGTCACTGGAGGATTTGAGCAAAGCCAGGTTAATAAAGAATGCTCCAGAAGGGGATGAATTTCACCTAGCGTGGGAAGAAGGCAGTGTACTAGCATGCTGGAGCAAGGTGAAAAGAAAAATCCTTTCATATTAGTGCAAAGGTATAATTATTATGCTTGCAGCAAGAATTTTTCTTCACAGGCCAATTCATGATGGTCAAGGGCCATAAATTGCAAATTAGGATAACTTCGCAAGTTAACCTCAATAAATTAAGAATCATTTCTTCCACCTCCATGACGCTATTTGACATCTCCATGGGTAAATGCCACTGATCTGTAACAGTCACTGGTGAATCCCAAATGGGAATTTCCCCTTTGTCAAACCCAAGCTCTACTACTGAATGGACAAAGGACAAAGAGTGTGAGTAACAGAAAGCAGCTGCACACTATAGAGGATAACAGGCATAAGAAATCATCAGAGACTTTATTGAAGACAACAGTCCACTGTAATTCTGAGGTCAGTCAAGATCCAAACTACAAGGCTTAGGGGATCTTGTACTGTTAGGAAGCACCACTCTTGGGTGCTTCAAGTTAAAGTAATCAGTTTTATTCTACTTTCCCTTGGACTCCAAGGGAAGGCACTGGGATCCAAAAATCCATTTAAGACATTGATTTTTTTTAAGTTCAGGCCCACTGAGGTACTGTGGGTGTAGTCTGTACAACCTTTATGTCCTCCCATGTCATTCTCCGGGCTCCTAAACAGATCAAGAACTAGCAATGCCTGTGGACACCTCCCAGGTTCAGAAAACAAGCAGGCTGTTATCTGATCTCATTTCTCGATATCATATGTAGCCTGCAGGTGCCTGGAAAACTGTCAGTGTGACCCACAGTTGAGAAAGTATGAACATCCTTGTCAGCAAACGAATGGACTCTGAAGAAACTAGCATAGCCTCATAAATAATTCTAGCCTGGGCTCAGAGCATCCTTTATAAAAGGTTCATTTTCACTCTACATCATTCTCCAGTGAAATTGCAGATATATACCTCACACCTTATTCTGAGCAGCAAAGAAATTTTGCTCAAGACCCATAACAAATGACCAGTCAGAAATGACAAGCCAAGGGGAAAAAAAATTACAGACCTATGTGCAGAAAAGAGCATTTTCATAAAATATACCTAGGTTGGGATGATTCTGAGCACATGGTGTCATATAAGGAGACATAAAATCACTTTCTGCATAGGCAGAGAGACTAGGGATTGTTGCAGCACTTAAAAAGTTCCCCACCACTCTCTGATGTGATGTGAGCAGGGAAGAAACTTCTGCTCACCTGGGATCAACTTGACAGCGAAAGGATGTACCTCATGTCAGTGGCTGCTGCTCTCACATCATTAGTTACAAATTAAGCTGGGGTGAAAGGACAACAGGATGTCTCTTGCCTCAAAGCCAAATGAACTTACATTTCCAAAAATAATTTCTTTGCTCAAACCTGGAGACGAGTTGAAGTTACCACACTGAAACCATTTTTGGTCAAAATGTCAGTTTCAGCATAACTGAAGCATGTTGAAAGTATATGATAATTTTGCTAATACCTTACATACATGCTGAATTGCTCTGAATGGTCATTTGTGTGTTCTGGTTTTTTGAACATCACATTTTTCTCTTATTTATAATTACGTTTTTTCCAAATATGCTTTCATTTTTTTATAAATGCTGAGCAAATTACTGGAATACTATAGCTCTGTTATAAACGTCACTTACAACCAAACAAAACTCCATTCTATTAACCCCTTTACCACATCCATTGAAATTTTGCTTTAACTGAAAAAAGTGATCTTTTCCTAATTTTGCGTTTGGCATGGAACAGAAAGGGTTTTCTATTCAGATCTTGTTATAACAGGAACTTTACCTTAAACTCACTGACATTTTCTTTCTCATGGGAGGTTTTGTGAAGATATTGTCTCAACCAAAAAGATACTGCAGCTTCATCATGGTTCCTCTCTGACTAGAGCTTCACAGGTTAGTATGACAACTATTGCTTCTAGCTCTGCTTTGCTCTCTCACTTCTGTACCCCTCTCAGAGACGGTATGGCTCATACAGATTGCTCTGTAGAAATTAGCACTATGCTCATTTAGTTCTCCGGTTCATGATTCTTGTAAGTAGAGGATCATCTAAATTAGTAGCAACTCTGACTCTGAAAGGTTCTAAACATGCCACATTTGAAGGATAGAGCCGTATTTAATTTGAAAATCTAAAGAAGTAAAAAGAAAATAAATATGTTTTTTTAGAACTTTCAAGTGATATCTCATGCGTAATTACTTAATCAAGTCAACACCACCTTCAGTTATCCCTATGGCATTCAATAGGCACTGCGGACCAGATGCTATAATCTCCTTAATGAACTCCATGTGGTTTCTTCAAGAAATCTCTGATCATTAAAATTATGAAGGCTGATGTAACTGAGTGAGCAGGGCTAGACTGAGAATCTGCATGCCCTGTGACAGACAGGGTAAGCAGAGCATCCCTACCAATTACTTACTGGTAAGACTTTGAAAAGCATCTCACAATCATAACAATTTTAAAATTGATAAACTGAAGCCTCCACCAGGAGAAGCAGTAGCTGAAGGTCAGGGTCCAGCACATAGAGAAGTCAGATTAGCTGGTAAATTACTGTTAATGAGGGGCAAGAGAGCGTATGCCCTCTTTTGTTCATAAATCTGAACCCAAAGAGGAAGTGTCATGATTTGGGACAGCACTGTCATGATTACTGTAGCATCTTTCAGGCATCACTACTATGTAATATTCCAATGGCTTTGCCCAGTGCTAGGTAAGGGTGAAATGGATGTAACAAATAAAGAACAGGAAACATTAACAAATTCTGCTAAGATGATAACTGTTACGATTCTCAGTCTGGATATATATGAGGTCAACAGGCTTCTGATTCTTGAAAAGGACAGATGGACTAATTTGTTACCACATCAGAAAATGATACAAGGGTTTTGCACAAGGCAGGAAGGAGCTGGGAAGGGAACAGTTTCTTGGGAAATCAAAGGTAGTTATTCACCACTTTCATTGAAGGAACCTTGGCTTTTTGCTCCTCTCCCCTTGTCCTGCAGTTCTATTCTTCTACTTGTCTACTGGAGCCACGACTTCTTCCCCTACATGTGACCTATCAACCTCTTTTTAAACCAGCTGCTCTTTATTTTCAACATAAACACCACAAATGAGCACATTCTATGAGTCACTATCCAGCACATCGTGTCAAGAACAGCCTATTACACATTATTGACTGAGTTTTCAAGACAGCAAGAAAAACTCCAGGTACCAATAAACAGACAGACCCATACCTTCCATTTTCCAGGTGCTCTTCAAGATTAAATTGTTTATGATTTGGTTCTACTCAATATTGTATGAACTTCTATTGGCAATTAGAAGGAAAGGCAAGGGGATCTTTGACAACAGGCTAGCCAACCTGGTGTGGAGGGCTTTAAACTGAAGGACTCGGGGGATGGGGGGAAAATTCACAATGCTCAAGCCATCCCATCTGGCTGGGGATGAAGAGTGGCTAATCAGAGAAGGGACAAATATTCCTCAGTTGTGTCCCAAGCTGAGAAGCAAAAGACCAACCACCTTAAGGATGGGCATGGACATGGCAGATCCTCTTGCACCCCTCCAGGGAAACCAGCATGCTTGAGTTCATCCCTGAAATGTCTGTACACCAATGCACGCAGCATGGGCAATAAGGAGGAAGAATTAGAGATCTGTGTGCTGTCACAGGGCCATGATCTCATTGCAATCACAGAGGCATGGTGGGACAGCTCGCATGACTGGAATGCTATCATGGATGGCTACGCACCCTTTAGGAAAGAAAGGCCAACAAGGCAAGGTGGTGGAGTTGATCTGTATGTGAGGAAGCAACTGGAATGTATTGAGTTGTGTCTGGGGACAGATAAAGAACAAGTTGAGAGCTTATGGGTTAGAACAGATGCAGGGTCCTGCACCTGGGGAGTAACAACCCCATGCACCAGTACAGGCTCGGGGCGGACCTGCTGGAGAGCAGCTCTGTGGAGAGTGACTTGGGAGCGCTGGTGGACAACAGGTTGACCATGAGTCAGCAGTGTGCCCTGGTCACCAAGAAAGCTAATGGTACCTTGGGATGCATTAGAAGTGTGGCCAGCAGGTCGAGGGAGGTTCTCCTTCCCCTCTACACTGCCCTAGTGAGGCCCCATCTGGAGTACTCTGTCCAGTTCTGGACTCCCCAGTTCAAGAAAGATGAGGAACTACTGGAGAGAGTCCAGCGGAGGGCTATGAGGATGGTGAGGGGACTGGAGCATCTCTCCTACGAGGAAAGGCTGAGGGAACTGGGCTTGTTCAGCGTGGAGAAGAGAAGGCTGAAAGGGGACCTTATAAATGCTTAGAAATATCTCAATGGTAGGTGTCAGAAGGATGGGGCCAGACTCTTTTCAGTGGTTCCCAGCGACAGCACAAGGGACAATGGGCACAAACTGAAGCATAGGAAGTTCCATCTGAACATGAAGAAGAACTTCTTCCCTCTGAAGGTGACGGAGTACTCGAACAGGTTGCCCTGAGAGGCTGTGGATTCTCCTTCTCTGGAGATATTCAAGACCCACCTGGACAAGGTGCTGTGCAGCCTGCTGTAGGTGACCCTGCTTCGGCAGGGGGGTTGGACTTGATGACCCACAGAGGTCCCTTCCAACTCCTAACGCTCTGTCATTCTGTGATTACCATTCTTGAGAAAACTTTTTTTTTGCACAATGTATGCATTAATAGTTCTGCAGTCACTCCACACAAAGCATCATTCTTTCACTTGAATGTATGCATCTTTTTGTGAAAATACATAAAAATATACCTCCATGCAAACACTGGTACAAGTATATTGATACAGGCAGGATCACATATTCACTAAACAATATTTACATATGAATATATATAACTACACAAGAGACCACACACTCATCTACCGTGAACACCTGCTTGCACGTATTCTGGTGCAAACACATTCACATACAAGTCGAACACAATCACAGCTACACATGGAAACAACAAAAAGCTACACCCTGCTCCTTTGTACGAAGCCAGAAACAGTCACATCAGAGCGCTTGTACTGTCCAGCTGAACTGCATTTGAATTTCATCCCATTTCAGTTCCAGCTTGAACCTCTGAGGACAATAAATAATCCTTTTCAAGCCTGTGAGGCATGAGCAATGAAGACAACAATGTCAATGATGTAAAATTAATAGTGCAAAATGGCAATAAAATGGGTAAGTCCCAGCATTGCCCATAAAAGCATATTAGCCTGACCCGTATTTACTCTTCTTTTCTGGAGAAATTAGTTGGTTTCTCAAAGCTTATGGGAAACACTAACAGTAATGGAGCAGAAAAATGATGAATGTTAAAAAATTAGGGAGATCCATAAATGGTTATAAACTTGCCCCTCTTTGTTGCCCATGCACTTTTGATGAGCTTGCAAAGTTTTAAACCTCTTAAATTTAAGACAGAGCGGTTTTATTTCTTTCATGCTACAGTGGAAATAATTTCCTTATCTATCATTTAGAATGGTTTAATACTTTCATTAATCTACACATCATAAAGCAGAAAGTGATTTTTATACCTATTCCAATCACTCATTGTGCCTCCCTGCAAATGGAAAATGGTTGTTTTCTGCTGATTCTGATGTTAAACTTCAGGCCAGTATCTTCACAAGCCAGGCTACTTGTGAAGGCAAATACTTAGACAGACAGAACAGGTGCCGTCTCTGCTCTGTCTCTATTGGACAGATTGCTGGCCTTTGATATCTAGCGGGACTGCTGATTCACTTGCAGGCAGGTATTGCCATGTCACATTTGAAGGAAGCCATGTAAGACACTTGTTAGAGTAACAATGACCTTGTTAGCCGTGTGAACCAGGCCACCCTCCTACGAATGCCTCTGACCTTGTCTTTAGGTGTAGTGTCCTCACCCAAGCAAAACATTACAAATCATTTCCAAAACACATTGACAGAACTGGGGGGTAGCTGGGGACAAATGATCAAGATGTTTGGTATGAGCTTCAAGGATTACAGCCCCAGCTGTAATCAGTGGTATAGGTAACAATCATGTTGTCAACTAGGGCTTTATTTTATTACTATTAGGGTTTTATTTTCTATCCAGCCATCCCATGAATCTCCACCCAAAGGAGAGATTTCTGACATAGTCTTTCCTTGTCCTTGAAAAAAGCCATATCTTCACCAGGTATCTACTGAAACATCAAGCTGATGATTTCAAAAGCTGTTGAGTTGCTCAGCTTGTACTTTCTCTAGCTTTTTGTATTTGTCAGGCAGCAATATTCCCATACTGTGGGCTTTGACAGCCCCAGAACTGATTGATGATTTAATAGACAGAACCTTGTTATTAATGTCTCACGATGGTATCAGTTTAAGCCTAGATCTATAGAGCAGCAGAGTTTAAGCACTTACCACAGTACTCGTCGTCAAGCATCCCCAGTAATGTCAATAGGATTTTGGCCAGCTCTCTTAATGCACCCAGAGCTGGCTCAATGCTTCTGAGAAACATAGGAAAATTCTATTTAACACCCTATGGATAAGCTGTACCTGCCATGTAAAGGGTAGAGCTGCCATGAAGACCACAAAGAAACTCAGAGTTGGACTTGCATGCACCTGTTGACACCATTGAGATAAAAGAAAGTACAAAATCTACAGGGAAAGGCCTTCTCCCACACATCAGCTTCTCCCCCAGGGGTGGTCAGATTTTCTTTTGCTGCATTTTACAGATGAATATGAAGATCACTGCCAGTTTTTTTTTCTTCCAGCTGACCGCAATTCTCGGCCTAAATTAAGACCTGACCTTGACTGCCCTTGTTATGATTGGTATCAGGTTGGAATTAGTCCCATAATTGTGGAATATTTTGCCTACAATGAGGCATAACAGAGTCAATATTATTGCTTTCTGCATATGAGGATGGAGAAGTGGCACAGGCAGCTCATTGCAGTCTTCACCTGCAGTCTGGCTGTGTTGTGTTTTGACGATGTCTCAAACAGGATGAGAAAAGTCTGATGAGAACAGGTCATGAGGGGCAACGCTCTTTCCCTTCAACCTTCCTACAAACCCAAGCCATAACACCACTCACACACACTGAATCAGGAGACTGGCCTTTCTAGACCACTTTTCCGAACTTAGGTGCCCAGGAGCTGACCTTCCTACTCAGCCTGTAAGTTCCCTAGGGCTGCACGTTTCTGTGCAGAGGTGCTCTGGCTTGGGCAATTAGGTACCTATTACTCTTCAAAATACAAGAAGTTTTCCATTTCACACAGATAAAATGAATGCTGTTTAGATGCATTTAGTAGTTTAGGTGGGTGTTGTCATCCTGTCCCCCTCCCCTCTTTTTTGCTACCATTTGACAAGAATTAAGTTGTAGAGACAGTGACCCATTCCCAAGCACACTGAGAACTAAAGACAAAAAGTCTAACTGGGGGTACATCAAATCTGACCATGTTAAATGCTCATGAGTCATTCATGTTCAATGGCAAGCATCCCTTGAAACCACCAACCATTCCAAAGAACCTCGTGAAGGTGTCCAGCCTGTTGACTTTTTATACATCAAATTTAGAAGCTCACTAGTATGGGCCTTCCATGATATTTGTGAGCATCTCTGATGTGAGACAGGATCTCCAGCCAAAAGGAGAACCAGCTTCACTATGCCAAACTTTCAGAGTTTCAGTGGAACTGCAGGTAAAGGTAGAAGAGAGTCGCATCCTTACAATGTGCAGTTAGAAAACCTCTCAGTGCCTTTCCCTTTTCCCTTCCAAATAAGTTCAAAGCATTTGCCAGCAGCAACCAATGTTACTGCTTTTCCAAAAGGTTTAATCAGTATGTCAGCTGGATTATTAGTAAGACAAATCCACCACCATAGGTCATAAATATATTTTTTGCCAAACACTCTTTCCCTTTTAACGAATTTCTCATTTGTTATTCTAGTACACTGCAACACTTTTTTTTTAATATTGAACTAGTAAAGGTCTTATTTGTTTTTCCTGAACAAGAGAGATGTTTTTTTTAATACTCATCCCTGGTATGATAATGTGGAGAAGAGCACAGGGATGAAAAATTATTTCTTTCCTTGGAAGTATTGGAGGGAATAACTATCATTATAAAATTTTGGTGAAATATTAACTTTTCTACCTCCCACACTAATATTTAAGAAACCTTGGTGAAAGTCATAAACACAAGAGGTAAATTTTTCCAGTTTAACTTTTGCTAAAATGCTGCAGGCAACAGAAACAGAAGGCCACATCCGTTCTGTGAGGCATGTTGCAAGTGTAGCACTTCTGTATTTTTTACTTTTCTAATGGTCCATCCGCACTGCATCATAGGTCTTTCCCAGGTGTCCTACCCTCACATCCAGTCCACATTCACTCCAAATGGCCCTGCAAACCAGTAATGGGCTTAGTCCCCGGAGATCTTAATGTGGGGCAATCTCCTTGCCTTCTCATGAACTCAGAATAAGAGGACTCCCTGGGTACCGCAGTACTCTGCACACTCTTTGCTTTGTAGTGTTTCACAAAAAAAACCTACAAATGAAGCAATTCATACTGTCTTTGCTTCAGGTTTGAAGATAAGTCAGGATCACAAAGCACCATTCAGTGAACTGAAACCTGAGATAGCTGAGAAGTGAGGACCAATAGTGGGATCAGGTTAATTGTTTTAATCTCAAGCTGCCTCTGCAATATATGGTCTTGCTGAACGTGGCAATGATCTTTCCAGTACTTGATCCAAAGGATGCATCTCTTCCTAGCACCATCTCACATCATTAAACTTAATGTGCAGCCATCTTGAGCAGCTGACTACCAAACAGGATGATTAGAGCATTTGGAAATACGTGTTACCTGAAAATCCACCAGAAGACTTTAACATTGATGTCCTTGCAGGATAACTAGTATATTTTAAAGTAACTTTTTTTTATGCTTAAGAGTTTTTCTAGTTCTGCATTGAAGTGATGGTAAAACCTTTCAAAGGTCTTTGTCAAAACATTTATTTTCAGATTACCATTGCATCTGCTTTTTTGTTGCTCTCTTACTGTTCCCACTTTCCCCAACACGCAGACCGCATTGTGGGTAAAGTAGTTGCAAGGAATGTTCCAGCCTTAACAAATACAGAATTTTTTCCATAAAATGAGACTTTGTGCAGAATGTTTCACCCACCTTTAGAAATACAAAAAATAAATGATTTGTTAGAAAAAAGGCTTTGTAATTCAAACTCTTATCTGAAAACCTTCTCCTGGTTTTCAGGGATAAAATTTGGTCTACATGAGTAAAAGGTCACTTTCCAGATGCAAACACACACACATATATAGAAGTATATAAAAATATCCACATAGGCATATATGCACACACACCTATGTTGTCAGTACCACAGAGCAATACCTTGTCACTAGCTTTCATGTGTGATTCATTTTTCACGTCATTACTTGTTTTTATAGCTCAGAATTTGATAGATACATCACAGCACTAATTATCACACTCCAAAACGTGTCCTAACTTGGCAGCTTGCTTCCCTACCAGTCACCAAGCCAGGCACCTCATCATCCAGAGAGATGCTTCAGGCCAGTTCTCAGGCCTGGCTTGACACATATTTAACATGCTCTTGGATGGTGGCTCATCTAATCCCTCCTGCTAGGCTGGACAGGAAGCAAAGCAGACTCATTTCCCAAAAGGATGGCTGAAGAAATTCTTTGCTGACTGCCACAAACCCTTATTCCTGAGAAACAAAAATCTCCAGGTACCATTCTCTGCTCTTCAAGCCACAAAGGCAATGCACAGGATAGAAAAACCATTCCAGAAATGGATCTTAAGAATTAATTTTAGATAGCTAAAGAAAGCTCTACCTGGACAGATTTGCCCTGTGGATAAACATCTGTTTCCTAAGCACAGGAGAGTGCCCAGAGCTGAAGATGTTCAGTCCTACCCCCAAAATCTACAAAAATAAATGCAAATAACCCCCGCTTTGATGCCAGAGAGCTTCAGATCAGCTATTGCTTTTATCTCCAGCAGCGTAACCTGAAAGGACATCTTTCTCCTACCTGCCCTTGCTTTGTTTTGGCGTACATTTCCTTTCAGCAGAAGCATAACAAAAAATCTGTGGGCAGCTAAGCAGCTACTTTCAATCACTAAAGTTAGATGAGACAAATTTCACCCAGAGACATTAAATGAGTCGCCAGAGAGGAAGAGCTGAGGCTCATCAGGCACCTGTATCCAACTCTCCCTGCTCCCAGTGCCTCACCTACTTCCCTGCATCGCCCACCATTTAGTTTATCACCTCGAGGTGCAACGGCACATGCCATCAGTGCTGAGTGCTCTCCAGTTCGGTTCCTCCCAGCCGCTGCACCCAGGGTTGTTACCCAGCCTCATCCGAGCTCCACTTATTCGCACGTCCCCCTCCCTCTGCTCCTCCGGCTGTGTCCATCTTGGTGCAAGAGTGAAGCTTGCCGACTGTGTTTCACTTAGCAATTGTGACAGGTTTTCCCCTTATCTTCTATTTGAAACAAATGGTGATTCAAATCTATTTAGAATGTAAAACAGAATCAATAATAACTCTCATTTGGCTCAGGCACTTGGGAATGTGTAACTATTTAATGCATATTTAGACATAGTTTATGGCATCAAGCTATGTCCTTCCAACATGATAAAGTTGCAATCTGGCAATGGTGTTGAGATTAGAAATTGGCAAAAGAGAAGAAGAGATTGATTTAAAAGGTTTTTTTCATTGAACCATAACCTCACCACATGGCATTTGCTAATGAGCAAGCTTCTATTCTGTCTTTTTAAGTAACTTTTTCTCATGCATCACTTCTGCTCCAATGTATCTTCTTTTAAATGACAGGGGCGTAGAAGCAATATTGCAGCTGCTGAAAGACTGCACAAAATATATCATTCTGCACTGGAGATTAACCACAGTTCTATTAATGGTCTGTCCGCAGTCACGGAAAGTATTTAATAGCAGTAATAAGAGTGGCAGATCTTTTGGTAAGCTGGAAGGATAGTTTGAACATCACAGGAGAGCTAAGACAACATTCCTGAGGATTTAAAAGTAGCTTGTGATTGTAAGGACAGAGTTTTCACATACTGAACTAGAAAAAGTGCATAAAAATAGATTGATTTTCAGAAGTTAAACACAGGATATTTGTTTTAAGGTTGTTCAGATTTTTTAATGAAAGAAACCAAACAACCATGCCTGCCACCTTGGAAATTTTAGTGAAAATGTCAAAGAATATTTAGTACCTTCTTCTGAAATGTTAAAAATACAGATCAGTACAATTAGTAGGCAAGAATAAGAACTCATCGTGGTTTGACACAGCCAATGGAGAATCAAAAAGAAGATTCCCAAATGGTCTGATTACGGGATGAGAAGGAGCCTGATAACCTGAGCCTGGAAGAAGAGTTAGACAAACAGAAGAGATACATCTCTATCAAGAAAGAATTGCAAGGAAATCATTTTAGTGGGAAAACACCCCCAAAAAATATAATCACTTTCAAACGGACTAGAAAAAGGTATCTTGAGTAAAGCCAGATCAGCATCTGATATGTTGAGATTTTACACAGTTTTGACTGAATTACTTGCTGATATAACGATTACACACTTCTAGTAAAAAAAAACCCCAGCAATTACAATTCAGCTATGATTGGATTCCCAAAACAGATTTGATGCAAAAAGAGGGGAAAATGAATCAAGAGATAAAAGAAGTTGCATAATTCAAGACTGAAAAAATCTACAGTAGAAAAATTAATCAGAAAAAGAACAAAATGATAATTTTCGTAAATCACTACACTGCAACCTTTCAGAGAACTGCAAGATAAAAGAGACAGAATGTGATGCCATTGTCACTTTGGCAAAAT